>NC_077227.1:591244052-591581449 GCF_027887165.1 Monodelphis domestica | reverse complement strand
GGGATGCAGACTGATTTGCAAAGGTACACCAAGAAACCCTAGAAACTGGCTGGTGCAAAATCTACAGTAGACCCCAGAATTCCATTCAAATAGAAAATGGAATCAGAGGTCTACCAGACACACCAATTTTAGTTTCCTGAAATGAAAATCATAAACCAGAGAAATGTTCTTCCTTAAGGAATCTGGGAAATTATTCCTTGTCCAAATAATAGATGTCACCAAGGAATAAAATCCAATCAATCAATCAACTGGAAAGTGTGTAGTAAGTCTCCATCATGTAGACATTGTACTCTGTGTGTTGGGGTTGGGGTATACAGAGATGAAAATGAAACACCCTCTGTCCATGTTGAAGTTATCTTTTTAGGATTAAGTAAGCAAAACCATCTTGATAGATTGAGAAAAGTATGTAAGAGAACTTGAGACTTTTCTAGGACTTTAACAATCCCTTGGGGATGCTGAGGCTCCAGAAGACATGGATTTCAAATCAATAAATATTGAAATGTTCATTTATTGTGTGCCCAGCATTATCTTGGGAATGAGTTAGGATTCCTGCTCTCCTGATGCTTGCAGCCTACATGCATAGTTACAGAGCAATTTTACTGTGTAAAAAGTCACAACGGCAAAGCACAGAGCAGACCTGAAATAGTGAAGCAATTTTAGTACATTTCAACAACTATTAAGTGCTTATCATGTGCCAGATGATATCCTAGGCATGGAGTTTTTAAAGGCCAGAATTAAATGCCCTGCCTTCAAAAAACTTACCTTCTGCTAGAGAGAAGTGTAATATACCCAGGGGAGTAAATATGGAAGTATCAAAGAAAAGAATAATTTCAACATGGAGAGGTGAAAACATCAGTGGCCATAGGGGTTCAGGAAGGTCCTTCTAGGGGATGCAGTGATTGGAGATCGTCCCTTAAAGGAATACAGAAAGAAAGTCAAATTCTAGGAATACAGAGAAAAAACCACTATGGGATAATTAAAGGAGGCTTCTTGAATAGCACATGCTTAAATGAATTTGGATGTTCAAATTAAATTGGGTCTAATGTAAAACATAAGTTTGGCTAATTTCTTCTTTTTCCTCTCTAAAACAGACTAGAAGTCTCATAGAATGAGTTGGAGAGAGCTAAAAAGCTAGTTAGCTAGCTAGACAAACATAGATAGATAGATAGATAGATAGATAGATAGATAGATAGATAGATAGATAGATAGATAGATAGATAGATAGACAGATAGATGGATGGACAGATAGATTGTGAAAGAGGAAGAAATAGGGAAAGATTGAAATGGAAAGATAGAAGTAGAGAGAGACATATATGTGCATATCATCGTCATTACCACCACCATTATAACCATCATTTCTAGCATTTATATAGTGCTTCAGGTTTGTTTTACACATATTTGTTCATTCAGTCCTCACAATAACCCAGTCTCCATTATTATTTCCATTTTACAGTTGAGGAAACTGAGAAAGATAGAAGTTATGTGACTTTCTCAGTCGTGTATCACAATCGAGTAAATATTTATATATGTGTTTGTATGTATATATACAATGTTCCAAGTTTTTCATATATATTATTTTTTATTATCCTATCCTGTTCAGGAACTCCCCCACAGCAACTTTCTAACCCTGAATCCAAATCCCCATCCTCAAACCTAGGCCATCCCAGTCTTAGTTTCCGTTCAGGCCAAAGAAAACATTTTCCTTGTGCAGGCTAAAGACCCTACCCAACATTATTTGCACTGGACAGGGCTCACCGCATTGTTAGCACTTAACAATGTTCGATATGATATGTTACCTTCTTCCACCCCAAAGGAACCCAGAGCAGAAAGCCTAATGCAGGAAAAGCCCCTAGAGACACATCTCTGCAGCTGGACCCAGACCCATTATAATGCAATCTCCACATTATTATTTTTTTAAGCAGGACCCTTAAAGCCACATGATATTAAAACTGTCTAGCCAATGAGACCACATTAACCAGCTCATCAATTTTTTTTTTTCCACTAGGCCACCTTCCCCATAGGCAGATATACTAGTAGTTAAATGAATTCAATCAATTTGTGTTTATACAAGGGCAGACGGTCCAATTTGTGGATTATCTGCCCTCCTTCAATTCAGCTTTTTCTTCCGTCTGTGGCCTACCTTTGGGGCATTTCATTATTTCCTTAGCACCTCTGCCAGACAGTGGTCAAGATAGGAAAGGAAGCTCAAAATCCATCCATTAGGAACTCTGAAATTTTTAAAAATCTGAAGCAGCTAAAATTTTTGGCTAACATGGGGTGGAAGATAATCAAAATGGTGAAGACAGTTGAGAAACTGATCACTAGTAATACTTTCAGCATGGCTGCTGAATGAAGTTAAGGAGTCTGGAAGAGAAAGGCAAGTTTAGGAAATAAATACTGGGTAAAGCTTATAATGTCTGAGAATAGTTTGGATTTTTTAATAATGGCTTAAAATGGAGGAATGCTGAGCTGGTGGCCAGGGACGGGATGCATATAGGTAGGGCAGGTAAGAATATATTTTCCTTGAAAATTTAATCAAAATGGTTTTAAACTCAAATGCAAGGGGAGGGTGGAAAATGCTTATATATCCACCAATTTACCTAAAACAGCTGTAGGATAAGAAGAAGGGCAGTTATGGAAATACTTAGGAATTTAGAACAGATAAAATTCAGAGAAAGAACCCCAAAGTAAAACCCTATGATTCAGGTGTTTATTTATACAAAGAGATGAATAAACTCATAATAAATGGGATAATAAGTGTAAGCATTCTATAAATATCAGATTTTTAAAATAATTTGTTACTATCATTATTATTATAAAATATTATTAATAAACAAGGCAAATCAAAAATCCTAATTCAAAGAGAAAATAATTGGTCTCCTTGTTATAACTGATTTTTGTAGGATGAGAGCTATGACTAAAACAAGGGTAGGGGGGAAAAAAGGGAATAAACATTTATAAAGTATTTACTATGTTTTATATATATATTACATATATATATAGATAGATAGATAGATACCATGCTAAGTGCTTTACAAATATTATTTCATTTGATCCCTGGCAGAACCTTATCAGAGAGATGTTATTGTTATCTCTGTTACAGATAAGAAAATTGATGTTGAAAGAATTTTAAAAACTTGTCTAGGGTCACACAGATAGTCAATATCTAAGGCCAGATTTGAACTCAAGTCTTCCAAACTCTAGACCTACTACTCTATCCACTGTATCATTGCATCTTAGGTAGGTGGCATGGTAGATAAGAGCCCTGAGCTTAGAATGGCTTGATTTCAAATCCAAGCCTCAGACACATACTGAGTGACTTTGGACAAGTCCTTTCATCTCTGTCTACCTCAGTTTCCTCATTTATAAAATGGAAATAATAGCACCTCTTTTATAATGTTCTGCTGAGTATCAAATGAGCTAATATATGTCCCATGCTTTAGAAACCTTAAAGTGTCATAGAAATGCCAGTTAGTACTATATTATTATTCTGAAAATGAAATAATTTACTGGAAAGAAGTGACAAAGAAAAAGTAGGGTTTGAGGCTGAAAAGGAAAAATTAAAATATATTAGAAAAATACCCACAAGTGAAGAAATCCAGGAAGAAAAGGTGGAAGGCATTTGGGTAAAGATCAAGGGAGGGAAAAATAAAAGTGATGCTGACATAGAAGTTTACTTGAAACCATCTGGAATAAATGAGGAAATTGACAAGGATTTGGGAAACAATCTGATACAGAGGCAGGCTGTATTGGTCATCATACATTCAGAGCTAAAGACCATTAAAGACCATTTAATCTACCATCCTTATTTTACAAATGAGGATATAGGGATTACATAGAGAAATCAGATGAATTAATCCAAGGTCATATACCTAGCAAGACACAGAGGCAGGATTTGAATCTTGGCGTTGCTTTATTTTGTTTTGTTTTTCTTTTTAAACTTCAACTCTAATGTCTCGTTTCTATATACAGAGGAATTCATTTTCCCTGCATCTGCTGGAACTCTCTCTTCTGCATAATTTCCTGATCTTTCTTACTAATAACTTTACTCTCTAAAAAGTAAAGGAAATAAGGAAATGTCTATTTTAGACTTGTTTCTCACCAATAAATATGAACTGGTTAATGGGGTTGAAATGATAGAAACCTGGAAGGGAAGGGACCATCCCATTTTCAAACTTAGGATGAAGGATAACCAAAGTTAGAGCTGGAGCAGACTCCAGATGTCATCTAATCCATCCTCTTTACTAAAGATGAGGCAGTAGATTCAGAGAGGGGGAATTATTTGCTAAAAACATATGGTAACAAGTAGCAGAGTCAGGATAAGAATCCTAGACTTTTGAATCAAGATCCAGTGCTCTGTTGACTATACCCTTTTGCTGCTTGTTATATAACATGCCAAATTTTAATTTTTGGATCCAGAAAGAGTTTGCATGTTTCAGTCACAATTCTTTGTCCAAGTATAGAGAGCCAGTGTTCTGGTTAGCAATCTAGCCTACAAAAGAATTTTTCAAAATATTACTTGAGCTAATAGAGAAACCCCTTTTATTAATCAAAAGGTTTTTAATCAAATGTAGATACCTGCTACTTGGCAAGTCATAAAGGCTCCCTTAGACCAGTACTGGAAAGTATCTCCAGTACAAAAAGCAACGAGCACTGAACCAATAGCCCTGAGAGATTCTCTGCTCAGAGAACTAAAAAAAAAAAAAGAAGAAGAAAGTCTGCTGGACTCTAGATCCCTGGTGTTGTTCAGTTGTTTCCAATTGTGACCCCATTTGGGGTTTTCTTGGCAAAGATATTAGAGTGGTTTGCCATTTCCTTCACAAAGCTCATTTTCCACATTAGGAAACTGAGACGAGCAAGGTTAAATGACTTGCCCAGGGTCACACAGAGCTGGTGTTTGAAACCAGATTTGAACTCAGGAAAATGAATCTTCCTGACTTTAGACCTGTCACTGTCTTCTGTGTCATCTAGCTACCCTGCTATATCCCTTAAAGCAACCTAATTCTTTGAGCTCTCCATTCTCTGAGGTCTATTCTGGGAGGTTATATTCCTGCCACTGACAACTGCAATATATCTTTTAGGGAATCAGACAAGCCTAGCACATTTCAACCAAGACAAGGATTAACAAGTACCAGAGATTAGGCATAATCTTCCAAACTGAGAAGGACATTTTTTACCTGGGTCAGTGAAGATGTAGTCTGTGTTGGGTAGGATGGAAAACATTCTAAGAAGTCAGACTAAGTTTATTCCAGGGTACCTCTACACCATAGGGATCTAAGGAATTGAGGTGAATGGTTAAGCCAGTTGCTTGGGCTGGTAAGTCTTGAATACTGGGTGAAAGTCCGCTATTTGTCTGACTCAACCTGATTTCCCAAACTGTGGATTTGTTTGTTTTTTTCCTTTGGTGCTGTCAATTTTGTGAACATAATACATACCAAAGGATAGCAAAAGGAATGAGTATAAGAAAATTATTCGGGTTGTAACCTCTAGAGAACTGAAAACTCTGTACCTGGGTCCTGAGTGCTTATTGAACTTCAAAAGCGGCATATATTTAAGTTTGTGAAGACTCTAAATTGCCTTGTAGTCCAACAGGAAACTGAGGATGAGGACCAGCCCCATAAATGAAACACCCTTCTGAGCCAGAGAGTTCTTAGACTTATGGCTGAGGGTACACCTCCTGCTTTGGGGAGAGTGGATTTCAAACAGTTCATAGAAAGGGTAGGTAACATTCCATAGACTAAAATTATTTAGGACAAATTAGCTCAAAACGAATGGAGAGTTAGCCCAGCATGTATAGAAGTTCTGATGGAGTAAAATTCTAAAGGCTGAAAGAGAAACAAATTTGTGAAGAAATAATAGGTACTGTGTGTACATATATAATATATTGCGCATAAATATATACATATGCGTGTGTATAGATATACACACATGTATGTTTATGTATATATATATGGCCATTGTAGATTCTTGGGGAATGTATCAACCAACTTAGATGTTTAAAAGATATATACAGGAATTTGAAGCAAAGCCTGTCAGCAGAGAATGACTGCAAAAGTATGACTTGGTCATGAATGATTTCAGGAATAGAATGGCTCAGAATGAACTGAGGTGTCAAGAAAATCTCAGGACAACAAAAAGGGATAATTTGGCAAAATTAGGAAAAGGAAAAGGACCAAGAAAGAGGTAGGGTTACTGCCTGGGCTAGAGGGCTAATGAAATGGACAACAGAAAATTCTGACCAACTCCAGGGATCTGGCTTTTTTTTTTCAAGGATTAGATTAAAGGAACAGATGACATGCTTATCAAATACCTCAATGACACAAAAATAGACTGGCTGCTAGTACATCAGATGACAGTCAGGATCCAAAAAAGTCTCAGTTGGATACACCAATAGAATGATTCCGTTACTACCTTGTTAAATTTCTTATTCTTTGTACAGATATCCCTGTGTGTGTGTGTATACACACACACACACACACACATACACACACACACACACACATATATATATATACACTTTGTAAAAAATAAACATAAGGGAAGTAGTCAGTTTCTCAGGAAATTCCCTTTTGTGTTCTTTGTTTATAGAAAGGTTTGTGTTAATGATTACTCATTTCACAATTAAA
The DNA here is from genome assembly GCF_027887165.1 of Monodelphis domestica. Taxonomy (NCBI): domain Eukaryota; kingdom Metazoa; phylum Chordata; class Mammalia; order Didelphimorphia; family Didelphidae; genus Monodelphis; species Monodelphis domestica. The sequence goes on along the minus strand of NC_077227.1, from coordinate 591,574,823 downwards.
AGAAAATTAATAATGAAATTTGATGGGATATATAGTAAATCTGACATAGGTTTTAAAAATCACCTTTATAAATACAAGATGGGGAAGACAAGACTAAATAGCCATTCATCTGAAAAATATCCAAGGGTTTTAAAGAATACCAAACTTGATATAAGTCAACTGTGTAATCTGGAAATCCAAAAAACAAATACAATCAGAGGTAGTTGCAGGAGAAGCACAGGGTTTAGGACTAGGAATGCAATAGTCCTGCTAAACTCTGTCCTAGTCAGACCACATTTGAATTCCAGTTCAGGGTACTATCTTTGAGGAAGTTAGAAAGAATAAAAAAAAAAGAATTTAGGGTCATCACAAAATCTAAAAACTTGAAGATCATCCCATATGAGAACTGGATAAAGGAACTGTTTATCCTAGAAAAGAGAAGGAAAAAAAACCCAATCATTTATTAAGAATTTATTATGTTCCAGGCACTATTGAGACCGTACAAATATAATCTCATTTGATCTATTCAACCACACTGGGAGACAGATGCTCCTTTTATTTCCTTTTTATAAGTGAGAAAACTAAGGCAAACAAAGGTTAAGTGACTTAAGTAGGGTCACACAGCTAGTGTCTGAAGCTAGATATGAATTCAACTCTTCCTGACTCAAGTCTCCGGCTCTATTTACTGAGCCACCTAACTATCAAGTTGTTTTCACTATTTGAAAGGTCACCATCAAACATTAATTGCACATGGATAGGTGAAACGAATATAATAAAAATGACAATCCTACCTAAGTTAATTTATCTATTAAGTGCCATACCAACCAAAGTACCAAAACATTATTTCACAGAACTAGAAAAATAACAACAAAATTCGTCTGGAAAAACAAAAGGCAAAGAATATCAAGAGAATCACTAAAAACATGTATGATGCAAGGAGGCCCACTCAAACTAGATTTCAAACTATAATATAAAGTAGTAATTATCAAAGCAATCTTGCACAGGCTAAGAAATAGAGTAGTGGATCAATGGAAAAAAATAGGTAATCAACAAACAGCAGTTAATGTCTATAGTGACTTAGTGTTCAGTAAACCCAAAGATCCAAGTCTTTTGGGAAAGAACTCACTATTTGACAAAAACTGCTGGGAAAACTGGAAAACAGTATGGCGGAAAGTAGGTATAGACCAATATTTCTTGACATACATCAGGATAAAGTTAAAATGGATACTTGATCTAAAAATAAAAGATACCATAAATGAATTAAAGGAACAAGGGAAAATTTATCAGTCAGATTGATGAATGAGGAAAAAAATTATGACCAAATAAGACATAGAGAACATTATGAAAATTGAAAAGGATAATTTTGATTACATTAAAGTTTTTGCACAGACAAAACCAATGCAATCAAGATTAGAAAGGAAACTACAAATTTGGGGGTGGGGATTATAGCAGGTGTCTCTGACAAAGACTTCATTTCTCAAATATATAGAGAACTGAGTCAAAATTTATAAGAATACAACCCAGTTGAAAAATATCGAAAGGATATGAACAGGCAGTTCTCAGAGGAAGAATTTTAAATCATCTGTAGTAATATTAAAAAATGCTCCAAATCAGTATTTATTAGAGAAATGCAAATTAAAACTACTTTGAGATACAATCTCATACCTATTAGATAAGGTTAACATGACCAAAAAGGAAAGTGATAAATTTTGGAATGGATGTGGGAAGATTGAGATATTAGTATATTGTTGATAGAACTGGGAACTGATAGAGCCATTATGGAGAGGAATATGGAACCATGCTCAAAGGGCCATAAAGCTATGCATATCCTTTGATCCAATAATACCCCAACCAAATCTGTATTCCAAAGAAATCATAAATAAGGGAAAAGGACCTAACCTGTACCAAAGTATTTTTAGCAGACCTTTTTGTTGTGGCAAAGAATTAGAAACTGGAGGGGGGTTGGGGGGGAGCGGGTTTCCCATCACTTGGGAAATGATTGAAAAAGTTGTGGTATATGGTTATAATGGAATACTATTAAGCCATAAGAAATGACAAACAGGATGAGCACAGAAAAACTTGCAAAGACTTTATGAACTTATGCAAAGCCAAATGAACAGAATCATGAAAGCAATGTATACAATAACAGAAATATTATACAATAATCAACTGTGAAGGACTAAACCATTATCAGCAAAACAAGGTTCCAAAATAACCCCAAGGGATTCATGACAAAAAATACTATCCATAGCCAAAGAAGGAACTGTTGGAGTATAATTGCTGATCAAAGCATGCCATCTTTCACTTTATTTCCTTCATGAATTTTTTATTGCATGTGTGATTGTTGTCTTCTATCATGACATGAGCAATATGAAAATATGTATTTCATAAAAACACTGTTACAACCTATATCAAACTATTTACTACCTGTGGAGGGAAGGAGAGAAGAGAAGGAAAGACAAAATCTGAATCATAGGATATCAGAAAACAATTGTCAATTCTGAGGGACTTATGAGAAAGAACATTATCCACATTCAGAGGAATAGAAACACAGAAGAAAAATGACTGTTTGATCACATGGGTCGATGGGGACATGATTGGGGATGTAGACTCTAAACAATCACCCTACTACAAATATCAATAATATGGAAATAGGTCTTGATCAATGACACAAGTAAAACCCAGTGGGATTGAACGTTGGCTATGAGGTTGGGGTGGGGTGGGAGGGAAAGAAAATGAATCATGTTAATATGAAAAAATATTTTAAATTAATTAATTAAATAAATTTTTTCAAAAAAAAAAGAAAACAATTGTCAAAAATTGTCTACATTTAACTGTACCCAAAAAAAACCCCAAATTAATTGGTTAAAAAAAAGAAAGGTCAATATATAGAGGAGACATTAGAATTATTCTGCTTGGCTCTGGAAGACTGAAGTAGATATGGTAGGTGGGAGTCAAAACAAGGCATATTTCACATTGATGGGGGGAGCACTTCCTAATAAATAGAGTTATGAAAAGTGAAATGAACTACCTTGGGAGATAATGGATCCTAGAGATTTTGAAACAACGTCTGGGGGATGATTTGTGCAGGATTCTATAGAAGGAATTCTTATTCACGTTTGGATGGAATGAGACAGCCTCTGAGGTCTGTTCTTGTTCTGACATTCTGTGATCTGTAGTTGTCTCCCCTAACTTGATTACTATAAACATTTTACTAAGAAAGCCTTATAGCGTTAGAAAAGAAGCTATTTGCCAACCTTCATGAAGAGAAAATTCTCAACGGAATAAGGATGAGGATGGATATGTGTGATCCATAGGTGATAATAATGGTGATAATAATACTAGCTAACATTTATGTAGCATTTACTATATGCCACCATTATACTAAGCATTTTATAATCATATTCTCATTTGATCCTCACAACAACTCTGGGAAAAGAATGCTACTATTATCCACATTTTACAGTTGGGGAAACTGAGCCAGAAAGAGTTACTTGTAACAGAGTTACAGAAAGAGTTAAGTGACTTGTTTAGATCACAGCCAGTAAGGATCTGAGGCTGGATTTGAACTCAAGTCTTCCTAATTCCAGGTCTGGCACTCTATTCACTGTGCCCCTTGTATAAATGGCTTTGCCCAAATTTTAAGAGTAATATAAATTCATTTAGAGTAATTAGGACTATTAGCTTTGACTTGAACAAAAAATAAAAGAATTCTTACTCATGAGAAAGCCAATTCTCTTGCTTTTCTATTTTTATTATTATTATTATCAGAAAACAATTCTCAGAACCTGAATATCACACAATTTCTTCCCCCCTCTAGAGTCATTATTTTGCGGATTCTGCTTTGCTTTATATAGAAATAATTTTTCCATATCAACAAAATAGAGAGGGAAGAGATCAAAGAATTGGGCTTGTGACTTAAAAAATTAGAATGAGAACAAATTAAAAATCCCCAGATAAAAATGAAATTGGAAAGCCTAAAAATTAAAGGAGTAATTAATAAAATTGAAAGTAGATAGAAATAACTTTAAACTATAGGATCATGGATTTCAAGCAAGAAGGAAACTTAGAGATCATTTAGACAAATTTTCTCATTTGGCAAATGAGGAAACTGAGACCCAGAGAGCTGCTAAATTTATCTAAGCTCCCATAAGTTAATAGGTGGTCCTGCTGGCTTTAGAACTTAGGTCCTTCATCCCTAAATTTCGCATCTTTCCATTTCATCAGAAATGAATAACCTCATATGTTTCTCTGAATTTACGCAGAGTATTTGGCCATTTACAGACAACTTCACCTTCCTAAAAACAGACAGCCCATGCACATAGGCCCATAACATTCATAAATTTATATGTGTATATCAATATGAATATTTGTTTATATATATATATATATATGCATACACACATATGCTATAAAAACAGAAAGGCAAGGCAGAAAGACATGTGCTTCTCCTTCTTTGGAACAAAGGCAGGTGGAGCAATCTCTGCAAATTATCTCATAAGATTCATATTCAAAGATCAACCAGGCTTTAGCAAGGGAGGTGGTGGTGGCAGCAGAAGCCACAACTCAAAAGCTTGAGATTCTGGCATAGATTTCAACTTCCAATGAGAACAAGAATTAGAAACAAAGTCCATGGTGCATTTGGAGGATGGGGAGGGGGGAAGGGACCCTACTTCCGCAGCTGAGCTTGGGACCACGTATCTAGAGCTTGAAGAGCTCTCGGAACCCACCTAGTTTCTGCCAAGGATTGTAGGAGGCAGAGGCTAGAACGCCAAGCTTCTTTTTCCCATTGCTCTAGCTCAGAATACCTCTTCCCAGAGATTTCCACCTTTCAAGGTCTACGGAGGACTAATCAGAGGGAATAGGGAAAACGGGAGCCTAGACACTCCTGGTCTCCCAACAGTGAATCACCAGACTGATTTATGTCAAACTACGCATAGATAATTCACTGCCAAGGCAACCTGCTAATCCTTAGATTATGCATTTGGTGCAGCTCCCAAATAGGCTTCCGGGATCTGGGCAGCTCAGGGGGATGGTAATTTGTTTATGCACATTCCAATCAGGGAGGAGATTCATAAGCTTCTGTGGAGGGAAAATGGATCACTTGCTTTTGACTTTTATGCAGAGAGGTTGGCTCCTGGGATTTTGGAATAAATATTTGATCTTTAAAGATCATTTTGTTGCTTGTAGCCGTCAACCCAGCCAGGTTTTTAGTGTTTGTTTATGGTTTACACCATATGATTCAATAAACTCTGCCGGAGAAACATGTGCATAATTAAGTTTAAAAGCCAACCTCAACTCCACTGCAGGACCTGCTCCTCAAATCATGGTTTATGCAACAAATTCTGTTTATTGCTACCAGGATTTCCACCCCACACTCACTGAATCAGCACCGTGGGAACTTTACAAGGCATTCCTCTGCTGCTGTCTTGATGGCTGTCTTTCCCTCCCTGATCTTGAGGCTCCATGGAGAGAGCTCTTCTCATTATACTTATTTCTAGAGCTGGATTAAGACAAAACAAAACAAAAACCTGACAGCACACCACCACCAGGCCTGCCACGAAAAACCGCATCCTCTCTAGATAATACTTTTTATCAAAATGCATGAAACGTCCATGAGTGGCAAAGAGTATTTTCATGCTTGTTTTACAGCCTGATAAATCAAGGCACAGAACAGGTAAATCACTTATCACAAGGTCGACCAGTGAGACAGGGGGCAGCAAAGTGTAGACTATAGGCATTCCAGTTCTTTTAGAAGTAGACAGTCTTTACATGTGTCTAGAATAGCTGTCTGCCTTCAGAGAGTAAACTGGGGACAGCAGGAAAGCCCCTGCATCCTCCTGGTCATATCTCTTCTACCCAGCTGCTGTAGCTTCTGAAATTCAACCATTTGAACAGGGATTCTTAACCTCTGTGTGTGTGTGTGTGAGAGAGAGAGAGAGAGAGAGAGAGAGAGAGAGAGAGAGAGAGAGAGAGAGAGAGAGAGAGAGAAAGAGAGAGAGAGAGAAGAGAGAGAGAGAAAGAGAGAGAGAGAGAGAGAGAGAGAGAGAGAGAGAGAGAGAGAGAGAGAGAGAGAGAGAGAGAGAGAGAACCCCTTTCTATAGTAAGGTAAAGCCTGTGAGCCTTTTTCAGGATTTTTTTAACTTCAAATTTGATAAAATTTAGTTAGAGGTCAGTGAAAAATAAAGATATATATATATATATATGTGTGTGTGTGTGTACATATATACATATATATATATTACCATTCATGTTTACAGATGCCGTGAAATCTATTCTCAGACTGAAGATTAAGAATTCCTGCATTTGAGCATCCCTTTGGAGTTAAGGATTTCTCTCCCAGCATCCTCTTTTAAAAAGAAGCTATCCCTGGCGTGATTAATTTGTCAGATCTCTGTTCCAAGAAAGCAGAAGAAATATGAACCCATTGGGGCAGGGTGGGGTATAGAAGGGGAAAGAGGGTCTGAAAAGGAAGAAAATGGCCCAAAAAGTAGAGGCAAGAGGCAACAGAAGGTAGCCTTTACCATTCTCATAGTTAATTTCCGGGAGATAATTTTGATTGGTATCCTGAAATCAAAGTCTTAAAAGCTGGCAGAAAGGGCCACTCTAGAGGACAAGGGGCAATTTTTCTGTGGTTATTTTTCCCAGGGAGGAGAATAGAAAGGAGTAGCAGTAGTAGCCCTAGAGCTTCATGGGAATTTGCCCTGCACGCTTTGTAGAGGTTATCCTGCCCTTCCCATATACTGGCAAATGAGAACTAGGAGGTATTTGAAATGGAGAGGCAGAGCAACCACCAAAGTGATTTGATGTAAATAGCTTACCCATAACCCCAAATATATGCTGGGCAGGGAGTACACAGAGACTAATGCTGTTTATACATAGTTTTAAAAGGAACAAGAGCTTCAGTGTAATCTTGAGGGCAGGTGCAATTTTCTCTTTTGCACCCAGAGTTGGAAACTCAACCTGAGATTATTTTCTATATCTGTAATATTTCCACATGACTAATTGCATTTAGTGAAAAGCTGACACCAGACAATTTCTTGGGCTCATTCAATACCGCATTTACTAACACCCTAAATCATCCATTATCTCAAAAAAGTTGGCAGGTTGTGTTTATAAATAAATTAAATTAACAAGTGGATATTTGCCTTGCTGAAGGGGATGTACAAATGCTGAAGGAAAGAAACTTGCGTGTGCCCTGGGGTGAGATGGGGTATATTCCAAGAAATTGGGGATCAGATTGGTAAGGGATTCATGGCTTACTTACTCAAAAGCATTATTCAAGAAAGAGATGAATTAAAAACAACTGGAAGCCAGACAGGTCTGACTAAATAAGGACTTCCCAAAACTTCTCCATCCCAACCTGAAAAAAGAGGAGTTCAAAACAAAGGAAAAAATCTACATAGTACAGCCAATACATTATCTCCTTTGAATCTCATGAATACTTCCAATCATGTAGTTTACTGTTTTATAAATTAATAAATGGAAAGGTTAAGTGACTTGTTCAAATTACAAAGTTTTTATCAGAGGCAAGATTTGAACCCAGATCTTCCTGACTGCAGATTCTTCATTCTATTATATTAGTCTGCTTCTCAACCCACTTGGTTCCCAAACATGTTGATGACTTTTTAAAATGGCCTCTTTTTCTCCCCTTCTGCACCATAGCTATTTTATTGCCAAATCCTGAAAAGATCTAGTAAAGGTTAGTAGTCCTCTGGGATCTACAGAAATCTCAAGGGGAAAAGGGGGGCTGTTCTTGTAGGAAGAGGGAAAAAATACTAAAACATTTGTTCTATTCCTAAAATATCAGATTAGGCCATCGCTAGTAGAAACCATATGTTTTCCTCCTCTTTAACTGTGGGATTTGAAGAGGGTAAAGGAAGAAGCAGACAAGGAAATAGAAAGGTTATAGAGTAAGGATAGACTCTCAACATCTTAATGTTAAGAACTTTCTGACAAATGTTGGAGAGGATGTAGAAAAATTGGGATTCTAATACATTATTGGCAGAACTGTAAATTGATAGAATTATTTTAGATAGCTCTCTGGAATTGTGCCCAAAGAGCTATAAAACTGTGTATCCTCTTTGACCCAGCAATACTATTAGGTTTGTTTCCCAAGGTGATCAGAGAAAAAGGAAAAGGGCCTATATGTTCTAAAATATTTATAACAGCTCTCTTTGTGGTGGCAAAGAAGTAGAAATTGAGAGGATGCCTTAATTTGAATGTCATAGAATTGCTCAAATGGGAAACATCCTTGAGAAGTCTTCTAGTTTTTTTTTTTCTTGTCTCATATAAACCTTTCCAAAGGGAGAAAAAAAGGAAGAGAAAGAGGAAGAGGAGGAGGAGAAGTAGGGAGGGAGGGAGAGGGAGAGAGAGGAGAGAGATTCTAATCTCTTTCTGAAATTTTAATTTTATACCTTTCATTCCAAGGAAATGTTTCCTTAAAAGGAACCCAAATACTTAAGCAGCAGCTTCTTCTAATTCTTTCTTGTTTCATCCTCAGTTGCAACCTTATGTGGGTGGTTCAGTGGTAGGATTCTTCCTAAGGAGCAAGGAAATCCCACTGCATTACTGATGCAAGCACCTTATTTTGCCACACCCAAATCCAACCTCATCTCCCTTTATCCCACCCATTTTACTTGGCTTTTGAGGTAGTGAAGTCTAGTGGAGTGAACAATAAATTTGAAGTCTGAAGACACGGGTTCAAATCTTAATTCTGCTATTTGCTATAAATAAAACATAGTGAGCCTCAATTTCCTCATCTGTAAAATGAGAGTGACTGGATTAGATAATATCTAAGATGCCTTCCAGTTCTAAAGCCTATAATTCTAATACCTATAATCCTACCAGAGACTATTGCTTGCCATCAGCTTGATGCTGTCCAACAATTAGTATCTGGTTAGTCATGTACTCACCTTGGCAATTATTTGCTTTTTTTTCTCTTGGAGAAAATAAGTCTCCCTATGGTTCTCAGAAATATGGTGACCTCTGCTCCTTGGTTCCATTCATGGTGGGTAGCAGTGCTTGTCTCATTAATCCTGAGGTGTGGGCTCCACGGATTTTTCCAATTACTCTCATAATTAATAATCTCCTTCCTCCCCCACTGGCAAAACTGCTTTCTTCCTATTGTGCTGAATTTCAATGGGTCCTGATGATGGGCGCAGGATATGTTGGAATCTATCAACCAAGCTTGGCTTGACTGTGTTCAGTGAGTTCCTCATTATTATATAATCAAGAAGGAATAGATTTAAATATATATATATATATATATATATTTAAGCAATTATTGTGCAAGCTACATGACTGTTTTAGCCAAGACAAAGTCCACAACCACTTTAAATGAGTTTTACAACACACACACACACACACACACACACTTCAGATACTTAGACTTGGTTGCTTCTATGATCAATTGCAATTCACCTTGCATCTATTTTTCCACTGATGGCCAAAACATCTGCTTCTCCATTCACAGTCTCCAGAAGGGTCAAAGACTACTCACTTGGAAACTCAAAAAGCAGAGTTGACTCCTGCAGCCCCTGCTTTTTCACTCAGTGTTCTATTAGACTTGCCAGCGCTATGATCCTGGCCTCCAAATGCTTCTTGGCAAGCCTGGATCATTGGCTGGACCATTTGGCATTCTGATCCTTACAGTTTATTAATCACTAGTAGAACAACAGAATGGAGTCAAGGGAAGGGCAAGCACAGATAGAAACTCCTCCAGGCTTCATTCTTCCTCCTTGACCTTGCATCGCCACTCTCCTATGACCACATCTTATGTCACTTCCTGACTTATCGTTTCCAGTTCTTTTCATCATATTTTGGCTTCCCAATCAGGACAAAACTAAACCATGATGTGAATGGCTAGTCAACGAAAATTGAAGTGTAACTTTTTCAACATGGAAAATCACTTACCCTACCTCAATTATAAGCATGTAAATTAGAGTTGAAAGACCCTCTCATCACCAAATGTATACCCTCATCCCTTTTCCAAATTTGGTGACTGAAATCCAAATTTGCCTAAGGTTACACAGCAAATTAATAAGCAAGGCTTTTTCTAGGATAACAATTCGAGTTCTTTTAATCTTTTTCTAAAGGTCTTATTTTCTAACCCACTCTGTGAATTTCTCATTATTCTTTGTACTCCTTCTTAAGCTGTGACACCCCAAAGTGGACTCTAAGAAGAGACTTACTAAGGAAATAACAATGAAACAACAGAGATCCCTGCCAGGGTTATTGATTCTGCACATTGATCTCAGCTCCAATACACGGTTTGCCAGTTTTGATATTTACATCTATATAAAAGAGTTTGAATTTCTTGGCTCTCCTCTTAAATCCACACTGTCAGGATTTCCTCTCCCCTATAGCCCAACCCCAAACAGAAACTGCATGCTTCAGTGAACACTACAGCCAATGGCCCAGATTCCTAGTTTCATGGAGTGAATTAGAGACTGATTCAGTGATACTTCACTCTGACCTGAGGCATGTGGAGCTGGAGTAGAGCCTTTGATGTCTCTTCAGCCTTGTTTTCTTAGTCTGTTAATTCATCTTGCACTACCCTCTCCCATCCCTACTGTCTACCTCAATCTTAGAAATAGGTTCCAAAGCGATGCATGGAGAAAACAGCTGGTCTAGCTGAACAGATGTGATCTCTCCTAAATATCCATCATTTCTGGGACATGCACATTCACATCCACAGAATCCATGGGAAAGGCTTGTGTTGGGCTAAGCTTAGTTCTTTCCTCTACACAGCCTTGGCTGATATCAGTCTATCAGGGTGGTTTATGTCTATAACCCAGTTAAATTCATAGAATCTCACAGCCCAGAGGGATTTAGGAGCTAGCCTATTGTTTTCTAGCAGAAAGCCTTTTGGACTAGTTATAGTTGCAAACTGGAGGCTCCTACTGTCCTTGCATCCATCCATCTCTCTCCCTTTCTCTCTCTTTTTCTTTCTCTCTCTCCATCTATCTCTCTCCATCCATCCATCTATCCATTTACCTCTCTCCATCCATCTATGTATCATCTATCTATCCATCTATCCATCTCTCTGTCCATCCATCCATCTATCTATCCATCCCTCTATCTCTATCACTCCATCTATACATATGTTTGTATATGTATGTATGCATACATATTTCTGTGCATATACATGTATATACAAGCACACATGTATACACATGTGCACATGTACACACATACTCACATACTAGCACACCCACATGCATACTTGAAGTCTCCACTGCCCCAGTTGGGTCCTCTTGCCTGCCCTGGCTGTTTTGGTATCTATGCAAGTTAAATTGGGCAATGCATCACAGCCCCAGTGTCTGGTGCTCTGGAGATGCTGTCATTCCTGCCATTTAATATTATTGAAGAATTCAGGACCTGCTAGTCAATCTTACAAATCATGGCAGAGAAAACCATCCCAAGGAAAAACTGACAAAACTGAGGTTTATTCTTCGCATCAATTCATTTGTCTTCTTGGCCCCTCTTTGTCCTTTACAGGGCTTTTCTCAGGGCATTCATGCTGTGCCTTGAGAGTCTCGTGTCCCCCCACTCCAAGCAATACCACATTTATAACTGCCCTCCTGGTCAGCAATCCACAATATGGACTTTTCACCCTTCCCTCTAGATAACGAAGGTCGCTTGGGGAGAGTCTCATCTCTGAAGGTTCTTATTGTGAAACTGAAGCTAATTCATTATCCTAATTCACCTGAGGATGTTAATAGGCAGCTATAGCCTAATGTGTCTGCCTTCTTAGATGAAATTTAAAACTAGAATCTTCAGTGTCATAGACCAAAGGATGGACTTTTAGCACGATGGCCTCAACAGGTGGCAGAGGGGTTTGTGCCTGGAATGGAGAGAGAGCTTTCCTTCAAGTGCTGGTGACAGTAGCCTTTCTGAGGTAGGCTAAGGGAGCTAACAAGGATATTAGCTAAGCCAACAAATACCTGCACAGGAATGAGAGAGGGTCATCTCGTGCTTGCCCCAAAACTTTCATTAATGAGAAATGCCCTCCTTTCCCAGGACAGACCATTCTAATTTGGAAAGTTTTAATTGTGAGTAAGGTTTTTTCTTCAGTCAAGCCAAAAAATGTCTTTTTGCCATTTCTCTCCATTGCTCCTAATTCAGACCTTTAGGTGTGGACAAAACACATTTCCTCCCTCTTTCCTCTATCAGTCTTTCAAAGGAATACATGAAACTAATCCCTGACTGTGTCTTCTTGTCTCTACACTAAGCATCCTTAGTTCATCTAATCCTTGGATGTCGTTTCTTGTCTCTTATTTAAAAAAAACCTTCAAAATTTAATTAAAAATTATCCTTACCTTTCATCTTAGAATCAGTACTGTGTATTGGTTTCAAGGCAAGAGAATAGTAAGGGCTAGGCAATGGGGATTAAGTGATTTGCCCAGGGTCACACAGCTAGAAAAGTGGGTGAGGATCCCAGGATCTCCAGGGTTGGGGGCCTGGCCCTCCATCCACTGAGCCATTTTGCCACCTAGGAATGTCATTGCAATAAGCTCCCCTCCCAATCTTGACTCCCATCTTCTAGAAATACTCCAGACTGGCAATGCCTTCCCCAAATGACCACACATAGAACTAAACAGCATATCCCAAATGTAGCCAAAACCAAAACCATGTTATGAGACCCAGAAGGCTTCTTTGAAGCAGGTTATCTCTGTTCATTACTTAATACTTTTAGCCTTCTCTTTTCTGGAATCCCCCATAACTATTTCCTCTCCATATTTATTCAATCAATAGCCAATCAGTAAGTCAATAAGTAAATAAGAATTTATGTTGCACTTTCTATGTGACAGGCACTGTGAATTCAAGCCAGGGCAAAAACATGGTCTCTTTTGACAAAGAAATTCATACCCCAATGGAGGATATAACACATAAAAATGTATATACACAATGAATATAGTGTAAATGGATAATAACCTCTGACAGAAGGCACTAGCAATAGAAAGGACTAGGAAAATGTCTACTTGTCTGTGACATTAGTAATAAAAAGCAGGGGGGCAGCTAAGAGGCTCAATAGATTGAGAGCCAGGTCTGGAGACAGAAGGCCCTGGTTCAAATCTGGCCCAAGACACTTCCTAGCTGTGTGACCCTGGGCAAGTCATTTAATCTCATTGCCCAGCCCTGATTGCCCTTCTGCCTTGGAATTCATATACAGTATTGATTTTAAGATGGAAGGAAAGGGTTAAAAAAAAAGTAACTAAAAGTGTCTGGATGAAAACCTGACCTCCTTATTTATAGCTGCTACAGTGAGCCAAATGGCAGGAAGGTGATTACGATCTAGGAAGACCACACGCTAACCCAGAAAAGTTTCGGAGTCTGGGCAGAGCCGGTGGATGTGCCAAGTCCAAGGTTGCCTTCTTGCAGGGACCATCCCTGATCCCCTTCCTCCTCCTCCCACTGACCCTGGAAACCCGGTTTGATTTACCCCTTCTATTGACTGCTCTCACCCCATCCTAGGCTCCCCCACACCTAACCAGTCCCATCATTGAGAGAACATTCCCCAGAGCAAGAGTTTCTAAAGGATACAGCAACAGGGACACCCAGAGTAGCAAAGCGACACCACTGACCTGAGAGCCCCTTCAAGGGCTCAGCCCAGTGTGGATGTCGTCCGTCCCCTAAAGGTTCAAGGCATTTATGAGGAAATTCAGGCGGGCCATGCTGCTATTCTAGGAGAAGATGAGAAAGGCCTGTCCATTAGGGTGCCCTTGGCCCTAACCAAAGCTATAACGTTTAGGTTTAGGCCTGCCTGAGCAGTAGTCCTGCGCTATCCAGAGAGGGATGAATGGGCCATATCTTAGAACAGACTTCTCTCTTCTGACCCCACACCTTGTTTTGTGGTCCTCTGTAGGAGTGGGGCACAAATCACCCCCCCAAGATCTCACCACTAGAATCCCATCGATAAGGCAGTTTCTCCCTTCTTCTTGGGATAGTTTACACACACACACACACACACACACACACACACATTAAAGTGAAGGTAAAGGGACAGATAGATGGCTCAATGGACTGAGAGACAGGTCCTGGGTTCAAAGTTGGCCTCATATACTTCCTAGCTGTGTGACCCTGGACAAGTCACTTAACCCCAGTTCCTAGCCCTTACCACTCTACTGCCTTAGAACCAAGAGTATCAAATCTAAGACAAAAGGTAAGAGAAAAAAAAGGCAAAAATAGGATTTTTCTGAAGGTAAGCTGTGCCTGCCCATACAATCAACAGCATGAAGCATTTTGATTTGGTGTGGAAAGAGAGAGGAGGAACAGAATCATTTCTATAATCCCCACTATGTGCCAGACACTATGCTAAGCATTTTACAATCTCTTATTTAATTCTAACAACAACCCTATGAGGTTGGTGTTATTATTTTCCCCATTTTGCAGTTGAGGAAACTGAGGCAACAACAGGTTAAATGACTTGCCCGTTGTCACACAGTTCATATATATCTGGGGCTAAATTGGACCACAGGTCTTCCTGAGTCCAGGCTTAGTGCTCTCTCCACTGTAACACCTGGCTACTTCAGACCTGGAAGATTTGGATCTGAATCTCAATTCGAGGTATAGGCAAAAAATGAAATATTTTCTATTATAGAGTTTTACAACATGCACAGAAATAAATAACTATATAGTAATTTATGAGATATTAAATATTAACAACTATTGGGATAAAAAAAATCTTTGTGTGACAGGTGACACTTCAGCAAACCTTGGAGGAACCTCAAGATCCCACGAGGTAGAAGAATGGAGACTATCCCTGGCATATATAGCTGGTACGAAGGCACCCAGGTGAGAGATGGGATGTCATATAAGAGGAAGAACTAGTAGGAATTTGACAGGAATATTGACTGCATTTGGAAAGTAATGTGAAATAAATCTGCAAAAATAGGCTGGAACCATTTTGTGAAGGATTTAAAATACCAAATAGGAGTTTGCATTGGTTCCTAGAAGCAATAGAGTTATTAAGGGTTCTTGTACTAGACCCAGGAAGAATATTTTCACAATGATATCATTAGAAACCATAAATGGCCCCCAGGAAAAGGAGGCATTAGTTGTTCTGCCAAATGTGCTCCCTGGCGCCATTTGTATTCACTGGCCATATGCATCTCCAATACTTGCTTCTGCTCTTCTCACCAGAAATATGTATATCTTTATTTTTATGTTTATATGCATATATCATGCACATATGGGTATATTTACATATACATATGTGTATACATGTGTATATATGTATAAATATATGTGTGCTTAGCTTTATTGGCAGGATGGGATATTCCTAGTACCACTTTCTTGTTATACTACTTCACAAAATGTCTTCACTTTGAACAAAACCAAAAACATGATATTAAGTACTGCAGAGACAGAAAGTTTCAATAAGACAAGTTTCCTGCCCCCCAGGAAGTTTATAGTCTATAAAATCAAAAGGTTTGAATTAAATTCTCACCTCGGCTACTTCCTACCTATGTAATCTGTGGCCAGTTACTTCCTTTTGGGTCTCAGATTGCTCCTCTCTAAAATAAGAAGGTTAAGTTATTGACCCCCTAAATGAGTTCTTTGAGTTCTAGGTCCTATAAAATTTTCTATGAATGGAGTTGTATAGTGGATCGTATGGACTGAACATTCCATTATTGTTGTTGTTGTTGTTGTTTTACCTCAATTTCCCCTTAGATAGGCTTCACATTTCTCTTTTCAAGGCTATCTATAACATCTTGGACTTGTATAAAATTTTTTGCATCTCAATGGATTTTCACAACCATTAGCTTATTTGATTATCACAACATACATGAAAGTGAGGAAAGACTGTCATTATTATACCCATCTTATGGATGAGGAAATTGGCATATAAAGAGACAGAGTGACTTGCCCACATTTTAGACAATTAGATGATGGTATGACCAATTGTACAGTACAGATTTCCTGTTTTATTTTATTTGTGTTTTTTTCCACACTACCATGATTCTTCAGCTTCCCAACCCCAAATTTACCTGTTTGTCCAGAGAAACCATTGCACTTGCTTAATACCAACAGCCATGCAGAAGGCCAGCCATAAATTTCAGTCCTATGCCTCATCATCATCATTGTCATCATCATTATCTGGGAAATGTCTACAGTGATTTACATTTTGATCCCTAAAACCACCCTATAAGGTAGGTAAATGTCCATTACACCCATTTTTTTCATGAGTTTTCTTGTTAAATAAGGCTAGCTTTTGGATTCTCTCTTCATCTTTTCACATCTGTAGGCCTTATTTTATTCTCTGTATTTGTATCCTCAGTGACTGGCAACCAGGAATTGGTCCAGGTGGCTGCAGTGATGGGAAGGTCCAGTTGTCAGAATAGGTGTACAGGGGAAATTAACTCAGTGGCGGGAATGTTTGTAGTCCTTCTTTAAGTTCGAATCTCCTCTCTTCAGGAACTAGAGTGTGTAGAAAAGGAAAAGAGCAGCCAGCCCCAGTTTTAAAGATGTATTTTGACTCTTCTTATATCCTTTTTAGTAAATATCCCTTTGTAAAAGCTAACTGATGTTAAACAGTTGTTAACAATAATGAGAAGAGGGACAGGTAGATGACTCAGTGGATTGAGAACAAGCGTAGAAACAGTAGAACCTGAGTTCAAATCTGGCCTTAGACACTTCCTAGCTATGAGACCCTTGACAAGTCATTTAACCTCAGTTGCCTAGTGCTTACTGCTTTTCTGTCTTGGAACCAATACTTAGCATTGATTCTAAAACAGAAAGTAAGGGTTAAAAAAATAGTGAGGACATATCAATAGACAAAATAATACTGGGTGTTAATCCACTGGTAACTAACAATGGAGGGCAATATTTTGGAATGGGAGTTTTGAACAATAGCATTAGAAGAACTTCGTTGCTCCCTAAGGATTCCCTAGAACCCCAACGGGGAGAAGTAGCCAGCTGTGGGGACCTGATCTGTTCATGAACCTATAGTTTAGAAGTCTAGAGTATTACTACACTAGCACAATGCCTGGTGTGTAGTATGTACTTAATAATAAATACTAGGACAAGCCCTGTTAGCAAACCTGTAGTTTAGAAGAAAGCCAAGGTCTCATAATGTTTGGCATATAGTAGGTGCCTAATAAACACTTGTTTCTTGATTAATTTATTCCTATGCCCTTCCCTATGTCAGGAAATAATTCTGATTTCAGTTCACCATTCAAATGCCACTGAATAATTGTCTCAGGAAGTAGAGAAAAAGAATGCATACAATCATAGAATCGGGTTTTTTTTTCTGTTATTTTATGTCTGAGGAGCGACCTCAGAGATCATTTAGTTCAACCCTCCCCCCCCCCTTCATCTTTCAGTTGAAGAAATTGAGACCAGTGGCAGAAATTGGATGAGAATCCAGATCTACTGAATCTCCTCCATTCCATTGCTATTCCTGTCATAACACAGGTCCTGGTGGAGGAACAAAAAAAAAAGGAAGGAAGAAAAACAAACAAACAAAAATAAAATAAAATAAAATAAAATAAAAAGACCTGAACTCCCAAATCATGGGGCAGACAACTCCAGTCTGTGTAACTCCATGACTAAATGAACAGGAATGTGATCCAGGTGGAATTCAGGGCCATTACTCCTAACCAATGACTGCCTTACTCCTGTTATCTTTTGTCTGGGAAAGCTGCAGAACACTGTTTATGATGAGAATGACTAATTTCATACACAGTTTAACTAGGTGGTTCAATCAAACTGTTCTTTCCTATGAAATTTGATGGTGGGAAATGATTACCATATAAAAAAGGTTTCACTCTGTTTGATTGAGTGATTTCTATAAAGCGTCTATAGCATAATTTCATGGCTGTGAACGTTAATTTCGCAACAGCCCACTGTAATTGGGTTCTAAGGCAGGAGGAACAGAGTCCTGTCTCTCTGAGTTTTTGCCTTCTCTGGTATGTGGGGTAGGGTGGGGGGTATGGTGAAGGGAGAAAGGAGGGGGACAAAAATTGATTGAATCTCACTCGAATGTGAATGTGCAGATAAAAAGTTTAACTTTCTGCTCTAAAAACTCACCCAATGAGAAACAATAAATTGCCCAGCCAGATTTGTTTCTGCAAGTATAGAGTAGCTTCTAGGAGGTCTCTGCTCAGCTCCCTGGAATGTTATAGAGGAAAATTCCTGCCTTGGATTTGGCGGAATCTGAAGGCATTAAAGAGGAATGAATATAGACACTGTATTATATGTCAGTTTTTCTAATTTTCTCTGACTCTCTCTCTCTCTCTCTCTCTCTCTCTCTCTTTCTCCAGTGATTTCCAGAGTAGAGGCCATTTTCTGCTGTCTGGTCTATATGAGCCATAAAACCAGAGGATTTAAAGCCAGAAATAAGCTTTGAAAACATCTAGTCCAATCTTCTCACTTTCCAGAAGAAGAAACTGAGGCTCACAGAGCACAGAATGAATCTGAATTTAAAGTCAAAATTCCAAGGTATAAATCATAGCGGACATTGTAGCTGAACAGGACCTGGTTGATTTCATTTATTCAGGAAGTTGTATATGATTAGACTTGGACTCAGGCATCATTTAATGCAATATTTCCTAGGTCTGAGGAGATTTGTTGGTCAAAAAGACTCAAGCATGTGTCTACTAAACTGGATTAAAAAAGTCAAAATTTCATCCCATTTACATACTCAGTATCCACCTATATCCCAATGGAAGGGAGTCAGGCAGACCTGAAACAAAATCGTTTGTCCAGAAACCAAAAATTATTTTCATCATGCCTGAAGATATATTCCTTTAGATCCTAAAGGACTATTAGGTCTGAAAACAATTGCCAAAAATTGTTTCCACATGCAAATAAAAAAAATTAAATTAAATTTAAAAGGATTATTAATCCTCCTTTTAAATCCTTATATATTTATGTACTTCTCATTTGAAAAGAAAACCAGGAGAAGACCTGAGCATGGGGATCTGGCCAGGAAGAGATTAGGAATTGAAAGCAAGCTCCTTTGTCCTCAAAAGAAAAGATGAGAAAATGTAGCTCCCTCCCTTCATTGAAAAAGTGAGGGTCTATGGTTGTGAAGCACCACATACACTATCAGTCTCCATTATTATTTTGTTTCTTTTTGCATAACTATTTTATTCCCCCTTCATTTTTTTTGTCTCAAGAAATATTTGTCTCAGGGCAGCCAGGTGGCTCCATGGATTGAAAGTCAGGTCTAGAGATGGGATGATCTGGGTCCAAATCTGGCCTCAGATATTTCCAAACTACACGTGACTCTGCAAGTCACTTAACCCCCATTGCCTAGCCTTCACCAGTCTTCTGCCTTAGAACCAATACTTATTCTAACACAGAAGGTAAGGAAGAAAGAAAGAAAGAAAGAAAGAAAGAAAGAAAGAAAGAAAGAAAGAAAGAAAGAAAGAAAGAAAGAAAGAAAGAAAGAAAGAAAGAAAGAAAGAAAGAAAGAAAGAAAGAAAGAAAGAAAGAAAGAAAGAAAGAAAGAAAGAAAGAAAGAAAGAAAGAAAGAAAGAAAGAAAGAAAGAAAGAAAGAAAGAAAGAAAGGAAGGAAGGGAGGAAGGGAGGAAGGGAGGAAGGGAGGAAGGGAGGAAGGTTTGGGAATTAAAGTGATATAAAAGCAAAAGTTAATATTTTTAAAATTGTGGTCCCAAAGGAAAAAGCAAAAGAAAGAAAAAAGAGAGAACAAGAGAAAGAAAGACAGACAGAGACGGAAAAGAAAAAAGGAAAGAGGGTGGGAAGGAAGAAAGGAGGGAAGGAGAAAAAGAAGGAAGGAAAGAAGGAAGTGTTCAGTGTAAAATTAGGGTTATCGACTGAATACATTATTTTAGTGGTTGCCAGGGATTTAAATTCAATCCCAATAAATACTCAAGTCAGTTTGGGATTTTTATGGTGGTTTAATTACAATAGTAGGAAGAAATTAAGAAGAGGGAAAGGGGAATAAGATTTTCTTTGACCTAGCCTAAGCCAAGGGAAGTTCAGAGGCCTTGGCCAAGGGGCCTTCTCAGAAGATTAAATCTAGCTCAGCTTCCAGCCATGAGGTCTCCTCCAAGATGAGGGTCTTCTTTGGAGGATAGTGCTTTAGGAGGTCAAGAAAAAGATCAGCCTAACCACTCACCAGACTCATTCAGGGAAGACGCCTCACCTAAACCACACTACAGAGCAAAAACCCACAAGTACTCCAAGAATGCTGCCATGAGCTCCCAACAGCGAATTGCAAGAGCCCAATGTCAGAGAAAGAGAGACAGAGAGACAGAGAGAGAGAGAGAGAGAGAGAGAGAGAGAGAGAGAGAGAGAGAGAGAGAGAGAGAGAGAGAGAGAGAGAGAAAGACAGAGAGAGAGAGAGAGAGAGAGAGAGAGAGAGAGAGAGTGAGAGAGAGAAAGAGACTATAGAGAGGAAGTGACACAAAATATAGACAGTTCTTTACATCACTTTCTGCATCTCACATGTACCAATGGTAGCTTAAGCTTGGTTTAGGACAGCCCAGGGGGTCTGTCAATTATTTTTGATTTGTCACTTGCTAGCACATGTTGGTCATAGGCCATCCTCCTCACAGTTAATCCTTAAGTGGGGATGTATACATTCCTGGTTGCTAGAATTCTAAAGACTAAGCAGGGTGGAATAAAGTTAAAATTCACAGAAGGAAGGAAGGAAGGAAGGAAGGAAGGAAGGAAGGAAGGAAGGAAGGAAGGAAGGAAGGAAGGAAGGAAGGAAGGAAGGAAGGAAGGAAGGAAGGAAGGAAGGAAGGAAGGAGGGAGGGAGGGAGGGAAGGGAGGAAGGAAGGAAGGAAGGAAGGAAGGAAGGAAGGAAGGAAGGAAGGAAGGAAGGAAGGAAGGAAGGAAGGAAGGAAGGAAGGAAGGAAGGAAAGCCAGGATGTTTCAAAAGCCAATTTGTCTTCAAAATTTTGAGCTAGAGTGTCCTAATCTATTGTCAAAGGACATGTGTGTGTGTGGGGGGGGGGGGGGGGGTGGGGGGGGGAGGGAAGAGGATTTGGCCAGAAGAGGAAAGATCAGTATTACGACACATGTTACATATACTAGGAGTCACTCAACCCCCAGTTGTTACTTGCCCTTTTGAAATGGGAGCAGTGCAGAAGAGAAATGGGTTTGCTGGCCCAATCCTCTGTTCAGTTAATTATTCAGTGACTTTTCATGAGCAAAGTTAGAATGTTTAGCCATTTTGTAGTTCCCAGTGAGGCTGCAGTGATAAAAGTCAACAGGCTGCTTTCTGAACCCCAGGGCTTAATCTGGGCAGGTAGAATGGATATTATTGCCCCTTAGAGTTCTGCAATGAGCCTTCCACTTCCTCTGACCACCCTGTTTGGCCTGAGCGGGGATGTTGCCCAAGGCTGGCCCCTGTCCCTTTGAGTTCCTGAGCAGCCCCTAGGCTGGCTGAGAGAGAACCATCCCTACCTCCCTCTGGGGTGAGCTACTGCTCTGCCTCTCCTCCTAGCTCCTCTGTTCATCTGCCACCCCAAACCCATCTCTGCCCAACTGCCCCGCCTGCCAGCCAGCGGTATCTGGTGTGTTGGTTGTCATTTTGGAAATGAATCATGTAAACAAAAAAAATTTTTTTTATCTACAATAGCCCTAATTGAATCGTCTTGCTGCATTGTTATGGAGAAACAAGGGTAATTTCCTGTCAGTTACTGAGCTATTTAGCAATTATTTCTTATCATTAGCTTGCAAATTCAAATAGCATCAAATTCTGTTTGCTGACTTACAGAGGCATGGCTTTATGGTATCTTCTCTGAGGAGGCCTGGCTGTTTACCTAGGCATTAAGGCTTTTATCCTAGCTTCCCAGGGCCTGCCTTCTCCCTTCTAGAGAGCCTCCCTGCCTGTCCACAGCCAGGAAGGGGCCTGGTCTTCCCCTGGGAACGCTGGCCTCTTTGTGGGTGACCTGACTAATGGGTGTTTGCCTCCCCTTAGCATTCTCATTAGCTAATGGAGCATGCTGATTCCCAAGCTGAGTGACAGGATTGCTGAGGAGTGAGGCTGGGGCATGTGCAGCCATTCCAGGGGGGGAATCAGGTCACCTGGCCTGGGGCCGAATCTCCTAACAGTGGGGAGGAAAAAGGATTGGAGGGAGCAGCGTTAAATCTTGCTTTTCTAGGCTGGCTAAAGTTTTTCCCACCATTTTCATTATCATCACCATGATCATGAGCATGAAGAGGCATTTAAAAACTATTTAGCTGCATGGGCCACTCTACCTAAATAAAGAGTGACTTGTGTCCTCTCCATTTGCTGGCGATTGGCATTCTAAGATAGGTGGCATTGATGTGGACTATTGAGCAACGGGCAAGAGAATAGGCATAAGCCAAGGTGCCGCCAGCCATCAGGGCTTTGCCTTCCAAGGTGCATGGTCCAGGGTCATCCCTAAGAGTCAATTGATCTATTGTAGCTGAAAAAAGGAAATTCAGGGGGGATGTAGAGCTAACAGTGTGAGCCCATCTGAGCCCTGCCCCATCAAAACATCCATTGAATCCAATCGTATATGCAATGGAATATCCCTTCTACTCTCTTCCAAGAGGGGACTTCTCTGTATTAATCAATAAACATTTATAAAGTGCTTAGTGTATGCCAGGCACTATGCTAGCACATCTTGGGTGTGGAATAGTGATGTCTAAGACTAATCAAAGGTCTATAATAAACCTCACTTGCTTTTTATTCTCAGTAGGTCCCCCATTGGCCACCTTACTGAGTCAGTGCCTAGCCCCAAAGGTTCCCCAAATCTCCATAATAAGAACATTTATTATTATTTGTCCCACACTAGGAATAGTTGTGTTGGTCAATAGAATGCTTATGTCATGTAAGGGACAAAGGAATGTATCTAATAGAACATAATCTCATTGAGGGAAGGGATTGTTTGATTTTTATCTTTATAACCCCAGAGCCTAGCACATAGTAATTGCCTTAAAAAGCCTGATTGATTGATTGATTGTGAGTGATAACTATAATGCTAGGCTGCACCATGGTTGCCTTCAGCAAATTTTCTCTTGTGCCTTCAATCAGTAATGGCCTTATCATGCAAAGGACTGATGTTTGCTTACACATTGCCAACATACTTTCCCTGCATCATTTTGGATTGTAGCTATTTGCATATATGGTCCATGGACAGCTAGGTGAAACAGTGGATAGAGCTCTACATCTGCAGTCAGGAAGACACATCTTCATAAGTTCAAATCTGGTCTCAGATATTTACTAGTTGGCAGATCCTGGGCAAGTTACTTAACCCTGTTTCCCTCAGTTTTCTGATCTCTAAAATGAGCTAGAAAAGGAAATGGCAAACCACTTCAGTATCTTTGCCAAGAAAAATCCTCATGGAGTTATGAAGAATCAGGCAGCACTGAAAAACTACTGAAAATACATGGCTGATCCCTTCTCTAGATGCTAAGCCCCAGGAGGGCAAGGATAGTGTCTTATGTAAACTTTGTATCTCTTTTGGCACAGTTTTTCTACATGGCAGGTACTTCATACAAATTAGATACATGCAGAACTGAAAAATTAGGGAAAACAAACTTTTCCTTATATAAAGTTCTATAACTCAAAGCTGGCCTCTATGAAATCAACCATCTGGGAGCTAAAAGACCTCAAGAGATTCTTCCCCCCCCCCCCCCCCTTCCTCTTCAGAATAAGAGGAATTCCTTTCATAAGTTAATGAAATAGATTAGATGGATAGGCAAGTTATGGTGCTCTACTTTAATCTGTCCAGTGGGGTTGGGATGCAAAGAAGTCATGTGACTGGTCCAGGTTCACACAATAAATGAAAAAGCTGAGCAGTTTAATTAAATATCTGGTAAAGATGTTGAGGATTTTTAGCCTGGAGGTGATTTGGGATTGAGGTGGGAAGAAGAGAAGGGCTGATAATTGCCTTCAGGTACAAGAAGGATTATCTGGTAAACAATTTATTCCACTTGGCCTGAGAAGGCCAAACTAGGAGCCGTGGATGGAAGCTACAGAGAGACATTTCAAAGTTGGATGCAATGCAAAACTAAGGTTTAGAATAATAGCCCATGTTGCTTTAGAAGGTAATGAGCATTCCCTGAAAATGAGGGGATCTTCAGTCTGGATAACCATCTGTCAAAAATGTTGAAATGAGAGATCTATTTGATGGCTTTCTGAGGTCTCTCTCTTCCAATTTCTGATTCTGGATTTTTTCTCCATTAACCTAAACAATATCTTCTCTTTTCTGTCATTTCCTTCCTACCTATATATAACCCAGGGTATATTGTTTAACACATCTGGTCTCATTTCTCTCCACTGTAAAATGAGAGGATTTGAACTTCATACATAGTCTCTGAGGTCCTTGATAGCTCTATGATCTTATTCTTACTTCTATAGATAGATAGATAGATAGATAGATAGATAGATAGATAGATAGATAGATAGATAGATAGATAAGTGAAGTGTTGTTCAGTCATTGTGACCCCATTTGGAGTTCTCTTGGCAAAGATAATGGAATGGTTTGCCATTTCCTACTCCAGCTCATTTTATAGATGAGAAATTGGGGCAAACAGGATTAGGATCATATATCTAGCAATTAAGGCTGGATTTGAACTAAGGTAAATGAATCTTCCTGATTCTAAGCCCTGTTCTCTATCTACTGAACTACCTAACTGCCCCAAATAAATGAATAGTGTTAAATTTATTGGTTTTATGGTTAGACTGAATATTTAAGTGGTGGTCGCCAGGGATTTTATTTCTAAATCCCAAAATGAATTACTGAAGTCAAATGGAATTTATGGTAGTTTATTTTTTACAATAAAGGAAGAGAGGAAAGGGGAGGGAGGGAGAGAGAGAGAGAGAGAGAGAGAGAGAGAGAGAGAGAGAGAGAGAGAGAGAGAGAGAGAGAGAGAGAGAGAGAGAGAGAGAGAGAGAGAGAGAGAGAAAGCTCTGGCTTCCTCTGAACCAGGTAGAAATTCTAAGGCACCAGACAGGGGAAAGAAGTCTCAAATCAATGGGCCTTTCTCAGAGGTTCACACCTCCAGAAAGGGCAAGGAAAGAAGTCAGTCTTTACATTTGCCACAGTGACTGTCTAAAAGGAAAGCAGTCTGAGGACTTTGGCAGGAGCTCCAGCGGTCTAGTTCCACAGCCAAGTGTCTTCACTCCAAGTCTGAGTGTCTGTCTTCCAGTCTTTCCTCAAGTGTCTCTCTTCACTCCAGCTCTGAGTGACTGTCCTCACTTCAAGTCCGAGTGACTCTCTTCCAGTCCAACTCTGAGTGACTAATGATTCCAGTCCAAGCCTGAGTGACTCATTCTTCGCTGTGTGTCTCTGTTTCAACTATTTAAAGACCTTTTTCTCTTGTGTCACCTTCCTTAAATTTTACATCTACCAATCACAGCAGATGCTCCTCTCCAGGACCGCCCACTCTTTCACACATGGGTCACAGACCTCCCACTCAATGTATGAAAATGAGTGTTCATACCTTTTGTGGTTAGTTCACATCTTTTTTATGGTTAGTTCATACCTTTTTGTGGTTAAAATGGGTAGATCTACTTTAAATACTGGACTTATACTTTTGGGGATTAAATTCTAAAAATAGACAGGGGGTTACAATTTAATCTTCACAATAAAGGAAGAGCTAAGTACCTTCATTGTTA
Source organism: Monodelphis domestica (assembly GCF_027887165.1). Taxonomy (NCBI): domain Eukaryota; kingdom Metazoa; phylum Chordata; class Mammalia; order Didelphimorphia; family Didelphidae; genus Monodelphis; species Monodelphis domestica. The sequence continues at coordinate 591,549,268 of NC_077227.1, read as the reverse complement.
CAATCAGAGGAGTGCTGAACCCAGTCTTCACAATAGATTGATGAATACATAAATAAAAGCATATCACACTTGAAGATTTTCAAAGTATTTTACAAATATTATCACATTTGGTTCTCAGAACATCCTGGGAGGTAGGTGCTATTAATATCTCCATTTTTAAAAAGAGGGAACTGAGATAGATAGTGAAGGGACCAGCTCAGAGTCATACAGCAATTAAGTGTCTGTGGCCAGATTTGAACATGGGTATTCCCAATTCTAAGTCCAGCTCTCTATCCACTGTACCACACTTACATGATACTTCAAAGTTATTTATACACATTTCATTTGATTCTCACAATTATTACCCCTATTTTAAACATTAGGAAACTGAGGTATAGAAAGATTAAATTACTTGCCTATAATTATATAGTGACAGAGGGTTCAAATCAAAGTCTTCCTGGTTCCAAGTCTAGCACCTGATTTTCTATGCTTAATTGCCTTTTCTTGAACCCCTGGCAGGCCCTCACTTAGTGATGCTTTCTGGTTATTTCCTCAGTGTTTTCTTTCCTTGATATTGTTATTGTTGTTGTTCAGTTGTTTTTCAATCATGTCTGACTCTCCATAATTCCATTTGGGGTTTTCTTGGCAAAGATACTGGTATAGTTTGTCATTTCCTTCTCCACATCATTTTACAGATAAAGAAATTGAGGCAAACAAAGTTAAATGAATTACCCATAGTCACAGTGTACAGGTACAGTGGCCAGAGTGCCGGTCTGGTGTCAGGAATCTTTGTGAATTCAGATTTGGCCTCAGACACTTACTTGCTGGAGAAAAAAAATGGCAAACTGTTCAGTTTCCTCATCTGTAAAAGGAGCTAGAGAAGAAAATGGCTTTACCATCCCAGTATCTTGGCCAAGAAAACCCAGAGAGTAGGAAATAGTAGTTTTCATGATTGACAACAATAAATGTTCCAGGCACTGTCCTAAGGACTGGAGATACAAAAAGAAACACAATGGGGAGAAAAGAATAAAGGAAGAGGCAGCCTTTGATAGTATCAACATCTGTAGAAAAGTCATATAGAAGGAATACTGAGCAAAAAGGAAACCTTGGGAAGAGAGTTTCAATTAAAGGATATCATTAGAAGTCAGATTTGCAAGAGGTTGAGAAATTGAATGAGGTGAGGAATCCAGAAGCATCAAATATAGACCAACATAGCTAGGAGTTTGGCTGTGGTAGGAAGAATTATATTGTGATAGCTTGGAGGAATGTTGGAGTCTAGAAAAGATTTAGTTCTTATTTATGGTTTTTAACAATAAGGGAATCTGTGCATGTGTAGCAAGCTAGTCTTTCATGTTTCCTCAATTTGTGTTTCTTGTACATTTTCTATCATAAGATAGACAAAAGAGATATTAAAGAATTAAAAAATAAAGTACAACTTGAGACCTGAAGCAAGAGGAGAAATGAGAAGTGAGCTAACCTGTTGTCAGTTATCTGTCCACAAATGTTTGTCTTAGCTCTCAATTAGATAGTGAGCTCTTTAAGAGGAGTCAACCAATCAGGCAACAAGCATTCACTATTATTTACAGTGAGCCAGGCCCTGTGCTAAATAAACCCCTTGGATACAAAGGAAGGGAAAGACCCAGTCCCTACTCTCAGGGGGCTCATATTCTAATGGGGAAGACAAGATGTATCAATGGGAATTAATAGAGGAAAAGTATTAAGGGTAAAGGGAGAATCAGTTTAAAAAAAACTATTGCAGAAGGTGGGATTTTAGCTGAGTCTTAAAAGTAGCCAGGAGAAAGGACTTATTTCTATCCCAGACAATGAACAGTCATATTGGAATACATACAGTAGATATTGTTTTGATTGAGAGTCACCACTGAAAAAAATTTGAGTACTCATCAGGCCTTAACTCCCATCTTTTCACTATATTTTGACATCTAAGCATTTCTTACTCTAGAGTTATTTATAACAGCCTTTGTTTATGCCTTCCTTGCTCTCCAAGCTGCTGGGTACACCACCACTAAAATAACCATAGAGCTTTGTGAGAAATCCTGGGGTGATGGCCACTTCAGTGAGAAAGCATCTCGGGAGAGTCAGGTTGCCAGGACTGCCTAGAGTCCCATAGCACTCTTGTCTTGCAGTCTCTTTCAGATGAATACAAGCTTCTAACCCTCCATGGGTCTTTGTGAAGTGTAAGAAGACAGAATCACAGTGTGAGTGCAGCCTTTGCTTATGTGTGGGGTGAAAGGTCTGAGTTTGCTGAAGTGTGGGAAATAGTTGCAGTTGCCTGGAAGGTACATCTTCTTTTATGTCCCCACCTGGGGTAGAGTAAAGAGCCTATAATGAATAACATGTATTTCTATAAGCAGCTTTATAGTGGGAACACACACATATGAGTATAGAGGTTACTGTCTACAGGGATGTATCAGAAAGAGAGAGAGAGACAGAGAGACAGAGAGAGAGAGAGAGACAGAGACAGAAACAGAAACAGAGAGACAGAGACAGAGATAGAGACAGAGAGTCAGAGAAACAGAGAGAGACAGAGAGAGAAACAGAGAGAGAGACAGAGAGAGAGAGAGACAGAGACTGAGAGAGAGACAGAGAGACAGAGAGAGAGAGACAAAAAGAGAGAGAGACAGAGAGAGAGTATGCATAGTTGAGTCTGGGGGTAAGAGGAAAACCAGCAAGTAGTCTAGTTTTTACTTAGTTTCAGCAGGAAGAAGTCAGTAGGGTGGCTTATCCAAAGGAAAAGACAACTCACAATGGTAGAAGGATCATGTGACACTTATTTTTTCATCTACCAATATTTATTTAGCCATGCCGCCATCAGCATGTTTATCTTCTTTTGTATTCTTTGCTAATAAAAAAAAACCTCTTGCAATATACCCTGGTGCATATGGCATCTTTGTCTGAATTCTTTGGAGGTATATACTAAGTAATGGGAACCCAGGTCAAAACTCTTTTATGCACATTTTGGTCTTTCTGAATTTGGTTCCCAATTGCTTTCCAGAATGGTTGAACCAATTCTGTGATCACTGAAATTTGTCTCACTTGTGTAAGACACCCCTGAAAAGAAATGGGACCTTATGATGAAATTCACCATTTCAGTTGAAAATCCCAAAGCATGTCAATTCAGCCTACCCTCACTTTGAACAGCACCCTGAAATAACAGTTGTCATATCTACATAAGTTGCATGTGAGTCATATATGAGTGGATACACTCTCGGAACATATGTCATGAAAATGCCCCGACTATGGCTGACATTACCATGAGCAGCTTACTCATAACTTTCTTTTAAGATTTAATTCCTTGAAAGACTCAACAAAAGAAAGCTCTATTCCGTAATCCTCCAATTATAAATATCAAATGACATGAAAAGGCAGATATGTACTTCCAAAGGCATCTCCTAGTCAGTCAGTCAGTTTTTAAGTAAGCTCCTAGGACCTGCCAATGACTCTGCAAAGCCTTGGGGATACAAAGAAAGGCTGTCTTGCCTTCTTGTCTATTCTTTCAAGGAACTCACAGTCTAATGGAAACTACATAAAAATAGCTATGTACAAACATGATATATACAGGATAAATTAGAAACAGTCAATAGAGGAAAAGCACTAGCATTAAAAGAAATTAGGGAGACTTTTTATAGAAGACGGGGCTTTAGCGGGGACTTCACGAAAACTAGAGGGGCCACAGGGCAGAAATGAGGAGGAAGAACATTCCAAGAATGGGGAATAGACAATGTAAATACCTGAAGTTTGGAGATGGAGTGTCTTGCTCGAGGAATAGCAAGGAGATCAATGTCACTGGATCATAGAATACATAGAGAAAGAAGAGTATGGCATAAGAAGACTGGAAGGGAAGGAGGGCCATTTGGCACTGTCATGAAGAAAGTCTAGCACCAGAGTTAGTAATGAGAGAGAAATCCTTTTTAAATGATGAAGTGATCTAGATGATCCTGTTAGTGTATTATCTGGAGAAATGATATCAGATCTCAGAACCATAGACCATCCTTAATAAAATCTATTACTACTCAAAATAGCCTGACCTAATCACCCACATAGAAAAAAAATTAGATGAAGAATGCCTATTGTCTAGACTATAATCTACAATTGGTTGGATAGCCTACTGAATTGGTCTGTGTTTATATATCCTGGACAGATGATGTAGCTAATGAGCAGAACCCTGGAAATCAAAGAAAAATATGTGTTTAAGAAACTGTGATACTTTCACTGATCCCAGCTCTCTGACGCAAAAATCTTCGTTTTTTAAAACATCCATAGTCTTTTGGAGATGTCATAAGGCTGGAAATCACATAATACCACAATCTCCAAAGAATCAAATTTGGGATGATCCAGTGGACAATGAAGAGGGGCCTAACGAGTATAAATTGTCTATAGAGCCAAGACAATCAAAACAACGAATTTATGATCTCCCTAGGCAGGAATTATATCCATTTCCCCTCTCCCCAATTCCTATAACTGTTTATTTGACTTGTTCTGATGGACCTGTTCTGATTTGCATTGTACATACTTCCGTATTTATTCTAGGTCGTTTGCTGAACTGTAAGATCTGAGTGGATGAACTCTGTCTGTTTTACTCTCCAATGCCCAGACATGACCACAGAGCATCAAAGATTTAGAGCTGGAAGAGATTTCAGAGGCCATTCAGTCCAATTCTTTCATTTTGCCAATGAGAAAACTAAGGCCCCAAGAAGTCAAGGGTTTTTTTTTTTTTTCCTGGGGTAGACAAGTAGTAAACATCAAGAGATGGAATATTATACTCAATTCTTTTTTTTTGTTTAATATATTTTATTTGATCGTTTCCAAGCATTATTCGTTAAAGACATAGATCATTTTCTTTTCCTCCCCCCCACCCCCCATAGCCGACACGTAAGTCCACTGGGCATTACATGTTTTCTTGATTTGAACCCATTGCTTTGTTGATAGTATTTGCATTAGAGTGTTCATTTAGAGTCTATCCTCTGTCATGTCCCCTCAACCTCTGTATTCAGGCAGTTGCTTTTTCTCGGTGTTTCCACTCCCATAGTTTATCCTTTGCTTATGAATGGTGTTTTTTTCTCCTGGATCCCTGCAAGTTGTTCAGGGACATTACACCACCACTAATGGAGAAGTCCATTACGTTCGATTATACCACAGTGTATTAGTCTCTGTGTACAATGTTCTTCTGGTTCTGCTCCTCTTGCTCTGCATCACTTCCTGGAGGTTGTTCCAGTCTCCATGGAACTTCTCCACTTTATTATTCCTTTTAGCACAATAGTACTCCATCACCAACATATACCACAGTTTGTTCAGCCATTCCCCAATTGATGGGCATCCCCTCATTTTCCAGTTTTGGGCCACCACAAAGAGTGCAGCTATGAATATTTTTGTACAAGTCTTTGTGTCCATTATCTCTTTGGGGTACAGACCCAGCAGTGCTATGGCTGGGTCAAAGGGTAGATATTCTTTTGTCGCCCTTTGGGCATAGTTCCAAATTGCCCTCCAGAATGGTTGGATCAATTCACAACTCCACCAGCAATGAATTAATGTCCCTACTTTGCCACATCCCCTCCAGCATTCATTACTTTCCTTTGCTGTAATGTTAGCCAATCTACTAGGTGTGAGGTGATACCTCAGAGTTGTTTTGATTTGCATCTCTCTGATTATAAGAGATGTAGAACACTTCTTCATGTGCTTGTTAATAGTTTTGATTTCTTTATCTGAGAACTGCCTATCCATTTCCCTTGCCCATTTATCAATTGGAGAATGGCTTGATTTTTTGTACAATTGATTTAGCTCATTATAAATATGAGTAATTAAACCTTTGTCAGAGGTTTCTATGAAGATTTTTTCCCAATTTGTTGTTTCCCTTCTGATTTTAGTTATATTGGTTTTGTTTGTACAAAAGCTTTTTAGTTTGATGTAGTCAAAGTTATTTATTTTACATTTTGTGATTCTTTCTATATCTTGCTTGGTTTTAAAGCCTTTCCCCTCCCAAAGGTCTGACATGTATACTATTCTGTGTTTACCCAATTTACTTATGGTTTCCTTCTTTATGTTTAAGTCACTCACCCATTTTGAATTTATCTTGGTGTAGGGTGTGAGGTGTTGATCTATTCCTAGTCTCTCCCACACTGTCTTCCAATTTTCCCAGCAGTTTTTATCGAATAGTGGATTTTTGTCCCAAAAGCTGGGATCTTTGGGTTTATCGTATACTGTCTTGCTGAGGTCGCTTTCCCCCAGTCTATTCCACTGATCTTCCTTTCTGTTTCTTAGCCAGTACCAAATTGTTTTGATGACTGCTGCTTTGTAATATAGTTTTAGGTCAGAGACTGCAAGGCCCCCATCGTATGTGTTTTTTTTCATTATTTCCCTGGATATCCTTGATCTTTTGTTCTTCCAAATGAACTTTGTTATGGTTTTTTCTAAATCAGTGAAGAAGTCTTTTGGTAGTTCAATGGGTATGGCACTAAATAGATAAATAAGTTTGGGTAGGATGGTCATTTTTATTATATTGGCTCGCCCTATCCATGAGCAGTTAATGTTTTTCCATTTGTTCAAGTCTAGTTTTAGTTGTGTGGCGAGTGTTTTGTAGTTGTGTTCATATAGTTCCTGTGTTTGTCTTGGGAGATAGATTCCTAGGTATTTTATTTTGTCTAAGGTGATTTTGAATGGGATTTCTCTTTCTAGTTCTTGCTGCTGAGCTGTTTTGGAGATATATAGAAAAGCTGATGATTTATGTGGGTTTATTTTGTATCCTGCAACTTTGCTAAAGTTGTTGATTATTTCAATTAGCTTTTTGGTTGAATCTCTAGGATTCTTTAAGTAGACCATCATGTCATCCGCAAAGAGTGATAACTTGGTCTCCTCCTTGCCTATTTTGATGCCTTCAATTCCTTTATCTTCTCTAATTGCTACTGCTAGTGTTTCTAGTACAATGTCAAATAGTAGAGGTGATAATGGGCATCCTTGTTTCACTCCTGATCTTATTGGGAATGCATCTAGTTTATCCCCATTGCAGATGATATTAGCTGTTGGTTTTAGATATATACTGTTTATTATTTTTAGGAATGACCCTTCTATTCCTATGCTTTCTAGTGTTTTTAATAGGAATGGGTGTTGTATTTTATCAAAGGCTTTTTCTGCATCTATTGAGATAATCATGTGGTTCTTGTTGGTTTGCTTGCTGATGTGGTCAATTATGTGGATGGGTTTCCTAATGTTGAACCAGCCCTGCATCCCTGGTATGAATCCTACTTGATCATGGTGAATGATCCTTCTGATCACTTGCTGGAGTCTTTTTGCTAGTATCCTATTTAAGATTTTTGCATCTATATTCATTAGGGAGATTGGCCTATAGTTTTCTTTCTCTGTTTTTGACCTGCCTGGTTTTGGAATCAGTACCATGTTTGTGTCGTAAAAGGAGTTTGGTAGAACTCCCTCTTTGCTTATTATGTCAAATACTTTGTGTAGTATTGGGATTAACTGTTCTCTGAATGTTTGATAGAATTCACTGGTGAATCCATCAGGCCCTGGGGATTTTTTCTTAGGAAGTTCTTTGATGGCTTGATGGATTTCAATTTCTGATATGGGATTATTTAAGAATTCTATTTCCTCTTCTGTTAGTCTAGGCAGTTTGTATTTTTGTATATATTCATCCATTTCTCCTAAATTGGTGTATTTATTGCCATATAATTGGGCAAAGTAATTTCTAATGATTGCCTTAATTTCCTCCTCATTGGAGGTGCTGTCCCCCTTTTCATCTTTAATGCTGTGAATTTGCTTTTCTTCCTTCCTTTTTTTAATTAGATTGACCAGTACTTTGTCTATTTTGTTTGTTTTTTCAAAGTACCAGCTTCTTGTCTTATTTATTAAATCAATAGTTCTATCACTTTCGATTTTATTAATTTCTCCCTTAATTTTTAGGATTTCTAATTTGGTTTTCTGCTGGGGGTTTTTAATTTGATCGCTTTCGAGTTTTTTCAATTGCATTTCCAATTGATTGATCTCTGCTCTCCCTTGTTTGTTAATATAAGCTTTCAGGGATATGAATTTGCCTCTGATTACTGCTTTGGCTGCATCCCAAAAGGTTTGAAAGGATGTTTCGCCATTGTCATTTTCCTTGATGAAATTATTAATTGTTTCTATGATTTCTTCTTTAACTAAACGGTTTTGGAGTATCATATTGTTTAATTTCCAATTGGTTTTAGATTTGGTTTTCCATGTACCATTACTAATCATTATTTTTATTGCCTTGTGATCTGAGAAGGCTGCATTCATTATTTCTGCTTTTCTGCATTTGTGTGCTATGTTTCTGTGACCTAATGTATGGTCAATTTTTGTGAATGTGCCATGTGGTGCTGAGAAGAAGGTGTATTCCTTTTTATCCCTATTTATTTTTCTCCATATGTCTATTAATTCTAATTTTTCTAAGATTTCATTCACTTCTTTTACCTCTTTCTTATTTATTTTTTGATTTGATTTATCTAAATTTGATAATGGTTGGTTTAAGTCTCCCACTAGTATGGTTTTATTGTCTATTTCTTCCTTCAATTCTCCTAGTTTCTCCATTAGAAATTTGGGTGCTGTATTATTTGGTGCATACATGTTGATTAATGATATTTCCTCATTGTCTAGAGTCCCTTTTAACAAAATATAATTACCTTCCCTATCCCTTTTGATCAGGTCTATTTTTGCATTGGCTTTATCAGATATCATGATTACCACTCCTGCCTTCTTTCTATCAGTTGAGGCCCAGAAGGTCTTACTCCATCCTTTAATTCTGACCTTGTGGGTGTCAACCCGCCTCATGTGTGTTTCTTGAAGACAACATATGGTAGGGTTTTGGATTCTAATCCATTCTGCTATTCGTCTACGTTTTATGGGTGAGTTCATCCCATTCACGTTCAAAGTTATGATTGTCATTTGTGGACTCCCTGGCATTTTGATTGCCTTCCCTAATTCTAACCTTTTCTTCTTCGGCTCTACCTTTTAGTCCAGTGATTTACTTTGAATCAGTGCCCCTTGTCCCCTCCCTTGATGTTTCCCTTTTTAGTCCCTCCCTTTTTCTTCCCTCCCCCTCCCCCCTCTCTTTCCCTCCCTTTTTGTTCTCCCTCTCCCCCTCCCCCCCTTGGTTTTCCCTTCTCCTTACCCTTGTTGGGTAAGATAGAATTCAAGATCCCAATGGATCTGGATGTTTTTCCCTCTCAGAGTTGATTTCCCTGAGATTGAGGTTTAAGTAAACCCCCCGCCCCTCTCTTCCTCTCCTTCTTATAGGAGTTTTCTTCCCCTCCCCTTCCCATGTGAATCTTTGTGTGAGAACCATTATTCTATTTGGTCTTTCTTTACCCCCTATTTATACATTACATTTTCCCCACATGTTAGTATACATAGATTGATATAAATGTAGTCCTTATAGAAGAGAGTTTGAGTAAAAGAAGAAGATAACATTTTTCCCCTTTCCTTAATATTTACCTTTTCAGGTATTCCTTGCTCTTTGATTTTCGGTATCAAACTTTCCACAGAGCTCTGGTCTTTTCTTTGCAAAAAGTTGGAAGTCTTCTATTTTGTTGAATGCCCATACTTTCCCTTGGAAGTATATAGTCAGTTTTGCTGGGTAGCTGATTCTTGGTTGGAGACCCAGCTCTCTTGCCTTTCTGAAGATCATGTTCCATGCCTTACGATCATTCAGAGTAGAACTTGCAAGGTCTTGTGTGACCCTGATTGGTATTCCTTTATATCTAAATTGTCTTTTTCTGGCTTCCTGTAGGATTTTTTCTTTTGTTTGATAGCTTTGGAATTTGGCAATTACATTCCTGGGAGTTGTCTTTTGGGGGTTTAGTGTAGAAGGTGTTCTGTGAGCTCTGTCAGTGGCTATATTGCCCCCTTGTTCTAGAATCTCTGGGCAATTTTCTTTGATTATATCTTGTATCACCATGTCCAGTTTGGTGTTTATTTCTGGCTTTTCTGGGAGTCCAATTATTCTTAAATTTTCTCTTCTCCCTCTATTTTTCAGATCTATCATCTTGTCGGTGAGATATTTTATGTTCTCTTCTAATTTCTTGGTGTTTTGGCTTTGTTTTATTAGTTCTTGCTTTAAAGCCTGGTTTTCTTTTACAGTTTGGTCAAACTGGTTTTGTAGATGCATGAATTTCTTTTGCATTATTTCCCACTTTTCCTCCCAGAGGGCTTCCATCTTTTTGGTCATTTCTGATTCAAATTCTTCATGGGTTTGTGGAGAGTTTCTATTTCCTTTGGAAGATTTTGGAGAATTTTCTTGTATATCTTCTTCTATCTGCTCTGTATTTTGTATTTTGGCTCCATAGAATGTGTCCAAAGTCACCCCTTTCTTCTTATTTTTCTTGGTATTTTGGGGCTTCTGTGCTTCTGTGGAGTTTGTCATCTCTGAATGTGGAGGATTAGCTTTTCTTATCTCTGTCTGGTGATCAGAGGCTTTAGTCCTGGGCAGATGTTGGTTCTATGAGCTTTCCCTGGGTTAAACTGAATATGCCTCACTGGAACTGGAATGGAAGGGTCGGACCACGAGGCCACACTCTCCCCCGGCACGCTTTCCGGAAGTTGCCTTCAGAATCGCTGGCCGTGAGGCTGTTTCGTTGGCCTGGGGGGGGGGGGGGGGGCTGCAGCTTCCCCAAGCTCGAGGGCAAGGACTTTCACTGAGACTTGGATAGCAGGATCCAGCCCGTGAGGCTGTCTTGCCCGCCCTGAGGGTTGCTGTTGTTTTGACCAGCTCTCTGCAGCGGAAGCCCCAGGCAGTAACTTTCACTGGGACTCGGGTAGAAGGCCCTGAGGGTTGTTGTTCCGAGGACCCTGCTTTCTGAGCCCGGTGGGGCTGCGGCTTCCGGGAGCCTTGGACTCTGCGCTCCTACCCCTGAGGTCCGAGTGATCTCGGGTTCTGGCTTTTGAGGGGAGCCGTACCTTTTGAACCGGGTCCAGGTCCAGGAGGAGGGTTCCCAGGGTCTGTGCTGTTGATCGTTTTGAATTTCGGCGCCTTAGGAGCTTATATTTTGAGATCGGTCGGGAAGGGTTTTCCGGAGATCTGAACTTTAGCTTTCTCTAAGCCGCCATCTTAACCAGAAGTCTCTATACTCAATTCTAAGCACTATATTCTTTTCAATTAAAATTTTTTCAAATTATTTCATTTTTAACATTCTTTTCTTTTAAAATTGAGTTCTAAATTCTCTCCCTCTTCTACTTCTCCCCACCCATTCAGAAAGCAAGCAATACTATATAACACATATATAACTAAACATTATATTTTAAGAAAAATACTGATAAAGCCAGAGAGTTTCTAGAGGAGGGCAATTAGGAGAATGAAAGGCCTCAAGTTTATGCGGAATAAGTTCAACAGAAGGAATGAAGGATGAATAGCCTAGAAAATAGAAGAATTGAGGGTGGTGGGGTAGGATAACTAGCTTTAAGAATTAAAAGAGCTATCATGTGAAAAATGAATTAGACTTGTACTGCTTAGCCCCAGAGGGTCAGAACTAAGAATTCTATAGAGAAGTTATAGAGAGGCAGATGGAGACTTCATGTAAGAAAAAGATTCCTACCAATCCAAGCTTTTCAAAAGCTTGATGGGCTATATTGAGAAGCATTTGGTATCCCTTCACTTGGCATGAGAATGGGTAGTATGTGTCTTTAAGCAAAAGCCAAATGACCCATTTTTATCTGTGATATAGAGAGGATTCTTCTTTAAGGAGAGGTCAGATCTGACCAGATTTATAATGGGCCTTTTTAATTCTGTGATTTGTGCCCAAGACATTTTTTAAAAGGAATCATCCATGAGATGTATTATAGGAAAATGAGGTAGAGTGTGAGGGATAAAAGGCAAATAGGCTGGGCAACCATTGGTGCCCACATAATGTGAAAAATCATAAAAGAAGCTTCCAGACTGCATGGTGAAGCTTGTAGAGGGGATATATGGACAAATGTTAAAAAGGGGGAAATCATACCTACTTCCAAAATATCATGAACCCATTCAAATATGGAAAAGATATTTTATAGGTATAGGAAGCCCTAAAGTAAAAGGGTACATACTGAATGACATGAGATTCACAAGAAAGCAGGCCACAGGAGTGTACATTCAAGCTAAGGGTCTTTTAAACTGGGGCCAATCTGGCTTCCATGAAAAAGTACAAGCACATATATTCACTACACTTCTTCATTCTACCCAAGCCAGCAGCAAGGACAACCAGAGCCCAAATGCCCTCAGATAGAAACAGCTCCAGGACTCATGAGGTGGGTGTTTGGGACTTCTTCCTGTTTTTCTTATATGAGGTTCAAAAGATCTTAAGTTTAGGGTCTTGACAGAATTTAATATATTACTATTAAATTTATCGTTAACTGGTTTTCTTTAACCCTCACCTACAGTTTGCTAGGAAAAACAATCAAAAGTCTCCTCTCTTTATTGGGTCAAGGCTTCTCCTCTCTCAATATTTCTCTATTCAAGGTAGATGTCCATCTGGTTTCTTTATAACAGTTTAAAGAGCAAAGAAATGAATATCAAGAGTTAGGGAAATAAATCTTTCAAAAGCTAGCTTCTTTGGCTGATGGCCATAAAGGGATAAAAGGCATCTCTTTTTCCCATCTATAACCCTCCTTCTTCAAATTTGTGGAGTCCATTGTCTGCATCATTTCTTTGACCTTTCACTTCCATATCTGTATAAAATTTACCTGAATGTATTGTTTGGCCTTCCTATAGAAGAGCACCAATGACATCATGGTGTCATATCTTGACTTGTTTGTGAACTAGATTTAAGTGAGGCAGAGGTTACATAAAATTCTCAGCCTCACTCTCTCTTCCAGAGTCATGAAGTCCAATAGCAAGACAAGAGTCAGGAACATTGGCATCTTTGATGTCTGACCAAGCTCTAAACTCTTCTACAGTGCCTGTTTCAGCCACTTTCATGGATGTTGGAATAAATTGTTCTCATCCACCAGGGAAGTCTTCACAAGTTTGGAGTAGAGACCCCACCCCAATTCACCACTGGGTTTAAGGAGTTACCCTAAACCTATCTTAGCCTCCTTGCCAAGATCGTTTTACTGGAGTGTGGCCACTGTGCGTGCTATAGCTTCTTGGAGCCACAGGTGAGACTTGGGTGCCAGGTGGACACCAAAAATGGATGAGTGGCCACGAAAGGGGCTAGGCAAGCCCTCAAACCAGAAATGCTAATCCTAAAAAAATAAAAAGCCGCCCAAAACATCTAAATATTCTATATCCCCTCAGTACATATTAAATAGTTGGATTGGAGAGAAAAGCAGGGAGTGAATTTACTATCAAACAAGAAATGAATTCCCCCCTCTCCAGGGTTAGAAAACTTCTCCAAGTTTGCACTCCTGGAAAAAAATTGAATACATCAGGAGTGTCATGGCCTAGGGTACAAGCGTCTCACTAATCGTAGCTTTCATGTGTTGCCATTCCCATCAACATCTGCAATCAGTCTCATCTTCAACTTCTTGGTACTTGATTGTCAATGCCTCAGGTACATGCAATCTGGCCTCTTCAGCCCCTGCTTTCTAGTTCCTCCCCTCCCACTTATCTTGGAGTGCAGGGAGTGGTCCCAGCCAATATATTTGCCAAGCAACCCTCTTCCATCTGTCTGCCCAGACACAGTTTCTCTCATGGCAGCAGTCTTTCTCCCAAGAGCCAGTAGGAACAGAAGGCATTCCAGACTAAAGAGCACCCATACTCCTCTCTAGCCTTTGGGTTCACCCTCCTCTCATTGATCTATCTGTGAGGGAAATGGCAAGTCATACAGAATCTTCATAAAGCTCTTATTCATTTTTAATCTTTAATAACTTGGGTCATAGGTCTAACAGAAAAAATGTTATTCAGCATTTGAAAAGTAGCTAACATTTATATAGGCTTTAAGTTTTAAAGAGTAGCTTTTCATAGATTATCTCATTTGAGTCTCATACCAACTCTGTGAAGTAAGTCTGGGTATTTTTGCCCATATTATACAGATAATGAAACTAAGAATCAAAGAGAATAAGTAACTTTGTCACAGGCTCATTGCTAATAAACCTCCAGAACGGTATTCAAAACCAGCACTTCCTGCCTCTACTACTGACTCCACTTCATGCTTACCCTAACCACTACTTCTGAAATAATAAACAAATGAATTAACTTTAAAAAAACATTAATATTTATTATATATGGCATAATATGATAGGTAAGATATCAATATAATACTTACAATTTGTTATAAAATGTAATAAATTACAATAAATGTGCTTATCTAAGAGAAACACATTTTCATATTAGCTATGTCCAAAAATCTATATCTGTGTTCTACATTAACTTTGTAAAATACATTTTATTTTGCCTTTTGCTTTTCTTTGGTTTTTATTTCACATAGTTCCCCCCAATATCCTTCTACTTCCCCCTCTCAGAGAGCCACGCCATATGACAACTACATTACACATTTATACCAGGGGCATTTGTATTTCCATTCCTATGACAAACAGACTGGCTCAGGTAGATGAGAGGTTGCACTGTGCCCTCGGGCAAGATGATCTGGAGTCCTTATCAGCTTCTCCAAGAAAATTCCCCATTTTGTTTCTGTCTTACTGCTGCTATGTTTCTATCAGACCTATAACCAAAATCATTATAGTTTACAAATCTGAAGATTTAAAACAGCATCAAGACTTTGGGCTCCAGCTCACCATCTGTGCCTAGACAAGAGTGATCTCTCCTATTTTGTCTTGCATTTATTACATTTATTTACCATGTTCTGTTTGCAAACCCTTTGAAGGGCGGGGCTGTCTTGCTCCCCTTTTTGTCCCCTGAAGCACTTGGCATATGGCCTTGCACTTGCCAAATGCTCAATATCTTCTTTCTTAGAATTAAATCAAATGAGGGGAAGGTATGGTCCTTGATGGGTAGAAAGCCAGATCCAGAGACTACAGATCCTGGGTTCAAATCTGGTCTCAGACACTTCCCAGCTGTGTCTCTGCAAATCACTTAACCTCCATTGCCTAGCCCTTACTGCTCTTTTGCCTTGGAATGGATACTTAGGATACTTTTAAGACAGAAGGTAAGGGTTAAAAATAATAATAAATTGAATGGAAACCTCCTACCTGAGTAACCTAATTGCACAGGCAGGTTCACCCACCAATGTACATACCTCCAGAAAGAGAAAATATCTGATAGGGGCAGGGCAAGGGTAAGGGGAGAGGGCCATGTCAAAAGCTAATCAATTATTCATCTTCTCTTCTGCACAGCACACACTGTCAGGTAATGATCTGTAATTATTAATAAATAATTTAAGCTTTAATAGCTTTGAAATGAAATGCTTAATTGCATCACAACATAATTAATGGAATTAGCAGCAGTGTATAAAATGAGACTAAAAAAAAAACCTTATTCTTTCTTTTTTTACATCTTTGCCCCAACACTGAGACACCTGTAACGTAAAATAGATTATTGTGAACTAGTGAGTGTGTGGCTGTTCTAAGCTTTTAAAATTTTAAGACATTTTAGAAAGGGGAGAAGTACCTTTCACCTGGGCATCACTGACATTAAAGTCAATTCCAGCAATGTTTCAGTCACCACATGCCATTTCATTACTTTGGCTTCCTACAAAGCTCCACTTTCTCCTCCTCAGCCTTCCCCTTGTTCATCCCTCTATTAGTTAATCAGTCAGTTGAATCCTTTGACCTATTTAATTATGTTCAATATACATTTTATGCACCCACAGGGCAGATAGGTAATACAGTAGATAAAGGACTAGATCTGGAGTCAGGAAGACCAAGTTTAAATATTGCTACAAAGACTTTCTAGGTATGTGACCATGGGCAAATTGCTTAACTTCCATTTGCCTCAGTTTCCTCATCTATAAGATGGGATAATTATAGCACCTATTAAAACCCACCACCACTCCCTTGCTATCCTCTGACGGTGACCCACTCATAAAAGATAAAAAAGGCATCAGCAACAGGTGGAAAGAACACTTCAGTCAGCTTCTCAACCGACCCTCTTCAGTCAACCAAAGCGCCCTTGACCAGATCCCCCAAAACCGTACCATTGAACAACTTGACGTCCCTCCTTCAATAGAGGAAGTCCAAAAATCCATTAAACAAATGAGTGCAGGCAAGGCACCCGGTAAAGACAGGATCCCAACCGAGGTGTACAAGGCCTTAAAGGGAAAGGCGCTCCAGGCATTCCACATAGTGCTGACCAGCATATGAGAAGAGGAAGACATGCCCCCAGAACTCAGAGATGCCTCCATCATAGCCCTATACAAGAACAAAGGCGCACGAGCAGCCTGTGACAACTACAGAGGCATCTCTCTACTCTCCACTGCTGGAAAGATCCTCGCCCGTGTTATATTCAACAGACTCCTGTCATCTGTTTCAGAGCAGAACCTGCCTGAATCATAATGTGGCTTCTGACCACATCGCAGCACCATCGACATGGTCTTCACGGTGAGGCAAATGCAGGAAAAATGCCTTGAGCAGAACCTGAGTCTCTACATTGTCTTCATAGACCTGACAAAGGCATTCGACATAGTGAACAGGGACGCATTGTGGGTGATCCTCAGCAAGCTCGGTTGCCCAGCAAAATTCGTCAAACTGATCCAGCTCTTTCATGTCGACATGACAGGGGAAGTCCTATCTGGTGGAGAGACTTCTGATCACTTCAACATCTCCAATGGAGTGAAACAAGGCTGTGTCCTCGCTCCAGTACTATTCAACCTATACTTCACCCAAGTATTACGACATGCTGTAATGGATCTAGACCTACATCAAATACCAACTGAATGGCTCACTGTTCGACCTTCGCCACCTGACTGCAAAAAAACAAAGACAACAGAGAGACTCATCCTGGAAGCTCTCTTTGCAGATGACTGTGCTCTCATGGCTCACCAAGAAAATCATCTCCAAACCATTGTGGACAGGTTCTCCACCGCAACAAAACTGTTTGGCCTGACTATCAGCCTCAGCAAAACAGAGGTGCTGTTCCAACCTGCACCAGGGAGGCCAACGAACCAGCCGTGCATTACAATCGACGGCACGCAGCTTTCTAACGTCAACACTCTCAAGTACCTGGGCAGCACCATCGCCAACGACGGGTCCCTAGACCACGAGATCAATGCCAGGATCTAAAAGGCCAGCCAGGCACTCGGGCGGCTGCGCTCCAAAGTCCTCCAACACAGCGGTGTAAGCACTGCGACGAAGCTCAAAGTGTACAACGCAGTGGTCCTCAGCTCGCTCCTGTACGGCTGTGAGACATGGACACTGTATCGGAAGCACATGAAACTGCTGGAGCAATTCCACCAACGCTCCCTCCGGTCAATCATGAGGATCCGATGGCAGGACCGAATCACCAACCAGGAAGTCCTCGACAGAGCCAACTCCACCAGCATCGAAGTCATGGTCGTCAAAACCCAGCTACGATGGTCTGGACACGTCATCCGCATGGACCCACAGCGAATGCCAAGACAGGTATTCTATGGTGAACTGTCAGCTGGACTCAGGAAACAAGGCCGACCAAAGAAAAGATTCAAGGATCAGCTAAAGTCCAACTTGAAGTGGGCTGGCATCACACCAAAGCAACTAGAACTTGCTGCCTCTGACAGAAGCAGCTGGCGAACCCACGTTCACTATGCCGCCACCACCTTTGAAGATGAGCAACGTCGACGTCTTGCTGCTGCGTGTGAACGCCGACACCAGGCCACAACCGTACCTCCCATAACAACTGGCGTCCCAGGCCCCGTGTGCCACACACTCTGCGCCTCAGCCTTTGGACTCCAAAGCCACATGAGGGTACATCAATAGATGATAATGCACAAAGACAATCGTCATTCTTGGTCACCAAGAGACTACCACTAGAACTAGAATTATAGCACCTACTTCACAGGGTTTTTGTAAGGATCAAATGAGGTAATATTTATAAAAGTGTTTAGCATAATAACTAGAACTTAGTAAATATTATATAAATAGTAGCTATTTTTATTAACAAAAACAAGTTAGCTGTTCTAGGTGCTAGGGATACAAAAATTTAAAAAAATATATATATAGTCTCAGTTCTTTTGGTGCCTATATCTAAGGGATACATATGAATAGAAAGCAAGGGTGGTGATGGAATGGAAAAAAAAGATTCCAACAAGGGACTGGAGCAGAAAATTTGGAGGAGAGAACAATTTCATCTGGGGCAATTGGACCAAGGAAAACCTTATGGAAGAAGTAAAAGCTAAGGTGAACATCAAAACAGAGAAAGATTCTGCAATGTAGAAATGAGGAAGAATTGCTTTGAATGTGGAAGTAAGGTAGGGTATTTGGGGAAGGGGGGGTCTATGTATCAGAAGCCAGGAAACAGCAAAATGAGATGAAGTTAACAGTAGTCCAATTTGACTGAAATATGGAAAATAAGAGGAAGCAATGTGAAATAAGGTAATCTAGGTGGGTTATATCCCAGTTGGAGATATGCTCAAACAAACATGACTAGAGCCAAAACATACTAAGCCCTATATCCCAGTTGGAGATATGCTCAAACAAACATGACTAGAGCCCAAACATACTAAGCCCTATTTCAGGCACTGTGGGAAAGGCAAAGAAGACACTTCATCTTTTTCCAGAAAGAGAAGAGGGCTCTAAACTGGTGGAGGGAGGTAGAAGGTATGAAATACTCAGGAAATATAAAACAACAAGACAATTCTAATAAGAGAAACCAAAATGCCAAATGAGAATGACAATAAATTCTAGAGAAATTAAGAGAATGAGGAGATCAGTTTGGATCAATTTGTATCAATTTTATGGACCAAAAAAACTGAAACCCAGGCAGGTTCAGTACATATGCTAGGTCATATAATTCATTAGTTGCAGAACAAGGACAAACTTCAGATCTCCTGATTCTTCTAACTACTAAACTACATTTTACCACCTCCCCAAAAAATTTGATCTTTTCTTTAACACATACAACCTCTTTGACTATGGGCAAGTCATAACACCTCATTCCTGGGCTTCAGTTTCCTCTTCAGTAAAATGAAAGGATTAGATTAGATGATCTCTAAGCCCTTTCTAGCTCTAAATCTATGTTTCTTTGATCATACAACAGCTAAGAAAAAGATATAGACATTATGTACTAACTACACTTACAAGCACAAGTTAACTGGAAAGTGTCATGGTGAAGGTGATGACTTACAATATGATTTAAAGGGATAGATAGAGAGGGTAAGTGAAGACAAGTGCAGAGGGGATGCTATAAGCCAAAGTATAGAGGAGCAATATGCAAAGCATTTTTAAAAAATTCTTACTGTATGTCTCAGAATCAATACTAAGTACCGGTGCCAAGGCAGAGAGTGCTAAGGGCTTGGCCAGCGAAGTTAAGTGCCTTGCCCAGAGTCACACAGCTAGGAAGTGTCTGAGGCCAGATCCAAACCCAGATCTTCTTGATTCCAAGTCTGCTACTCTATCCACTGAGCCACTGAGCCACTGAGCCACTGAGCCACTGAGCCACCTCGCTGCCCCTTTTTGATTAGGGGAATAACAGACTAAGAGTAGAAGGT
This sequence comes from Monodelphis domestica, assembly GCF_027887165.1. Classification (NCBI taxonomy): domain Eukaryota; kingdom Metazoa; phylum Chordata; class Mammalia; order Didelphimorphia; family Didelphidae; genus Monodelphis; species Monodelphis domestica. The sequence goes on along the minus strand of NC_077227.1, from coordinate 591,529,760 downwards.
TAAGGAAAGATTGTATAAGGTCTGCAACCACAGAGGAAGGAATTTAGTCTATTTTTGGTAGGGCATGACAAGCCCCTTAAACAGTTAAGCAGGACATCAGCTACCTAGTGACAATCCTATGAAGGGTTAGGAGTTAGAAGTTATGTCCTATGAACTTAAGAAACTTATAATTCATTTGTAATTCAGCCGGGAGATGGAACACATGGGAAAACAAGTAATGAATGACTATGCACAGGGAAGTATATTGGCAAGTGTGAATTAACATGCATAGATTGAATACTCAAGTGATGAATGAATGCAGAGTCTAGTGAGGTTAATTACATCATTAATAACTTGAGTTATTAATGCTATTAATAATAATGTGCTAACAATAATAATTCATGTTACCATAGCACCTTAAGATCTACTGAGTCCCTTCCTCAAAACAATCTTATGAGGCAGAGAGTGCAAGTATCTCCATTTTAAAGATGAGCTCATTGAGTCTCAGGGAGGTAAAATTATTTCTTCAGACTTATAGTGTCAACATGAGGCAGCACAAGCTAGTGAGAAACATATATTTGTAATGGAAGGAATCTGGTTTCCTGTCCCTCTTTTGTTACTATCTATGTGAGCTTCAGCATGTATCATTGATCTCATATCCCTGAAGCTCTCTGGGCCTTTGTTTCCTCATCTGTAAAGGGAAGGAGTTTAGATTAGGGGGCTTCTAAAGTCCTTTCCAGAACTGAAATTGTGATCTTGTTATCTAATATCACAAATCTGACCTGAGACACTAACTATTTGACCCTGGGCAAGTCACTTAACCCTGTTTGTTTGTTTCTTCAACTGTAAAATGGGTATAATAAATGACATCTGCCTCCCAGGAGTTTTATGAGGATTAAATGAAATAATATTTTTAAATCACTTAGCATAGTGTGTGGCACATGATAGATGTTATGCAAATATTTATTCCCTTCCTTCATTTATTATTATTATAAATAATGACCTTGTTTGCCTCAGTTTCTTCATCTGTAAATGAGTCAGAGAAGGAAATGGCAAACCACTCCAATATCCTTGTCAAGAGAACCTCAAATGAGGTCATGAAGAGTTGGACCCAACTGAAAACGGCTGAAGAGTGTCTGGACGGTCTCTAGAATCAGAATTCCATCTGCTGTCCCACAGCACCAAAGAATCAAGATGGCACATTAGACAGAAAGGAAGGGGTGAATCCTGTAAGAATGGGCAGGCACCAGCATCACTGAGGTCAGTGATTCAGTAAAAAAACAAAGGGGGGGTGTTAACAGATGGATTTGGTGACTTCTGAACCCCGGCCCGAGACTCCTTGCTTTCTCTGTGTTAGGCCATCTGTGTCCTGTAGGAAAAGCTTTTGACTGTGTAGCCACAAGGAGGTCAAGAGGGCTGGGGATGAAGCCTGGACCTCGGCTAAGGCAGGCACAGAGCTTCTGGGGTTATGGGCGCCTGTTTGAAGGCATTCCTGAAGCGCCTCCTCCCCACCCCACTTCATTTTGTGGAACCTTCCCGTCAAAACAAACAGGTTGCTATGTGTTACCACACAAGCAGTAAGTGAGCAAGGGCTGCCCCTGTTTCTCAAGTCACCTGTCTGTCCTGTTTACAGCATACACCAATCTGCCTCTGAATGCCCCATTGTTATCAGGGCTCTGGGATGGTTTTCTCACATTTCCATAGACCCTTTATATTTATATTTACTGCGTGGTGCTCAATCACTTTAATTCAGGCTTTTCACAGCTAAAAGGCAAAATAGGTTATTGGATTTCTCTCCCTCTGTGCCAGTCAAAAGCACAGTTTCCCTCCCCCTACTCTCCAGCCCAATCTAGAATGTTCTTTTTAAGAAAGGAAAAATACACTTTAGACCAGAACTTATACCCAAGTTATGGTCTTCCATAAGGGACTGTTCTTCATCGTATACATACACACACATAATGTCTCTATGACATATATACATACACATACATGTCATATACACACACATGATATATGTAATTATACTTGCCTATCTTCCATACATGTATATGTCCATGTGCGCATACATAGGCAGACATGTTGATTACATGTAAATATACATTTGTCTATCTGAAATCTATGTGTATATCCATGTATCTATATATACATCTACATATTTTTCTCTCCCATCTTATGCTGAAGATTATTCTGATTAGATTGTGAGGGACTGTTTCCTTTATTTGTATACCTAGTATTTAGTACAGTGCTTAGCCCCTAGACAGAACAGGTACAGACAAAATTTAGGCTTCAGTTCTATTGCTGTCAAAAAGTACTTACTTGTTGCTGTTGTTCAATTGTGCCCGACTCTTTGTGTCCCCATTTGGGGGTTTTTTGGCAAAGACACTGGGGTGGTTTATAATTTCCTTCTCCATTTTACAGGTGAGGAAACAGAGGCAAACCAGTTAAATGACTTGCTCAGGGTCCCACAGCTAGTTAGTGTCTGAGATCAGATTTGAATTCAGAAAGATGAGGCTTCCTGGCTCTAATGCCAGCACTGTCCACTGTACCACCTCTCTGCATCCCTTCTCATGGTAGCAAAGCCCTGGAAGTTAAAGGGGTGTCCATCGCTGGTGGAACGGCTGAACAAATTATGATATATGACTGTAATGGAACACTATTGTGCCTTAAGAAATGAGGAAAGGAAATCATTTAGATAAACTTGGCAAGATATGTGCAAGCCCAAAGCAAGCGAAGTAAGTAGAACCAGAACAAGTTATAAATAACATGATAAAGATAAATGATTTTTGACAGACATAAGATCTCCAATCAATTCAATGACCAACCATAATTCCAGATTAAACCTGGTAACCCACTTCCTGAAAGGGAGGTGATAGATTCAAGATACAGAACAAATATATATACATATACATATATATATATATATTTTTTTTTTACCATGAATAATGTGGAGATGTTTTACCTGACTATGCATATTTGTTACAAGAGTTTAGTTTTTCTTTTTTCTTTGAAATTGGGGATGAATGAGAGAAAGAAGTGATATTTGTTCATTGAAAAATAATATAAAATGAAAAATGACACTGCCCAAAGTATTGTTTTAGGTGGTGCAATGGATAGAATGCCAGTCCTGAAGTCAGAAGACTCATCTTCCTGAGTTCAAATCTGAGCTCAAATATGGCCTCAGACAATTAATAGCTGTATGACCATGGGCAAGGGTCACTTAACCCTCATCCATCAAATGAACTGGAGAAGGAAATGGCAAACCATTCCAGTATCTTTGCCAAGAAAACCCAAAATGGGGTCATGAAGAGTTGGATAAAACTGAAATGACATAATACCTCTAATCCCAGATCTTGGATCTACCAATGAATGGATGACACTCCTCCACCCACCTTTGCTCTGAGCAGAGGAATCTAATGAATATTACAATTCCTTCTGGAAAGAGCATGCCAGGGACCTTCCTGTGTATCAACTATGTATCAACTTCCTATGTATCATCCCTATGACTCTCTAGATTAGATTCTCTTCCCTAAATGAAAGAATGATTGAATGGAAAAATATTTTTTAAGAGCTGACCATGGGCTAAGCATGGCACTAAATACTAGATATGCAAATAAAAGGTAATATAATTCCTTCTTCAGGAGAGTTCACAATCTAATTGGAAGAGACAATACAAAAGAATATTCATCTTCTAGATCAATGGAAAAGTCAATGTTAAAGTGTTGGGATAATGGTAAGATATAGGGGTCCTTGGAACAGATAATAATGCCAAAAGATTTTAAGGTATAGAAGAGGGACAGATGCTATGACCTGGTGGTTCTTCATTTCTTTGGAAGGAACAGAGTTGCTGCTCTCATCACCACCAAGCAAATAGTCAAAATGCCCAAATGGGTTCTAGGTGACTGGTCCAGGAAAATGGTGAGGAGAAAAGGGGAAAGGATACTACTATTGCTACTGAGTCCTCCTACTTCCCATCTATTCTGGATAGTTCTAGGGATCCTAGATCAGGGGGAAGAGGTGAAGAGGAAAGGTAGTCAGAAAATTGTGTCTGGGTCTTCTCTGGCCCCCATTCTCCTATACGTAGTCAACCCCTATTATAAAAATAAGCTTCTTGAGGGCAGAAACTGTTTTAGTTTTAAATTTGTATCCTAAAGACTTAGAATATACCTGGCACATTAAGTGCTTATTGAATTCTTTTTCATTTATTCATTCATTCATCCATCCATTCATTCCTGCATACATACATGTATCCACTGAGGGGTTATGTGAGAATATCATATTTAATTCCTGCCCTCTTGCTGAGGAAGAACATTGAAGGGTAATTATTTTTAAAACTCAGTTTACTCATCTTACAAGCACTTTCTCCTCTCCCAACCAAAAGCAAATGGCAAACATAAGGATGCTTTGTGAAATTGGCCCTCCAAATCAGGGCACATCACTTGGCAATTTGAGCACAAGTTTGTCTGTGTATGTGTGTGCATAGATGCCTCTGCTTGAGAGCAGGCAGGGAATGTTGCACAGTTTTCCAAAATGTTCATTGCATGTGGGGGTCTAACCCAAATATAGCTTGCTTTTGCCAAGAGGGGCATCTGGCTGGCCACTTGCAGACTGTCTCAGAGATGAGGCTGAGTGAGATCTGCGGCTTCTACCCAAGGAAGAATGTGTGTGTGTGTGTGTGTGTGTGTGTATTTCACTAGAATCCCCTCCAGCCTGGACCATTACAGAACCCAGAGGAGAAAGCCACAGTTCTGAAGAGCCCAAATAACTCTTTGAAGAGAGTTTGCGTCTATAGTCCCTATGCCATGCCCCAAACATGTGAGTGAGTGCCCCCCCCCCAACAACTGCTCTAATTACAGTTCTTTCTACTCAGGCCCTTTCCAAGGCTTAGAAATTTCAGTGGTCCTCAGGGATGGCTGTGGAATGGATTGCCATTCAAGCAGGTGTGAGAACAAACCCTGTGGCACAGCTGCTTCCATTGTGCTGGGGTTTTATGTTGTTGCTATTATTAACAATAATAATAATAAACATTTATTAAGCACAAAACAGGGCATGTGATGCCATGCACAGCACGGAAACAAGCAAAGCTCCTGCCCAGTGAGTTTACAAGCCCATAATACGGTGCCTTTGTGAGCTGTTTTTCACCATCTTAAGAGAGACAGCACAGTGTAATGGAAAGCAAGCTGAACTGGAAACCTCGTCTTGGGTTCTAATACGGTCTTTGCCTCTGACTAGCTGTGTGACTAGGATATTACGTTTAATCTCCCTGGGCCTTATTTTCTTCATTCTGTAAGAGGAAAGGAGACTGAACAATCTCAAATCATTCTCATTCCCTTTTAGTGTCTTGTTGTTCTACCCCTGGCAAGTCCAGCCAGGAAAAATAAAGTTAATAAGTCCCCATCGACGCAGCAGTGACCACAGTGAGGAAGGGCAGCCATCATCTGAAAACAGGAACTTCATGGAGAGGCTCCCAGGATGGTAAGCGACAGACTTTTCATATCTTCACAGAGATGCAAAGGCAACTTGGAAAGAAGCGAGGAAATCATTGAAGGACCAGCTGGAAGAACGTTGGGTCTAGGAAACAGGAGATCCAAGTTCTAGCCCTCAAACACCCCCACACACAGACCACCAATCCACTAAATTACTTCTCCTCCCTCAGCCTCTGTAACCTTATTTGTAAAATAAGAGCTTTGAACTAGGTAGTCTCTAACCTAGGTCTTCTGATTTGTGGCAGGGCATAGAGTTCCACACATGCATTCAGAAAGACCTGCTTTTAAAGCCTGCTTTTGATACTCTTATTTGTGGTGACCTTGAGCAAGTCCCTTAATCTCCCCCCCACCATACTTTAGTTTTCCCATAGGCAAAATGGGTATAATAATTACACCTGCCTCTCCTGCTTGTTGTGAAGATCAAATGAGATAGCATGTGTGAAGTGGTTTGTTAACCTTAAAAGTCACCATCCATGTGCATATACATATATACATACATATATATGCTAAATTATATTCTTGTTTAAGGGGCATAGAATTGAGAAAGAGATACTCAGTTTTATATACCGCAGGATCATAGAAAAGATGCAAGAAAATGAGGCCAAGAAAGGTAAGTCTATTTGTCCAAGGACAAAGGTAGTGAGTGAATAAAAGATCCCAGATCTTAGTCTAGATATAATGATTCCAGGTCACTTTACACTATATCATCCTACCTCCCACACAAGACTAACAGTTCTTTTGATCACCTTTAATCCTCTGTTCAATTCTTTTTCTTTTTTTTTAAACCCCCATCTTTTGTCTTAGAGTCAATACTGTGTATTGGTTCCAAAGCAGAAGAATGGTATGAGGGCTAGGCAATGGGGGTCAAGTGACTTGCCCAGGGTCGCACAACTAGGAAGTGTCTGAGGCCAGATTCAAACCTAGGACCTCCCATCTCTAGACCTGGCTCTCAATCCACTAAGCTACCCAGCGGCCCCCTTCTGTTCAATTCTTAAGGGGGAAAAAAAAGTGCTTCAGGTGAGAATCTGATTCACAACTTCCCATTCCTTGCCCTAGTGCTCTTGTCTCTATACTATGTGGTAATTGATTGCATCTCCAAAAGCTGTGGGTCCATCATTCTAGTTCTGTCCTAGGCCTAACAATTCTGGATTTCCATGTCTTCCCTCCTTCTTTCCCCCCAGTCCCACAATCCTCCTGATCAAATATTCTATTCCTGAATTCTACACTTTATCATATGTCACCCATCCGTTTCTTCCCTTCCTCCCCTAATGTCTTTCTCTCCAACTTTCTGACATCTTGTGGCTTCTCCTTCTTAATCCACATGATCAGAATTCAGACTTTTCTGTCTTCACAAACCTCCTATAAAAATACGAATATCTCTGGAAGGGATACAGCCTAAGCCTTTCTCATGGCAATGGGACATAGGAGAAGTGACTGGAAGGGTCTAGGGGGAGGTAGGAGAGCACGATTTAGGTCAAATGTGTTTATTTCCTAGTTCTGCTCCAAGCAGGACACTGCTGTTATCTTGAGATCAGCAGGTAAAATTTGGCCCTGGGTTAGGTCCAGTGAGCTTCCCTACTGTTCCTCCTCCTCCTCCTCCTCCTAGTCCTCCTCCTCCTCCCCTATATACTCACACATCACCTCAGCTGCTCCCATCTTGAATTTCCTGGTCTCTGATAGAACAGCTGCTGGATCTCTTATCCTATTATCTATCTTATGATGTCTCTTTTCTTACAACTTATTTCCTGGTGAAGGCATTTTATTACCAACTATATGCTCAGTAAAAACCATTGATTTTTACTTTCTGGCCACTGTCAATTTCACAAAGAGAAAGGAGTTGTCAGCCTCATTTCTTCTAGCCAGGCTTCATGTTGATTGACTCTATAACACTGACACCATCTCCTTCTTTATCCATCCCTTCCAAGTATTCCTGTTGCCATATCCCTGTGACCCTCCTCCCTACAGATATAGAGGCAGGGTAAAGTGCTGGAACTGGAGCTGAGAAATGTTTGGATTCGAATCCTACCTCTGACATTTATTTGGTATGTGACCTAATAAAAGTGAAATGAAAAGTTAAAAATCCCTTAATCTCTCTGAGCAAGTTTGCCCATTTGTAAAATGGGAATGATAGTGATACCTGTGGGACCTTCCTTACAGGGTTGATGTGAGGCTCAAATAAGAAAATATGTATAAAATACTACATAAGTGTCATCTATTACTCATCGCTTTTTATCCTAAATTGGTAGCTTGTGGGTTTCTGTACTGACTTTGTCCCAGACAAGAGAGAAAAGTTCAATGCATACTTCAAAATATAGCTTCCAAAAGTCTGATTTCCCAAACTGAAAACATATAAAAGTTAGTAAGAAAACTCACATTTTGATTTAACGTCTATCGGTTTATTTATTGATTGGTTTATTTATCTGATTATTTATTTAGCAAGCATTTGAATACCTTCAGCACCACAAAGATTTTATGAATGTTATATAAGGGAATACTGCTGAAGGTCTCAAATTTGTCTTGGAGAAGGCTGCCAAAAATTCTATCAACTGCAATGTGTTATTTCAGTTTAAGTATCATACCTCTAACAGTCCTGTATTAAAATGCAAATATCTCTGGAAGGAGAAATACATGAACACATTAATGAGCCATCAAGATGTTAGTATAGATTACCATAATGTATAAAAGAGAAGGGAATAAGCTTTTATTAAGTACCTACTATGTGTCAAATGCTATGGTAAGCACTTAAAAAAGGTCTCATTTTACTGTCACAACAACCATAGGAAGTAGAGGATATAAAGAGTTGAGAAAACTGAGGCAGAATTAAGAGACTTGCCCATGGTCATCACATAGCTGATAAGTGTCTGACACTGGCTTTGAACTTAAGTTTCCCTGCCACAAAGCCCAGCCCTCTATACATTGCTCTGCCTAACTACCTTCATTAGTCAGATTCATCTTGAGCCAGATGATATCTGTGAAGCCCTAATTTTTTACCTCTGTAAAATGGACCAAAAGTCTCTAGAATCCCCTTAAGCTTTCAAAATGCTCAAATGAATAAATCTCTAATAGGAAAATATAGATAGATAGATAGATAGATAGATAGATAGATAGATAGATAGATAGATGAATAGAAGGATAGATAGATAGATAGATAGATAGATAGATAGATAGATGATAGATAGATAGATAGATAGATAGATAGATAGATAAAAGGATAGATAGATAGTCTGACAGATAGACAGATAGATTTATTAAGTGCCTCAATATGCTAAAAGGTCAGCTAGGTGGTACAGTGGGAAAAGCACAGGAACTTAGAGGCAGGAAGACCACAGTTCAAATGTGGCCTGTGTGACCATGGGCAAATCAATTAACCCTATTTATCTTAGTTTCCTCATCTTAAAATGGGCTGCAAAAGAAAATGACAAATCACTCCAATATCTTTGCCAAGAAAATTCCAAATGGGATTATAAAGAGTTGGAAATGACTGAAATGACTAAACAGCAACAAAGTTCTAAGCCCTAGGAATACAAATATAAGCAAAAAGGTTAGTTCTTAACCTCAAAGAGATTATATGCTCATAGGGGGAATACAAGTCACCAAATGGAACTAAAAAGAGAGGAAGGTGGAAAAGTCTAGAGAGAGAAAAGGGAAACTGGGTTAAAAGTCATAATGGATGACCTAAGCTGATATATACAGACATAGAAATATATAAATATAGATTTAGAAATAGATAGGTATAGAAGGGAGGGAGGGAGGGAAAAAGGGCTGGAGGGAGAGAGGAAGGAAGGAAGGAAGGAAGGAAGGAAGGAAGGAAGGAAGGAAGGAAGGAAGGAAGGAAGGAAGGAAGAAAGGAACTCTAGTGATAACAAGAAGATAAGGTAGGAGAGAAAGGTAGTGGTGTTAGTGAACAATAGAACCTGTCCAACTTTGATTACTAGGCTAGATACATTTCCTTCATTAAAAGCATTCACATTGTGGATTCACTCTGGTTTTAACAATGAATGAAAAGCAAATAAAAGGAAATGTAGGAGGAGGAGGGGGGCAAATTCAATTATTTCTTTTATGTCCAATAAGAAACCTGTCTACCTTCCTGAAGTGGCATGAAAAACCCAGGTTTCCATTGCCTGGGTTTATAACCCAGCCAGGCAGCCCAGATCTCTGGAGAGAGAGTACATTAGAGGCAGTGGCCCCATCAGCAGCACAGCAGCCGACAGCAGCAGTTTTATCACCCAGCCTTCCTCAGCAGTTCCTGCCCTTGTCTCTTTATTTCTGGAATATGGCAGGAGGCGCAGGCCTACAGTTGGGGGGGTCTGCCTGGCCTCTGGGCATCGCCCTCACCCACCTGCATGCCCCTTCTCCCCTAAACTCACTACGAGTCTGGAGCTTCACTAGCTGGCCTCTCCCACCCTCCCTTGCCCACCTCTTTCCGCACCAGACTTCTGCCCAGTGCCCCGAGGCTACCTTTCTAGGAAAAGATGCTGCAGCTCGTGCCAACTAACAGGTGTTCATAAAAGCAGGGTCCCCCGCTCGCCCGCCCGCCTGCTGCCTGCCTGTGTAGAGCATTTTATTAGGCAATCATATATTTTCATTAGTGATGGTGATGAAGCACTTAGGTTTTATGGGGTGTTTTAATGTTTCATTTTGCCGGGGTGCTTTATCAGAGCACTTGCCTGTTTCGGGCTGGGACAGCAGTCTCCTGGGTGGCAGGCTATCCAGACGCCTTCTTTGCCCAGGCTCCGGCTTCCTTCCCATCTGCTGGTGGCAGGAACCATGCCGTTAGAGGCCATGAAGTCAGTGGTGAATCTTACTTGTAATTTTAATGTCCTTGTTATAACCTGAACCCCCCTGGATCGTTACCACAGGTTAATGGCTTACGTGAAGCAGGGACAAATTAAACTACCTGCTGGGGAGGGCCTGAGCGATTGGCCAAGAGCTTTGAAAATGAGGCAGTTGGAGCTGGGTCAAGAGAAGGCTGATCTCTAGCCAAAAGATCATAGATTTAGAGCTAAAAGTGACTTGTGAAGCCACTGGTGGAGAAAACTGGGGCTTAGGAAGGCTGTGTCAGAACCAGAATTCGAACTCAGGCACTGACTCCAAATTCTGAGCCCTTTCTCAGGCATAAAAGTAGTGTCTTTTCCGAGGCGAGTTTTGTGAAGGTAGTGTAGGAGAAGGTATCTATCTGGATTAAGGTTGTCTTTTGATAGGAATAGAGGAACATGCCAGATATGAAAGCTGGGGTCAGAAGAAGGGGTCCATAAGGTATTCCAATTAGGGGGGAAGCAAGAGATCACAATGTTTCCAAAGGAAGGTATTAAGGGAAGAGCAGAGGCTGAGGCAGCACAGGAATGAAGGAAGCAAAATGGGTGTGGAGGAACAGTGAATTGGAAATATAGACTTGTTTGGCTTTCTGTCTCTTCTTTGCTAGCACAGAGTATTGACCATGTTATCCCCACTCCTCACTTTTGCCCCTCTCTGTTTAATGAGGAACATCTACGAGATACACACACAACTAGGACAAATGGGACTGAAGGGAACGGCAGACCCGGGCTCCAGTTCCAAGAACTGTTCTCCCACGTGACAAAATTCTCTATCACACATTCATAGATTTTTAGAGCTGGAAGGGGCTGGGGGTAGTGAGGGGACTTGTCTAGAGTCTGTGTTTCAGGTCACCTAACTAGTGGGTTGTTAGGAAAATGAGTCTAGAAAACCACCAAGGTCCCTTCCAATTTTCATTCTATGAAATGGATATCAAAGTGAGGATTCCAAAGAGAGACAAATTGACAGAGAGACAGAGACAGAAACCGAGAGGAGAAGAGAGAAGGAGGGGGAGAGAGGAAGGGAGGAGGGGGGAGACAAAGACAGAGACAGAGAGGGGGGAAGATTGAGAGAAATTGAGAGAGATCAAGAAATCCCAGGGAACATAGGAATGCAACAGAAAATATAAAGTATAACTTAGTTATAGTAATAAACTTTATGTATGTGTGTCTATATCTATTAACAGAAACTGTCTACTGTGGCACTTTATAAACAATGTCTGGTAATATCATTTGGGGCACTCAACAAAGGCCACCAAAACCATCACTCGCAATCCACATTTCTTTGGTTATTGGAGTTTGCATCTCTGGGTTCCAAAGTCACGTCAGCATTGAAACCTACTCCGTAAGCCTCCAAGAATCTGTTCTGTCTTCTCTCCCAGGAGAGGACAGGCAAAGTTCTTTCATTCATACCAGGGGAGACATGGTGAAGTCAAACCAGGGATTCTGAGTTACCAGTGGATCAAATTAATGACCTGAAGAGCACATTGTTTTCAAAACATCTCCAACCAATCGAAATCAGGACTTCTAAGAAATGGTAATGACAATTTTTGGTCAAATTCATAAAATTTTTTACTAAGGCAAGGAGGGGTTGTGATTTATAACAGTAGAGGGAATACACATCATAAAGTTGTAGATATTTTATAATATTGAAGCATTGTAAAGGAGATGAATTTAAGTGGGTTATATGAACTCACAGATCAATCCTCTTAGAATGAAAAAACCTTGAGGTCAGATAGGAAACACCCATCTATATACATGCACACATATACCATTTCTACATATACATGCATATATACATATATGATATGTGTATATTATATATGTGTATATGTGTGTGTGAGAGAGACCTAGCTGACAGGGGGTCTGACTCGAGATGAATAAGGCAGAGAATGAAGTAATAGAGCAAAGTTTTATTTAGAGGAAAAGAGGGGACAAAGGGGGATGGGAGGCCCATGGCAGTAGAAATGGCAGCGGAGTTGGGGTGGGGAATGTATAATTGTCATAAAATTCTACATTTATAAAAATTTTTCTTGTTTGAGAATAATTTTAGGATAAGAAACTTCCTACCTCCCTGAATCAAGAAAATGAACTGTTTGGAGAAGGTTCCATAAAGAACCCTGAAGAAACCACACACAACACCAAAAGATCCAGAATGAACTGTGAGATGTAGTGAAATTGAACTGTGAGGGTTGAATGCATTTATCTTGAATGTACACTCTTATACCAAAGGGGACTGCCCTCCAGTTGATTTTTTGTCAATGTGCCTAGCAATTATTAGTTTTGTTCTCTTTCTCTTTTATTTCCCTCTTCTCCCCAAATTATTGTAATTGCTCCTTAGAAAGTGCAACATTGTATGTACCTCTAGTTAAAGATCTTCAGAGATATAAGTTGGTTATGTGTATTGATTCCATGGGGAAACTAGCATGTGAATCTGGCAGATTTCTACATGCTTGTTTTCCATTGGAATCATAGGGGGGATTGTGTAATTAGGATCTGCTTCCCAGAACTCTAAATCCCAGCATCCCACTTTTGTTCTCATGTTACATCCTTACATTTTAGAGATAAAGTTTGTGTGTGACCTTGCCCTTCTCTCGTTTTTGCCTGATTACAGGGGGTAAGGGGGAGTTGAGGGAGATCAGTACCAGCAAAGATGGTTGCTGAGTCTCCACAGGAGTAGAGAAGTGGACAATCTCTTATAGTGTGGTTGTCTGGAATAAGGTAATCTGTATTGCCTCTAATAGTCAAGTTGGGCTTTCTTGGGCCCAGTTCATTCAGTGGCCCTGAGGGGGTTGGTTTTGGGGTGGGAGGCTCTTGGTCTTGGCAGGGATTAGGGAAAGGGAGGGCTTTGGTCCCATGGTCTATCAGTGTGTATAAGGTTACCTATGATTAAAGTATATAGAGTGCTTGTCCTAGAGTTAGGAAGATCTCAGTTCAAATCTAGCCTCAAATATTTATTAGTTATGCCTCCTGTCTAGACAGTGGAATTTTCAGAGGATGCAATGAAGGAATTTTGAGGTTAAAAACAGAGACCAAAGCCCTCTGGGTGGCTAATGATTTATCTGTTCAGTGATTCTCTCTTTTGCACCTAAAATGCAAAGAAGGAATACCACTCACCCAGGATTCCATTCAAGAGAATAGTGGGTTGATCTTTTCTTTCATAGTACCTAATGGTAATGAAAGTCAATACAATCAAGGATAATTAGCCCAAAACTTGGAGTCAATATGCTTAGGGATGGAGCCTGAGCTATGATATGTACTGTGTGACAATTTGTTAAGTTACAGCTTTTCTGTGTCCCAATTTTCTAATCTGTAAAATGAGGATAATAATAAGTATACTTCATGGAGTTATGAGTTTTAAATAATATATAGAAAACACTTTGCAAATAGACCATTAATATTCAAATATTTTTATTAGATATTTTTCATGTAGCTTGTATTTATTCTCTCCTGCCATTTTCTCTCCTTTCCTGTGATGATGTTTTCTTTTTTTTTTAATATGCAAACTTAGCAATTCATGTAATAGAGAATTTATTGTCTAAGATTTCTATAGTTTTAGGTTGGAATGAAGTTCTTATCTCTCTGGAAGAATGATAGCTAGCATTCTTCCTTCCTTCCTTCCTTCCTTCCTTCCTTCCTTCCTTCCTTCCTTCCTTCCTTCCTTCCTTCCTTCCTTCCTTCCTTTCTTCCTTCCTTCCTTTCTTCCTACCTTCCTTCCTTCCTTCCTTCCTTCCTTTCTTCCTTCCTTCCTTTCTTCCTACCTTCCTTCCTTCCTTCCTTCCTTCCTTCCTTTCTTCCTTCCTTCCTTTCTTCCTTCCTTCCTTTCTTCCTACCTTCCTTCCTTCCTTCCTTCCTTCCTTCCTTCCTTCCTTCCTTCCTTTCTTCCTTCCTTCCTTTCTTCCTACCTTCCTTCCTTCCTTTCTTCCTTCCTTCCTTCCTTCCTTCCTTTCTTCCTTTCTTCCTTCCTTTCTTTTTCTTTCTTTCCTCTCTTTCTTCCTTTCCTTTTGCCTAGTAACATGAAATGTCCATTCAAATCAACTTTGCAATTTATTATGTAAAAATAATACAAAAAAGTAATTAAGACAAATTAGGTAGAGTGGGGAAAAAAAGAAATTCATTATTGTAATGGCTTCTAGGCTGAAATAGTGCATGTGTTCAAATTTGTCTTCTCTGGGGTATAGTCCCAGCTGCCCTGCCCCAATTTCAGTTCTGATATCCTGATGCCACCATTACCACAGGCATATGGTAAAATGTGCAAACCTTAGCAGTAGATCATAATAAAGTCTAGTAACCAATGTATTGAAGTAGAATGAAAAACAGGATAAGATAATTCTGGTCAAAGCTTAAGGAATCAAAAGTTTAAACCATTCCCCATCAGTCTCTAAGCATCTTTGAGAGCAACCCAGTACAGAATGGCACACATGCTTATGCTTCTATGGTTCCTCTTTGTATCCAGATTAACCTTCTACTCAGATATAAACTATAACCTTGAACTGCTTCAATTGTGAATTGTCAAGATTCATAATTCCTGTATGGTGTTTACTTTAAGAACATGTATTAGAAGTGGCTCTGTGAAAAGAAGAATAGCAAATTATCAACTGCAGCTATATGAATAAAATGTATCAAAGCACTAATAATAATAGAAATGCAAATCAAAACATTTGAGGCTTCACCTCATCCCCATCAAAGTGGTAAAGATAAGGAAAGATGAAAAGACTTAATGTTGGAAGGTCTACAAGGGTGGGGGTGGGTGGGGGTTGTGGGGTTTGCAATGAAACAGGAGAGTGAAGCATTTCTTAATTGGTTTCTCTGTGATAGTCACTGTGCTTGGTGCTTTACAAATAATAAATTTTGGTCCTTATTTGAAAACATGCAATGAATACACTGTTCATGGATCTCTGCATTGGTCTATTATGGGGGAAAAATTGAAATTGTGAGAATATTCTCTAAACTGTTCATACCCTTAATTCAGTGGTCTTTTTTACTATGATAGGTTATAAAGGGTTTTGAATGCCAAACAAAGGATTTTGCATTTTATCCTAGAAATGATAGTTTATTGAGTCAGGAGTAAAGGGTGGAGTGACATAAATGAGACCTGAACTGTAGGAATGTCACTTTGGTAGTGAAAGACTTGCATGGCATGGAGACCAACAAGTAGACTATTGCAGTAGTCACTGTATGTCATATGGACTTGCACCAGCAGGTGTCATTATGAGAGGAAAGGAGACCTAATAGAGAGATGTTTCAAAGGTAAAATTGGACAAGATGTGAAATTGGAGGTTAGGGCTAGATGTGAGAGTCACCTGCATAAAGAGGATATTTTAATCTGTATGAACTGATGAAATCACCAAGTGATATATTATAATGGGAGAAGGGAAAAAGGTCCCCAACAGAGCTTTTTGTTATATCCACAGATAATGGGCATGACATGGGTGAAGATCTAGAAAAATAAACTGAGAAGGATTGGTCAGGTAAGTAGGAACAGGAGTAATGTAATTAAAACATGAAAGAGAATATCAAGGAGAAGAGAATGTTCAACAGTCTCAAAGGTTACAGAGAGGTCAAGAAAGATGAGAACTAAAAAAAATAATAAAAATGAGGATTTAGAAGAAATTATTATATTTGGACAATTGAGAAATCATCACTAGCTTTGGAGAGGGAAATTTTAGTTGAATGATGAAGTAGGAAGGCCAGATTATAGAAAGTAAGAAAAGAGGGAGAGGAAAGGAAATGATGACACCTATTCTAGATGACCTTTTAAAGGATTTTAGCCACAGAAAGGAAGGAGAGATTTTGGGCAATATCTAGCAGAGATGATAGACCAAGTGAAGTTTTTTTTTTGGGGGGGGGGGAGGATGGGGGAAAGATAGGCATGTTTGTAGGTAATATAGAAACAACCAGTAGACAGAGAGAGAGAGAGAGAGAGAGAGAGAGAGAGAGAGAGAGAGAGAGAGAGATGAAAGAGGGGACAATCGACTGGAGAAGATAGGATGGAATGGAATCATTTGTTAATGAAGAGGCATTCTCTTGGCAAAGAGAAGTTGTCTCATTATGTGAGACAGGGGTGAAGGCAGAGATAGTAACAGAAGACCTTTTAGGAGATGTGATTTGAGGAGAAAAGCAGAAATTTTCAGTGACTGACCATATTTTTGTGTGTGTGTTTGTGTGAAATATGAGGAAAGGTTCTCAGCTGGGAAGATGGGAGAGGAGAAACTATGAGAGATTAGAGAAAGGATGAAAAGGTTTTGAAAATCTGCTGAACTGAATGGGATAGTGAGTCAATTATGGCATTAAAAGGATGACCTTGATGCAGTGAAGGTCCAGTTGAGATTGCAATATATAACATCAGTTTCCAATGGATCCAATCAGTGTGGTTTCATGATTTTTCCTTAGTTTCATTCAGCAGACCATGAATAGAAGTGAAAGCATCAAGTGGTGAGAGCAATCCATTGCTGAGTTTTGGTAGGGCGAAAACTTCAATTGATAAGCAGGCAAGGGATAAAAGAGAAAAAGCCAGTGTAGAGTTGAATTGGTTCATCAAAGGAAACAGAAGAGTGTGTAGCCAGTACAGAAGTGGTAGCCTGGGAAAGAA
This sequence comes from Monodelphis domestica, assembly GCF_027887165.1. Lineage (NCBI taxonomy): Eukaryota > Metazoa > Chordata > Mammalia > Didelphimorphia > Didelphidae > Monodelphis > Monodelphis domestica. The sequence goes on along the minus strand of NC_077227.1, from coordinate 591,512,895 downwards.
CTGAGGAGTCCAGGGCTTGGATATCATGTTAGGACAAAAAATGTGTTTAGGATTATTGCAGAATAATAATAGATTATTATAAGATAAAGGAATTTCCTAGTTCATAAGCATAGAAATGGAGTATTCTCATGCAGTAGTAAGATAAAAAATATGACCATTTCTGATGCATAGCTCAGGTGGAATAGAAAATTAGTTCATAGGAAATAATTAAATTGCAGAATTGGGAAGTTAGGGTGTTCAAGGGAGTATCAATACATATGTTGAAGTCCCTTAGTCTGAGTGTAAGAATTGATGAAGAGACAAAGACTGTGAGGCAGGCACTGAACTCACTGAGGAAAGAACGATTCCACTGTCCTGCAGGTCTGAAGACAACAGTTACCAGAATTATTATGGATTAAGTGAATATCAAAAGAGAATAGATTTCTAAAGGATAAGAAAACCTAGGAATGGCAATGGAGAATGAATTAATAATTAATTTATGAAATTATGAAATGGGGGCAAGCACATGACTCTTGGGACACCTTGGCAATGGAAAACAGTGTAATAATCACACTTTAATTAAATTCAGAGGGAATAGGGGCCCAAAACACAGAAAAGCAGAGACAAGTGGTAAACTTGATACAGAGGTACACAGTGGGCTGTGGAAATGGTGTCAGATGGCATTCTAAGGAAGAAGATGGAAAGGGAGAGACAAAGAATATCAATCATGTAGCCATGTATTAGAGATGAAAGAGTGCTTGGAAGGCAGTAGTTTGGGATCTCTTTTATAGGGTTTTTTTCTTCCTTTTTGGGAAGAAACAAATCAACTCCAATCTTGCCACCTTGGGATTGTTATTGTTGTTATAATTGTTCATTAACATATCCAGATCATCTCAAAGTTATCAGTAAAACTTCAAAGTTATCATCTTGAAGTTAGCATCTTTTTGCTTCTGGTTGGACTAGAACTGTGGAGGTCTGATTTTGCTTGGAATTTACACATCATAGCCCCAGAATTTTGATAATCAATATCTAGATGACTTTTCATGATTTAACGTTTTACCAGGATGTGAATTTTGGTTAATGTATGATACAATTTATAAATTATTCTTTCATCTGTGAGATGGTTTGTAAGTAATTTCCAGTTTCTCTTTGTAATGTTATATAGACTTACATACTAGAAAAGAAGTGATAATCAGGAGCACTAGAACAAGGTACACTTTTAACATGGAGAGCAAAGGTATACTGATGTCCCACTACTACCAGTGAATATTGGGGTAGAGATGGTATTAATAAACATGCAACCATTGATGGAAAGGCAAACAAGGAAGCCCTGTCTTCATGAAGGAGCCACATCTCAGTGACAGCCAGAAAATCAGAAAATTATAGTATATAAATATGAGATGAATGTTAAAGAAATAAAAATATATGCAACTCAGAGAAACAATAGAAAACTGTTTTTTCATAGTTACAATTTTTAATCAACTTGTACATAGTAGAAAAGAGTATATAGACTATGTTTTTTTGGAGGGGGGAGGCATTATACATGTATCATTGTTCAAAATCTATTTTCATATTATTACTATTTGCAATAGAGTGATAATTTAAAGTCCAGATCCCAATCATATACCCATCAAGCCATGTGAATCATATGTTTTTCTTTTGCATTTCTACTCCCACAGTTCTTTGTCTAGATGTGGATAGTGTTCTTTCTCATGAGTCCCTCTGGATTATCCTGGATCATTGCATTGCTGCTAGTAGAAAAGTCTATTACATTTGATTGTGACACAATGTACCAGTTTCTATGTACAAGGTTCTCCTGGTTCTGCTCATTTCCCTCTGCATCAATTCTGGGAGATCTTTCTAGTATACATAGGAATCCTCAAGTTCATCATTTCTGTCACCCACTTCTCTCTCCCTTCCATTGTATTGATCTTCTCCCCCATGCACATATTTATGAAATATATATTTACCCCATTTTTTTCTCTTTTCCCATTTCTCTTAGTATTATCCTCTTTTTTTACCCCTACTTTTTTTTCACATATTGTCCTATACAGTTTACCACTGTACTCTCTGAAGTATACTTCTTACAGCTACTCTAATGATAATAACAATTTTTAAGAGTTACCAATATCATCTTTTCATAAAGGAATACAAATCATTTTAATTTTTGGATCCCTTAAATTTTTTTTTCTTTCTTAATTATCTTTTGGTGATTCTCTTGTGTTTTGTATTTTGACATCAAATTTTCTGTTTGTATGGTCTTTTCTTCAGCAATGTTTGAAAATTTTCTATTTTATTAAATGACCATATTTTCTCCTGCAGAAATATAGTCAATTTTGCTGGGTAGTAGATTCTTGGTTGTAGACCCAGTTCCTTTGGTTTCTTGAATATCATATCCCATGCTTTCCAGTCCTTCAGTGTGGATGAAGCCAAGTCCTGTGTTATCCTAACTGTGGCTCCATGATATCTGAATTGTTTCTTTTTAGCAGTTTATGGTATCTTTTCCTTGTTCTGGAAGTTCCTGAACTTGGCTATAATATTTCTGGATATTATCGATTGGAGATTTAATGCAAGAAGTAATCTGTGGGTTCTTTCAATTTCTACTTTACCCTCTTGTTCAAGAATATCAGCGAAGTTTTATTGGATAATTTCCTGTAGAATGATGTCCAGGCTTTTTTCTTTTGTCATGATTTTCAGGTAGTCAATAATTCTTAAATTGTCTCTTCTGGATCTATTTTCCAGGTCCATTCTTTAACAATGAGGTGTTTTATATTTTCTAAAATTTTTTCATTCTTTAGATTTTGTTTTATAGATTCTTGCTGCCTTGTGAAGTTATTCACTTTTAATTGTTCAATTCTAATTTTTAAAGACTGAATTTCATCCCTGTGTTTTTGGTCCTCCTTTTCCTTTTGATCTATTTTTTCTTTGTAGGTCATTATTTTTATCTTTTATTTTCTTTGCCTCATTTTTGAGCTGGTCAGTTCTGGCTTTTAAAGAACTATTTTCTTGTTTTAGTTCATATTCCTCTGTTTCCAGATGACCTATTTTGCTTTAGTTCTTTTCCCAATTTTCTTCAACTTCTCTTAATTATTTTTTGAATTTGTGTTTTGATTTCTTCCAGAGCCTGAGTCCAGTTAACTAGAGTTCCTGAGTTTTTGCTTGGTGTTTCTTGGTCCTCCTCTGTTCCATTTGTTCTAGATTCATTACCTGAATAGAAGCTGTTGATTGTAATTTCTTTTTTCTTTTTCTGTTGTTTACTCATATTTTTTACTTCCTTCACCCTCCTTATTGGTTGTATTCTTGCTTCTCTATGTATTTGTTGGATCTGTGACTTTGGGCTTTTCTGCCCTGAAGGAGCTTCTTCTCTTCTCTGCTAATTAACTGGATTAGGCTGATGAAGCTGATCTGTTGCATAATGTGCCCTGAGGCCAAATCTTCCCCAGCTTCCAGTAGAGACTGAAGGTGAAAGTGAATATGTGGAGGTTAAAAGTGGTTACCCTAGGTCCTCCTCTCTACTCCTTTCTGCCAGTCACATCCCTGCCAGCTGCCCAGTCAGAGCCCTGAGCTTCCCATGGTAGTACCAAGGTATTCCATTGTAGTTGTAGCCTTTGCCCTAGGATTCCAGTCAGTTGGATTCCTACTGCCGATCTCAGTGCAGTAGGTGGGGGAGGGGTGTTGGATCTTTCCCTTATACCTGAGAATTCAACTTTATCTGAATAACTTTCAGATTAGAGCAATTAGGGGAGAACTGTGGCTCTGTCTTGTTCAGTTTGGCGTTCTGTCTATTTTGTACACTTGCTCTTCTGGTTGTTTGCTAGCTCTGTGAGATTAGGTTTTTCTGTCCTCTAGAGATGTCTTTTCTACAATATTGATAAATTGGTTTAAGCCAGTTGAGCTGATCTGCAGAACTGAATGTGCCTTAAGTTCAAAACTTCCAGAGGCAGAAGCCTAAGATGGAGGTATGGTGGCTGAAGGCTGTGATCAGCTTGCCCTCTTCTCTGCTTTTCTCCTCCAGCTACCTCTGTAATAGAGCTTTAAGTCTATCAATATAGAGAGAAAGGGAGAAAGAGTGGTGACCTCCCCTCTCAAAATAGGGTTCAGGGGAGACAGCTGCTGTTTAGCTTGGCCAAGGGAGAGGAGAGGAAAAGTGAGTAGTTCTCACCTTCAGCCTCCCCTTAGCTATGGCTGCTCTCCCCAAACTGGCTCTTGACTTCCTTCTACTACTAATGTATGGAGGTTCCCTCCTCAAAGAGAGAGAGTTACCCTTCCCCTTAAGCTGGAACTATTTCCCACTCACACTAGAGTCAGTTGGGGAAAACGACAAACTTTATTCTAACTGAATCAATTTGGGAATAACACAACGAAATGACTGTGGGAAGGGTTTTTGTGAGGAAGGAGGGAAAAATGGTGTCCTTATTCTAGCTAGCCTTACCTCCCTTGGGCCCCTGAGAGATTCAGGCTTGGATGGCCCTGGTCTTGACCCCACTGAGCACTGTCCAGATCCAGGGCACCAGGAGGTGTGACGTGATCTTGTCAGTTGCTTGGCTGTCTTCTCCAACTGACACTTCTGTTGGGAATTGGTGGTGGAAGGATGTCCAAATCACTAGGAGAAAGATGAAAATTTTCTTCAGGAGCAAAGTCTTGACCAGACCTTTCCTCAGGCTGTCTCAGGATTGAGAGCCAACTGTCTCTCTCTGATAGAAACTCTTGGTCTCCCACAGTTCCAGAACATCTCTTGGGGCCCCTCTCCCGCTGTGGCTGAGACTGTCAATTTCCCAGACTGTAACTCCAGTTAAAGTATGTTAGAAAAACAATGTCCAAAATGACTAATATTATAGGTAAAAAATGACACTAAAAGACAGTATGACTCTAGATAAGTGTGGTGGTCAATCAGATTCAAAGAGAAGATACTGTAAGACACTTCCATCTTTTTGGTAGAGAGGTGGAAGGGGACACATGGTCTGGATTGTTGCATGACTATCTACTTTGTAACAAGACAGAGGAAGAAAAGGAAACAAGAATTTATATAGTGCCTACTATCTGCTAGGTACTAAGTGCTTTTACAAATTTTATCTCATTTAATTCTCACATCCCTATAAGATAGCTGCTGCTTTCATTCTCATTTTACTATTCAAGAAACTGAAGTAAATACAGATTAAGTGACTTGTCCAAGGTCACATAGCTAGAATGTGTCTGATTTTGGACTTGGACTCAGGTATTCTTGACTTTGACTCCAAGCCTAGTGGTCTGTCCATTGAGCCACTTACCTGCCTTGTAAAAAGGGTTCAGTGGTGGTAGTGTTATGAAATGTGTATACAGGAAATTATTATGATATTAAAATCAGACATACTATCGTTTAAAGTATAGTATATTATTGGGTTGGGTTGGTTTGATTAGTTTTGTTGAAATGCTTTCCCCTACTTCCTTCCCCTTTACTCCTTATCCCCTTCCCTCCTTCTTTCCCTCACTCCTCTCTCTGTCTGTCTGTCTCTGACTCTCTTGTCTGTCTGTTTCTGTCTCTGTCTCTGTTTTTCTTTCCCTGTCCTTCTCCCTGATCCTCTTCCCCTCCTTCTTCTCCCCCTCTCCATTGTCTTCCCTCTTCTCTCCTTCTTCTCTCTCTCCTTTTGTTTCAGTCTCTTTCTCAGAGATGCTTCTCATGCTTTTTTCTCCAAAGTTATCTTGTGTCTACTTTGCATGGCTGGGATTGTTTTTGCCTGGTCTTTGTATTTCTCCAATTAGAATAAGTGCCTGACACATAGTAAGCACTTAAATGTTTCTTCCTCGAAAATGCTAAGATCATTTATTGGTGGCAAAGACTGTTTTTGACCTGAATTGAGGGGACAAATCAGCAAAATCCTTGGTAATAGAAGGCATTTGAATTGGACCATTTAATTAAGGGTGAGTAGGATTTCAACAGGTGGAAAGGGATGGGGAAGGGGAAGGTAATCCAGATATCAGGAGTAAAGTGAGAACAGGCACAGAAGCCAGAGCAGTGGTTTAGTTTGTCTGAAGTGTATAATACAAGAAGATGGGTGTACAGGGTTGGAGCCAAATTTTAAAAAGCCTTGAAGCTAGATGAAGTAGGTGAAGGACTATATTTAGTGGAGAATACGGAAGTATGGAAAATTTCTGAGCAGTGGTAGAAAAAATCCATTTTAATTCACATTTATTAATGTTCTAGCAACACCCATATTGCCCATACCTTGCCTGGAAGAGTTCTTTGTATGAGAGGCTGGATTTCTAGTTCTATCATTGCTTGTACTGTGGCATTAAAGGTCATCCCTCCCTGGGGCCTTCAGATCTCCAGGGAGCACCTGCCCAAGAAACCCAAGACCCAGGATTGACCCTCCCACTGACAGCACAGAGAAGATGAAATATAAATATGAAATGTAGACAGAGAATGGAGGACTGCAGAGAAGCTGTGGATTTCTTTTTAGCCTGGGAATACAACTGCTTGTGTGCTCTGAGATCATGAAAAATCAACCAGCCACAATTACTGCTGAATTTGAATTTGTCCCTTAAATCACTTATCTCACTTGCCTTATTTCCTCCCTCTCTCCTAGACCAACCATCACTTATTTATAGAACTTTCCTTGACTGATACACTTCATTACTGCAGGATGAGTGTCCTACCTCATTCACACCTATAGCACTGGTCAATTAAATAATGTGTGTCCAGGGGGCAGCTGGGTGGCTCAGTGGATTGAGAGCCAGGCCTAGAGATGAGAAGTCCTAGGTTCAAATTTGGCCTCAGACACTTCCCAGCTGTGTGACCCTGGGCAAGTCACTTGACCCCCATTGCCTAGCCCTTAGCACTCTTCTGCCTTGGAGCCAATACACAGTATTGACTCCAAGACAAGGTAAGGGTTTAAAAACAAACAAACAAACAAACAAACAAATGGATGAATAAATAAATAAACAAACAACTAAATGAATGAATGAATGAATGAATGAATGAATGAATGAATGAATGAATGAATGAACAAATAAATAATGTGTGTCCAGACAGACCATAACTGGTATCTCTATGGATGGAGCTACATGATGAGAGCTAGAAAAGAAACATAAAAACCATTTAGGGTAACACCTTCATTTATAGAGGAGAAAACTAAGAACCAGAGAAGAAGGGGATTTGTTTCAAGACAGTAGAAAGTTTGTAGACAGTCAATACTGGAACTCATATTTCCTCCTTTCTATTGGTCTTTCAGTTCAGTCCTCTTTCCATTATTTCACATTGTTCGGGACCTTCACTCTATTCTTTACCTATATAGATTAACAGGAATTTTATTGTATTACAGAGGCTACTAAAATATAGATGTATCTATTTTTACAAATATTTGCAAATATAGACATGCATATGTACATGTTGTTATGCATATAATCTTTCTCTATAGTGAAGGATTCATAATACAAACTCTGAGGTGGGGAGGGAAGAAGGAAGGAAAGAAATCCCAGATTACCATTGCCAAGTGGCTGTAAGCAGACTCAAACGTTATTTGATCATTTATTCTAGCATTCTCCCACATACTGCAGCACAAATCACATTAAAGATGGACCATTTTTAATACCTTTCACCTATCAGATTGGTTAATATGACAGAAAAGGAAAATGATGAATATTGGAGAGGATATGTGAAAATCAGAACACTAATAGACTGTTGGTGGACTTGTGAACTGATTCAACCATTCTGGAGAGCAATTTGGAACTGTACCCAAAAGGATATAAAACTGTATATACCCATTGACCCAGAAATAGCACTACTAAGACTCCCAAAGAAATTAAAAAGAAAAGGAATGATAAGAAGAGAAAAAAGGAAATGGACCTACAAAAGTTGTTATTACAGCTCTTTTTTGTGCCGTCTAAGAATCAGAAATTGAGGGGATGTTCATCAAATGGGGAATGGTTGAACAAGCTGTGGCATATGATTGTGATAGAATACTCTTGAGGTGCTATAAGAAACAATGAGCAGTATGATTTCAGAAAAAGCTACAAAGACTGTTGTGAACTGATACAAAGTGAAGTGACTCTAACTAGGAGAATAGAGCACACAGTAATAGCAATATTGAAAGATGATCAACTGTGAATGACAGTTATTCTCAGCAATCTAAGACAATTCCAAGGAACTCATTATGAAATAGGCTCTCAACCTCCAGGGAAAGAACTGATGGAGTCTGGATGTAGATTGAAGCTTTATTTGCTTTATTCTTTTGTCCTGTATCTTCTTTCATAACATGACAAACATAGAAACATTTGCATGACTTCACATGTATAACATTTATCAAATTGCTTGCTTTTTCATGAGGGAGGAGAGGAGGGAGAAAATTGGAAACTAAAAATTCTTAAAAATTAAAATTTTCTTATGTAATTGGAAAAATAAAATATTTTTAAAATAAAAGAAAAAAGATGAACCAATTCAACAATTGTAAATCATTACTGAACAAAAATGGAATGTAGCTAACATATTTTCCATTCCCTAACCTAGGCTCAAGTAGAGCCAGAACAGTTTATTCCTTGTGTGACCTGAACTGTGTTCTTCTGGCCCAATATCCCCTTTACTAAAGCATCTATTGTATACCCAGACATGTGCTAGGTATTCTGGAGGATACGATGGAGGATAAGACATAATGTTTGTTATTTATGAATTCATCATTCAGTTGGAGAAACAAAAAATATATACATGCATATACACAATGATTTAAATAATACAACCATACAAGAAGTACCACAGGGCAGTGATTGTGCTTTTATTAATATGTGATAAACACATGTATATCATATATGAAGAGGAAGAGTTAAGCAATAGCCATCATTTGCATAGTAAGTATTTATTTTTATTAGTGAGCAAAGCTTCTTTAGTCCCTGGGAACCTTGAAGAATGCAGAATGTGGATATGGGTATGCTTTCTGGGCATGTTCCTGAGCTGCCTATGGAAAGGGCAACCCTGTGATTGAGGGGAGAGTAGAAAGCATTCAATCTTGACTCCCTCTCCTTTGTCTGATAATTTCTGTGGCCCTAGCCAGTCAGTGACAGAGGAAGCCAAAGACGTGAGAAAGGGTTTTTGAGCAGAGGCTTATCATATTGAGGCCAAATGCCTGCTGAGCCTTTAAGATAGGACCGATGTCATGTCTGTTCATTTGGGAAGGGGGAGACCCTTGTGTTCTATGTATTTAATCATCTTAACTTCTTGCCTTTGTACTTGTTTTCTAATTTTTCAAGCAGACATGTTATATGTGTTCCCTAGCCTTAGGACTTTGAATTCACAAAGGGTCCAAAGGGTATTGAGTCCATCTAAAAATCTACATATTTCATCTCCAAATGAATCTTCATTAATATAAGTCATTGATTCAGAACCTTGGATTCCTATAATTAAAGGAATCCATGGCTAAGTACTGAGTACTATCACCTTCCTCCAATTAGACCATTGCTTTACTTTCCCCAATTTCATCCCTACCCAAGTGTTGTGTCTGGTGGAGAAGACCTACCACCCTGACTCAGTCTACACTCAGCTCTTATTGGTTACAGCTGGCAATGAGAAAAAAATTCCCCTGGCACTCCAAAGTATATCAGTGCTAACAAGAAGTAAAGTAGTTCATACTTCCTGGGCTATTGCCATAAGCATTGTCAATGGATCATATCCCAATCAGAGTAAAGGTTATAGAGTAAAAAATGTGGGAGTACAGCTCTGGGAATGAGATAGCTGAAAGCCAGTATCCATCTAACACTAGAGGGGCAAGAGTTATGTAGGCAGTGTCAGTGATTCCTCTGATGCAGATGAGCTGATCACACCTTTCTCAATTTGCAAGAAGAGATTACTGCAGGGGAGAGCTAAGAGGCTCAGTGGATTGAGAGCCAGGCCTAAAGACAGGAGGTCCCAGGTTCAAATTTGGCCTCAGACATGCCTAGTTGTATGACTCTGGGCAAGTCACTTAACCAATCTTACCACCCTTCTACCTTAGAACCAATATACAGTAATGATTCTAAGACAGAAGGTAGGGGTTAAAAAAGAAGAGGTTATGGAGACATTAGATACTGAGGAATCCTACTTCTAGGATGCCCATGGAGAAAATTACACTTTGGGGGAATTCCCCGTTGGCAGGTTCTAAGATCTCTTTTGTATCTTTCTATGAATAGTGAGGTAGAAAAGGAGAATTGGCCTGAGTTGATTAGCTCTAATGAGAATTGGCCTCAGACTATCCAGATAGAAAAGCAAGCTCCTTAAGAGCAAGGACTGATTCATTATTTTTCTTTGTATCCTTAGCACCTAGCACAGAACTTGTCATGTGGTAGGTGCTTAATGAATGCCTGTCCATGAACTCATTGATGGAGCTAAGTAGGCTTTTGTCCTCTAGTATCTCTTTTGGCCTGTCTTTTAAGGGAAATTATGAAGGGAAGGAAAAAGCATCCTTTATCATCTCACCTTTATCACCACAGGGAAGCTAAGTGACACAGTGAAAAGAGTGCCAGATCTGGAGTAAGGAAGATTCTTCTTGAGTTCAAATCCAGTCCCAGGGCGAGTCAATTAACCTTGTTTGCCTCAATTTCTCCACCTGTAAAATGAGCTGGAAAAAGAAATGGCAAACTACTCCAGTATCTTCATCAAGAAAATCCCAAAAGGGATCACAAAAAAAAAATAGGACAGGACTGAAAAACAACCAAAAATGTCACCTCACACCAAGATTATTTCAATAATCTCTTCAAATCCTCTTAGCCCCAATTTATTGGTCTGTAAAATTGTCATAATAATAATATTTACCTCACAAAATTATCAGGCTCAGATAAGATAATGGATTGTAAGCTCCTTCAGGGTAGAGACTGTTATTTTTATTTGTATCTCCAGCACTTAACACAGAACCTGACACATAAGCACTTTAATAAGCATTTATTGAATGAATAAATATATAAAATGCTTTATTAACCTTAAGGAATCTCATAAATGCTAGTCTCTGTTGCTGCTTCTCCCACAATGATTAGTACTACTATTTCTACTATTACTAATGTTACTATTTGTTGCTTTTTCTAATCCATTATTCTGATTAATGATTCCAGAGCACTTTTTTTGATATCCCTTTCATTATTATGCTCCTTTCTTTTTCAGAAATTTTCAATGACTCCTCTTGACCTAAAATAGCCCAGTTATTGTTATAGGTGACTAGGCAAGGCAGAGAGGATCTAGGTCATATTAGACATGTATGTGGAATCAATCTGTAATGGTAGGGAAGAGAATGTGAACAAGAAGCTACCAAGAAAGAAGCAGGAGAAGTTCCTAGTTCTGTGACCCTGTGCAAGTCACTTAACCTCAATTGTATAACCCTTGCCAATTGTTAGTAGGGCAGAAAGTAAGGGAAGAAAGAAGAAGAAGGAGAAGAAGAAGAAAGAAAAAGGAGAAGAAGAAGGAAGAAGAAGGAAGAAGAAGAAGAAGAAGAAGAAGAAGAAGAAGAAGAAGAAGAAGAAGAAGAAGAAGAAGAAGGAAGAAGAAGAAAAGAAGACAAGAAGAAGAAGAAGAAGAAGAAGAAGAAGAAGAAGGAAGAAGAAGAAGAAGAAGAAGAAGAAGAAGAAGAAGAAGAAGAAGAAGAAGAAGAAGAAGAAGGAAGAAGAAGAAGAAGAAGAAGAAGAAGAAGAAGAAGAAGAAGAAGAAGAAGAAGAAGAAGAAGAAGAAGAAGAAGAAGAAGGAGAAGGAGAAGGAGAAGATGGAGAAGGAGAAGGAGAAGGAGAAGGAGAAGGAGAAGATGGAGAAGGAGAAGGAGAAGGAGAAGAAGAAGAAGAAGAAGAAGAAGAAGAAGAAGAAGAAGAAGAAGAAGAAGAAGAAGAAGAAGAAGAAGAAGAAGAAGAAGAAGAAGAAGGAAGAAGAAGAAGAAGAAGAAGGAAGAAGAAGAAGAAGAAGAAGAAGAAGAAGAAGAAGAAGAAGAAGAAGAAGAAGAAGAAGAAGAAGAAGAAGAAGAAGAAGAAGAAGAAGAAGAAGAAGAAGAAGAAGAAGGAGAAGGAGAAGGAGAAGATGGAGAAGGAGAAGGAGAAGGAGAAGGAGAAGATGGAGAAGGAGAAGGAGAAGAAGAAGAAGAAGAAGAAGAAGAAGAAGAAGAAGAAGAAGAAGAAGAAGAAGAAGAAGAAAAGAAAGAAAGAAAGAAAGAAAGAAAGAAAGAAAGAAAGAAAGAAAGAAAGAAAGAAAGAAAGAAAGAAAGAAAGAAAGAAAGAAAGAAAGAAAGAAAGAAAGAAAGAAAGAAAGAAAGAAAGAAAGAAAGAAAGAAAGAAAGAAAGAAAGAAAGAAAGAGGAGGAGGGAGAGGGGCAGGAAGAGGGAGAGGGGGAGGAGAAATACTAAGCAAGAGAACAAGGTATCTAGCTCCCTACTTGCTGCCTTTATTGTCCCTCCTCCGTGCTTAGAATGTCCTCCCTCCTTTTCTCTACCGCCTATCTTCCCTCTTTTCAAGATTCAATTCAAATCCCATCTTTTGCAGGCCTTTCTCCATCCTTCTACTATGTATTTCCCCTCTAAAATTACTTCCCATTTACTAAAAATAAATATGACATCCACATATGTATGCATGTGTATATACATAGGTATGCACACATATACATTTGCATGTATCTTGTGTGTAAATTTTTTCTCATGTTATCTCACCCATTAAAATGTGAGCTCCTTGGGGACACATTGTTTTTGCCTTTCTGTATTCCAGCCCTTAGCAGCATGACTAGCATCAAGTAAAAAACTTAAGAAATGCTTATAGACATACTAGTTAGCAAAGTGAAATTCTAATAGCTAGGATTTAATAGGACGAGGATAGTTTCTCAGGAATTGGCTGTCAGCACTAGGCTTCAGGTCTTCCAATCATAGATCTAGCACCAGGTTCTTCAGATAGTATCTAGTCCATTCTCCTTATTTTATGGAGGAAGAAATTAAAGAATGAGGAATTTAAGTGACTGAGAACTTGTGACCCAAGGTCCCATTGGTAATAAGGACTAGCAGTGGGATTTGAACCCAGACCTCCTAGCTTTTCAGTCAATATCTCTTGTACCATACCATATCACGCTGCCCACTGAGCCCTGTGAGTGACCAACTTTTTTAAATGGTGGCTCCACCTCTTGGATGCTGGTCTGACTAGGCTTATTGGACAGAACTGACAATCACTGCCTAAAGGATCAGGTTCAGATTACTTAGCTTGGCATTTAGTTAGAAGATGAGCTCCCAAAGAATAGGGATCATCTCTGTTATTCTATTTATACCCCTAGCTCTTTGCTCAGTGCTTTGCACATAATATGCACAGGGGTCAGTGCTGACTTAATTTTTAAGAACTTTTTTTAAATAATCAGACTGGCCTATGTACTCTCCCAAATAATAATAACTCCACTGATCCACCATCTAGCTGCTGAACATAGCAGTCCTTCACCATCTCCATTAGCTATCCATTCTCTTCTTGGAGGTCCAGCTCCAGAAGGGTAGGAATCCTCAGTGGAACCTTCCCTAACTATTTCATCCCATTATGATTGTTTTTTCCTCTGAACTACTTGGCATTTCAAATACATAATTTGGTGTCTGGTTATCTTTTCATGAATATAAATCCTTACTCTAAATGGATTGTAAGTGCCCTGAGGGTAAAGAGATATCTTATCCTTTTCTTGTGCCTTCCTTTTCTACCACCAACCACCACAGTGTCAAAACCCATGGAAGACCCTCAGAATCTCACATCTGTCATTTGATTAATTTCATTCACAAAGAAAATGAAAGCAGTGACCCATCATCTCTTTAGGGGCATTAGGTTTCAGTGTTTTTGACCCACTGCCTCCCTCTTCCTCCCCCCAAAATAAAACAGAGAAGAAAAAATCTCCCATAGTATTGGTAGCAACAGGCACCCTACTTATCCCCATCTTATATAACTAGCACATTATAGGTACAGAATTGTTGCAATTTTGAAGGATGCTCTGTTTACTTTTCACATTTAATTCAGCTAGGGGCAATGAAACTAGATGGGCAGTTTTTTTCTCTTGTCTCTCTCTCCCTCCTCCCATTTTCTCAGTAAGTCTGCATTTGAATTCTAAGCCAATTTCAAGGACGTACACAATATACTGGTATGTAGTACTGGCATGATATGGCAGTAAATATGCAAACTACCACAGAGCATCCAAACGAGACAATTTACAATTCTATAATGTCCTTCACGCCTGGCGCTCACCACAGGCTTTTCCCAGGGGAGTCAATCATGAGTTAAAGAGCAAAGGGAGCTGTGTAGGACTGATTGCCCAGAATACTGTAGCTCAGCATCTCAAAGGAAAGGGTGGGGCAGAATCACAATAGACAGCAGGGAAGGAGAGATTTTGCACTGGAGACAAGGCTAGCTTGAAGGGTGGGTCAGAGACCATAGTAAGTAAGAGCTTACATTTATTTAGTGTTTGAGTTTCACAATAGATTTTTTCATGGGAATCTCTCTAGATCCTGGGAGGATAGATCCTATTGTTATTCCCAATTAACAAGGCTTAAAGATATTAAAGTCTTGCTGTCATAGAATCAATCAGGAAATTTGAGAGTTAGGAGAAACCTCAGTGGCCATTAGTCCAATCCATGTGGAGAAGGAATCTTGACTGTAGCATAATTAGAATCTGAGACAGAATTTGAATTCAAGTCTCTGATTCCTGGTCTAAGACTCACAAGAGATACAATCCATTCAATGAAGAAACAGATAAAGTGAGTTGGTGGGGAAATGGGGAAAAGAAGAGACAGGAAAAAACAAACTAATGGCTGAAAGAGAAACTTGGGCTAGAAGTGGGTATTTGTTAGGTTGCATGGGAATTAGACAAAAATGAGAACTAAAGGTGATCATCAAATCTAACCCTTTCACTGGATAAATGGACAAAGGGAGACATAAAGAAATATATTTTTCAACTAGAAGAAGCTAAATGATATAGTAGACTGAAATGCACTTAGATTCAAGAAAGACAAGTTCAAATATGGCCTAACTTCAAAAAGATAAGTTCATATGGTCTATTTGTGCCCAATTTGTGGTAGTTTCCCCAGCTCCTACTGCTCTAACCAGCCACAGTCAGACATACTGTTCATTGATACCAACATAGTGATGTCATTTTGGTTTGGGACCTCTTTGAGTATGAAGAATAGCAAACACCCCCAACTTGAAAACTAACTGAATGGCTTTAGCCAGTTACTGAGCTCCTGCCTGCCTCAATTTCCTCACCTGTAAAATAGGGATAATAACAGCACCCATCTTCCAGGATTGTCACAAGGAACAATGAGATAATATTTATAAAAAGTGCTTAGGGCACTACCTGGTGAACAGTGCTTGTTTTTTTCCTTCTATTTTCCACACATGAAGGCATATTGACAGAACAATCTACGCTAATCTAAAATAATAACTCAAACTACACAAGGTTTAGAGTTCTTTTTTTTTTTAACCCTTACATTCTGGGCTAAGCAATGGTGGTTAAATGACTTGCCCAGGATCACACAGCGACGAAGCATCTGAGACCAAATTTGAACCTAGGACCTCTCTTCTCTGAGCCTGACTTTCTATCCACTGACCCACCTAGCTGCCCCCAACCCCTTTAGATTTATTTTCACAGCATAAACTTGTGTTAGATAATATGGAACATTTAGCCTCCTTCAGTGAAAGCTGAATTGGCTTATAGCAGCCATTCAGGAGTGTGCTGGAGCCAGCTTGAACCAGCTCTTGAGATCGAGTTGTTACATTTTAGTGGCAAAATGTTGCAAATCAGGACTTGATTTATTGTTTTATTGATTGTCTAGACTTAAGAAAACGTTTCTCACATTAAACCTAAAAGTATGCTTTGAGAGCTAGTTTGTAAAACATCTGTAAACATGTCACAATGTAAAACATTGTAAAACAAAAGCTTACCTCCTAAAATTTATAAATCATGAATCAAGAATGAATCATGCTTAGAGCTGTCCTTATTTCCAGGTGATTGTGTAGGAGTTTTGGGACCTGCTGGTGACCATCGGTTGCTTCAAGATGACTACAAGTCTCTTTACTAGAACTAGGAGAGATGATCTTTCATTGGTTACATCATTCTCTTTCTTCCTTTCCCTCTACAAATCATGTCAGTGCATGAACGTTTCCTTCATTTTTAGATATCTCACAAGAGGAAGGTAAAGGAAGAGGTGGCTTGTCTTATTCCTCAACATACACCTTGATCTCCACATGGCCATGAACACATGGTACCTAAAGCACAAATCCAACCTAGGCAAGCATGAGCCAAGGTCTAGACTTTGAGTTTGTTTCTTCCTGATATTAGATCATCAAATACTTATCTCAAGATGGACTTGACTATGAATTCAAGAAATCTGGAAGTCCCACCAGGTTGAAGATAAAAGGAGGAAAGAAAGGAACATCCAACAACTACTCTAAAACTTTTTGAGGGAATAACCACTGAGAAGATGATAGACATAAGCCTGATCATTTTACCATCAGTCATATGCTGACAGTGGTTTGTAAAGAGTCCAGTAGAAATTGAAAGTGTCTAATTAGCAGTCCTACAAATAACTTAATGTTCTGTTAAGGTTTAAATATCAGCTTCTCAGCAGATTAAAATAGTCCTTATAAAAGGAATCCTGTTTAAGGGATTCTAGTAATATTTCTCCAAAGTCTTTATGTTTCTTCCAAGTTTAGCTAGCATTTCTTTGGAGTATAGTGATATATTACTTGTTCCATGTGTGATTAGTAATGCACAGCTAGTATCTTTTTAAATTTCTTTGTTGGGGAAACCCTAGATGTTAACTATAATCTAACTGTAAATAAATTCATTCCTGGTTACCTGGGATGGGGCTTAATCTCACCCAAAGAGCATGACGAAAAGAAGCCTGACTCTTCTGCATTCATGCCTGGATACAGAACAATAAGTGAGTGCATTTCTTCAGCCCCTGTGTAGGTTCCTCAATGTTAGATAAATGTTTACTCTTCCCATTTTACATTTAAGGGTCATACACTGGATCAGAGCAGAACTGGGAATAGAATCCTGGTTTACAATGGAGTGATTAGGAGGGCAGTCTAACAGATAAAATAGAAGTTCAATCGGAAACAGGAGGGCACTAAGCCTGGCCTTAGTTTCTATGAAGGAAGCATGGTATTGGGGCCAATGGTGGAAGGGTACCTGTTTTGAGGGTACACCCTGCCTTAAAATCCTGCCCAATTGCTATTTCTAAAGCATATGCCTCCTCTGCTGAGGAACCTCCACTGGCTCCCTATTTTTCTCTAGGATAAAATAATAATTCCTCTAATTCTCTCTCTAAAGCCCTTCACAGTCTGGCTCCAGCCTACCTTTCCAAGTTTATTCATATTACTGCCCTTTACACATTCTCTGTTCCAATCAAATTGTCCTACTTGCTATTCCTCATAAATAACATTCCATCTCCCATGTCTGTGCCTTTGCAGTCTGTCTACCTAAACCTGGAATGATTTGGAATCCCTAGTTCCCTTCAAATTCAAAACTCAAGTTCTTCATAGGAGAGTCCTATCCCCAACCCCACCTCAAAACTCAATTGCTAGAAGCTCAACAACAAATTACCTTGTATTTTCTTTGTATATATTTTATATCTACTTATCTATGTATGTGTTATTTCCCCTCAAGGGAGCGTAAGCTACTCAGGGGCAAATAATGTTTTTTCAATAATTAATTAATTTGTTTGTTTATTTGTTTATTTTTATCTTATTTTATTTCTAGGGCCTAACACATAATAGATACAATAAATACTTATTGAATGCATACAGTTGTATATTCTTTTGATTCCACATTTTAGAAACAATATGAATAAGCTGGAGTTCATTTAGAGGGAGGGTAACCATGGTTTTGAAAATCATAGTAGGATGGATAAATGTAAAGAAATTAAGTTTCTTTCAGCCTAGAGAAGAAAGCTTAGGGGTTATCATGTCGGTGGTCTTCAAGAATTTAAAAGACTTAAAGGACTATCATTTTGGTGAGAGAGATTTGATTTGTTCTGGGCCCCCAGAAGGAAAAATTCATATCAACAAGTGGAAGTTAATACGAGGATGTAAGAAAAGAATTTCTAAGCTTATGTTGTCACCCAATGGAATGAGATGCTTTTCTGGATTAATGAAAGATCTTACTAGAGATTTCCACTTCTTCTGGATGTCAAAAGAAAGGTTCCTGCTCAGCTATGAGGTAGATATCTATTCTCTCCCTGAGATTCTAGAATTCTCTTCTTCATCACAGCCCAGTGGTGAATAGAGTAGAAGGGAAGATTAGTGGAAAGAAGGACCATAGCAGATTAAGCAAGGTTCTCCTATCAACAAACCACCAGATTAGAGTGTCCTGGGCACTGTAACTAATATAAAATAAGGGAAATCCTGGGCTTCTTTCCCTTTTGCTTATTTTGTCTACCCCAATGCATCTGAAAATAAATGAAGCTAGAGAAAGTCACAGAAAGTAATCAAACATGTTGTCTCCTGGTGCCTTGTCCTGCTCATTAACTTATTGTTGAGATTCATTAATCCAATGTAAAACTGTAATTAAAAATAATCTCCTTTTCTTGAAGAAGCTGTGTATATGCATGGGAGTGGGGTGCAAGTAGAATGTAGGGAAAGAACAGAAGGAAAGAAAAATGAATGGGCTGCTCACCATAGTTAGAATATGGTGAAAATTATTCACCTGCTTTGTTCTCCATTTATCTTTAGAGGAGAAGCCACAAGTTTTAGCTTGTAATAATAATAATCATTTCTCTCTTTTGTAGAGGCTTTTTTACTCCTCAAAGCACTTTCACATCTATCATCTCATTTGATCATCCTAACATCTCTTATATTCTCATTTGACAGATGGAGATGCTGAGGTCTAGAAAAGTAAAGAAATTTAGACCAAGGCCACATAACAATTCAGGGAAAGACTTGAGACCAAAACCCCTGGGTCCCAGATCCCAATCCAGCCCACTTTCAGCTATACCAAATCACATGGTCAAGGCTAAACTGTATTGGTTGATTTATGGGTCTGGTAATAAGAAATCCACAAGTACTTTAAGGTGATGTGGTCTTAGGACATGATAACTTATGCTTGGAATTCTCCCCCACTTTATGAACACCCTTATCATGTAGGATCTAAGCAGCCAACTGAGTCATCCATTTGTTAGGTAGTTTCAGTCATATCTTTGACTCTTTGTGACCCCATTTTTGGGTTTTCTTGGCAAAGATACTGGAATAGTTTGACATTTTTTTCTCCAACTAGGTTTTACAGATAAGAGAATGAGGCAAACAGGGTGAAGTGACTTGTCCAGGGTAACACAACTAGTAACTATCTGGATTTGAATTTATGAAGATGAGCCTGTCTTATTCTAAACCCATTGATCTATCCATTTTGCCACATAGCTGTCCAGCTAAATTTGTTAAGTTCACAAAAAAAAATCCTACTCATAATCTTGTGAAATAAGAAGTATAGATATTATTATTCCAAATTACAGTTAAGGAACATAACATTCAAATAAGCCAAGGGACTTCCCTAGGGTCACATAGTAATTATTGTACTTGGAATTAAATCCAGGCTCAAGGTATGTTACATTACACTATTCTAAACTACTTTGTCTTCAGTGTTCATACTAACTGGAAAGTCCCTGGGTAAATTGTGGAAGAAGCAACTTATAACTTTTACCTTCCCCTTCCTGGTTCATCTTTTTTTTTTTTTAATTGACTTACCTTTCTTCTTTCTTTCTCCATTCTTTATCCTTTTTCAACTTGATGTCCACTGAGGTGGAAATAACTGATGAAGCCTGGTATGTTGTCATCTCCTTTTCATCCATGAAAACCTCTACTGGGCTTAATATTGAGTTCAGTCTCATGAAGGACAATGAAGAGGGTGGGTCTGATATAGGCAATGGAAAATCCTGGGGAGATAATGGCACAAGCAAGGACTTCTTGTATTCAATCTCCATGTTCTCCCTCTTGAATCACAGCATCTCAAAACTGGAAGTTTAAAAAATATGTAACCTAATCTACATAATGAACAAAAATCTCTTCTACAATGATCCTAATAAGGAATCATCTTTGTTTGAAGATTTTATTAAGGGGAAACCCATTTCCTAAGATAGTCCTTTCCATTAAGGAAGAGTCCTAATGAATAAGAAGTTTTCCTTTATCCCTATCTTGATTTTTTTACACCTACCTAGCACATAGTAGGTTCTTTTGATTTTAAGCAATTTTTCCTATCTGTTCTTTTCTAGATTTTTCTTTATCCAAATGGAATGTCAATGCAATTTTTATGAATCATTTTCTGACACTTTGCAATTCATGTTCTCTCCCTCCTTCCCACCCATTTCCCATCCTCAAGATGGCAGGTAATATTGTACAGGCTATGCATGTGTTATCAAACAAAATATGTTTTCATGTTTATCATGTTGTGCAAGAAGACACATCACTTATACTGGAGAAAAAAGTCATGGGGGAATTAAAGTGAGGAATAGTATGCTTCAATCTGCCTTCAGACTCCATCAGTTCCTTCTATGGTAATGAATAGCCTTTTTTGTCATGAGTCCCTTGGAGCTGTTCTGGGTCCTTGCATTGCTGATAAAAATTAAATCATTCCTAGTCGATCATTATAGATTATTGCTGTTATTGAGTACAAGGTTCTCTTGGTTCTGATAACTTCATTTTGCATCACTTGATGTAAATTTCTCTAGGTTTTGGGGGGATCACCTTGTTTGTTCTTTCCCAATGCACAATAGAACATTTTTTAAAATTCAATTTTGTTTTATTTTCTGTTCCAGATTCTCTTTTCCCTTTATTCTCTCTCACCTAAGCATTGAGAAGGTAGGAAATACAAAACTTGTAACAAATGTGAATTCATGCAAAATAAATTTTCTAGTTTGAATTTGTATCTTCTTCTTGTTACTCTCTTGTTCTTGCCTCTGGAGCTAAGCATAACAAGTCCATTCTTCTTCTTCTACATGAAAGGCCTTCAAATATTTGAATTATCAAGACCACCCTAAGACTGTTTTATCTAGGCTAAACATCTCCAGTTCACTTAATTGTGGATTAGAGTTAGCTAGGTTGCCCACTGAAGTATATTGCTCTATCCTTTAGAATATAAACTTGAGGTAGCTTTTTTCTTTTTTGTTGTAGCCCTTAAACAATCTAGCACAGAGTCTTAAGTTGATAAACTTAATGATGTCACCAGACTTCCTCTTTTGGCCAGAAAGAGGACTTAGCCTCCTCCAAATTCCCTACAGACCCCATAAATTCTGTTGAATTTAATAAATAATGAATTATTCTTACACATATATGAAAGCTGTAGAGGTGTTTTACTTTAGAAGATTGGCTATGAAAGAATGATTTTTTTTTTTTGGTCATAGAAACTCATAGTCTCTTAAGGTATGATTGATCTCTGTATCAACATATAATTTTATACCACCAACAAAGCATTTTGCAAAAGCATTTTGGGGGGCAGCTCGGTACAATGGAAATAGTGTAAACTAGAGCCAGGGGACATAGGTTTGAGTTGCATCCCTGACAAACAAATAAGCATCAAATGGCATAGTATCCAAATTACTAAAGGAGAATTTATAAGAGTTGCAAGAGGAAATAGACAATAAAACTATATTAGTAGGTGACATTAACCTTCCCCCTCTCAGAGCTAGATAAACCAAATAAAAAATAAACCAAAGTGACTAGAATTTTAGAAAAGTTAGATTTGACAGGCTTCTAGAGAAAACTGAATGAGAGTAGAGCTTAAGGAACTAGGAGGACAGTATTGCCCTCTACAATAATAGAAAAGTTAGGGGAAGAAGGGTTAGAGGAAGAGATAATGAATTCCCTTTTGGAGCTGTTGTTTAACATGTCTAGTGGATATATAGTTTAATATGTTTGAAAGGCATTTGGAGATATGAGATTGATGTCAGTATAAATTTTAGGAAAGGAAAGACAGATTTGAGTATTATTAGCATAGAGATGGTAATAAAATCCATTGAAGCTGATGGAATCACCAAATAAATTATATAGAAGGGGAAGAGGAGGCCCAGGACAGATCCCTTATGGTGTTCTTAAGGATTGAGGGATTACTTATGGATAGAGGGCATCATCTGGAAATGGATCCAATAAAGGAGACTAAAGAACAGACTGATAGGAAGGGAATCAGGAAAGAATGATCCCTGAAAACCTAGGGAGAAGAGAGTATCAAGATGACCAACAATGTCTAAGGTTGCAGATATACTGAAATAAAGATTGAAAGAAGAACATACCAAGAGATTGAAAATAAGTGAAAGAATGCAAATGACAGAGGGGGTAATCTATTGGAGAAGATGTGATGGAATTGGATCAGCTGAACAAGTAGAGGGGTTAGACTTGATAAAAAAATAATGCCTCTTCATCATGTGAGACGAAAAAGAGGAGAAAGTGAGAGAATGCACAGAAGTGATGAAATGAAGCAGAGGGAAGAATAAGAAATTCATAGCAAATGGTCTCAATTTTTTCTATGTAATATGAAGCCAGAGTCTTAACTGAGAGGGTGATGACAGAAAACTATGTAAGGGTTGAGAAAGAATGAAAATCTTCAGAAAAGCTGCTATGGAAACAGTGATAATGAAATGACAAAGGATATATAGTAGGAATGCCTAATGACAATGAGGGCCTCAATTAGGATTATATAGCAAATTTGTAGTGGATCTAGTAAAAATGGTTGTAAACATGACTTTCTCCACCTTTGTTCAGCAACATGTAAACAGGGATAAAGGTGGCAGATGGCTGGGATGATCCAAAAGTGAGACTTGGCATAGCTCCATTGGCAATATGACAAGAATTCTAATGACTCAAGAGAAGAGGACAGTAGAAAATTGAACTGGCTTACCAAGGTGTCAAGATGAGGAAAAGAGAAAAGAATTACTAGTGCAGAGGTGATGGTTTGGGAGAAACATGAGGTGTGGAACTATTGAACATAATAATGTGTATGAAGAGGAGATTTTGGTCAATGAAGGCAGAGGGAAGTATATACAGCCAATAGATGATGGTCAAATATGAGAATTTGGGGATTCTTGAACATGGAAATGTTATAAGTGATGACAAAACCAAGAGTATGACCATTTTTGTGAGTGACTAAATTAGGGTGGAGGTATAGGTCATAGGAAGTGAAAAGGTCTATCTAGGATCTGAATTATTAGGGTATTTGAGGGAAAGTCATTATGTATGCTGATGTCTCCAAGTACTAGAACAAGAGTTGGGTGGGAGAAGTTTATTGCCTATGGAATAGAAATTCCAGAGTAATGGAAGGGATAGTTGGCTTTTGGTTGGAATTTTGGAGTGGGATAGTTGAGGCAAATGGGAACAATAAATCAGGCAGGAATAAGGAAGGAGGGTTGGAAGATGACCTATAGATATTGAGAATCACTATGACCTGTTGGTTGATTGTTGCTTGTTGCCCTTTGTACTTGAAGATGACCAAAATAACATTACTGGTGATGTCTTTGGACTTTCACATAAACTGGATTTGAATGAAGCAGTGTCGAAGAATGTCAACACCTTCACTCTTTCTTCAAGAGTCATCCAAATTCAGTGGCAAGACAAAAGTCAGGACAACTGGTGATGGCTCAGGATGCCATGGATGACTTTGATTTCTTTGATGTTTAATCAAGCTTTAAGAGAATAAATAGTATCTGCTTCTACTGCTTTCATGGCCATTGGAACAAATTGTTTTCATCTATCCCTTCTGTGAGGGGTAGACATTTCCCTAACTCACCAAAGGGTTAGAGCACTGTTAGTTCAAAGAAGACTAGTAACTCTGGTATGAACTCTTGCTGAGCCCTTTTCAGGGCTGTTTTCCTTCTTTGGTGTCCACCTGCCACCCAACTCTTACCTGTGGCTCCAAGAAGTTCTAGAATACACAGTGTCCACACATTGGTAAATCATCTAGACATATAGGCAAAACCAGGTTGATGGTATCTGATTATGATCTATATTTACTTATCTAATTTACTATCAAACTACCAAAAAACTTTTTTATAGAATTAGAAAAAAATATGACAAAGTACATCTGGAAGAACAAAAGATCAAGAATATCAAGAGAAATTTAAAAAAATTGTGAATATGGGCCTAGCAGGACCAGATCTTAAACTGTACTATAAAGCAGTGGTCATCAAAACAATATGGTACTGGCTAAGAGACAGAAAGGTGGATCATTGGAATAGACTAGGGGTAAATGACCTCAGCAAGTGAGTGTTCGATAATACCAAAGACACCAGTTTTTGAGACAAGAATTCACTATTTGACAAAAATTGCTGGGAAAATTGGAAAATGGTATGAAAAAAATTAGGTTTAGATCAACATCTTACACCCTATACCAATATAAATTCAAAATGGTTAAATGACTTCAATATAAAGAGCAAAATCATAAATTAGGTGAACATAGAATAGTATTCCTGTCAGATTTGTGGGAAAAGAAGGAATTTAAGCCCACGCAAGAGAAAGAACATTGCAAAATGTAAAACAAATGACTGATTATATCAAATTAAAAAGGTTTTGTACTAACAAAGCCAATGCAACCAAAATTAGAAGGAAAGCAATAAACTGGGAGAACTTTTGTATAACAAAACTCTCTTACAAAGTTCTAATTTCCCAAATTTGTGAAGAACTAAGTCAAATTTACAAAAAATCAAGCCATTCCCCAATTGACAAATGGTCAAGTGACAATAATAGGCAGTTTTCACAGGATAAAAAGCAAAACTATTAATAAGCACATGAAAAAGTGTTCTAAATCCATCTTGATTAAAGAAATGCAAATTAAAGCAACTCTGAGGTACCACTTTACACCTAGCCAACTGTCCAATATGGCAGCAAAGGAAAGTTATAAATGTTTGAGGGGATGTAGCAAAATTGGAACAGTAATGCACTGTTGGTAGAGTTGTGAATTGGTCCAACGATTCTAGAGGGCAATTTGGAACTATGCCCAAAGAACTATAAAAAAATGCCTACCCTTTGACCCAGTCATACCACTGCTGGGTTTGTACACCAAAGAGATAAGGAAAAAAAAACCTGTACAAAAATATTTATAGTCACACTCTTTGTGGTGGCAAAAGAAATTGCAAAATAAGGGGATGCCCTGCAATTGGGGAATGGCTGAACAAATTGTGGTATATGCTGGAGATGGAATAATATTATGCTGAAATGAATGATGAACTGGAGGAATTCCATGTGAACCTGAATGACCTCCAGGAATTGATGCAGAGTAAAAGAAGCAGAACCAGGAGAATATCATACACAGAGACTGATGCACTGTGACACAATTGACTTTTCTACTAGCAGCAATGCAAAGACCCAGGACAATCCTTAGGAACTTAGGAGAAAAAAACACCATCCACATCCAGAGAAAGAACTGTGGAAACAAAAATACAGTAGAAAAACATGTGATTAATCATGTAGTTCAATATGGATATTATTAGGGTTTTGATGTTAAAAGATCACTCTACTGCAAATATGAATAACATGGAAATAAGTTTTGAACAATCATACATATATAACCCAGTGGAACTGCTTGTTGACTTTGGGAATAGGGAGGAAAGAGTGGGAAGGGGGGATTATGAATCACACAACCATAGAAAATATTCTAAATAATAAATAAATTATAAAAAAAAATTAAGGGAAGCTTGTCCCTCTTTGTAGCAATGTCCTTCACATAGCAATGGAGAGATCAGAAAGTAGAAATTTCCTTCTGCTGGCACAGATGAGACTCCCCAGAGCTCTAGCAGCCTTCCCTCAGAGGGCATCAACAAAGAAGATGTAAGTTGTATAGTCAGGAATGCTTGTTCATAAGCAAATTACCTTAAGTATTTTCAGAACTCTCAGAAACTTTCTTATGCCTCTGTAAAGGAGGTCCTCAGACGAATGTCACAGGTCCAGTTCCATCCTTTTCTCCAACAACCCTACTAAATAAAATATTATTAATTTTTTAAATGCCTTACTTCATTGGTAGCACCCAAGACAGAAGGACAAGGACTAGGCAAATGGAGTTGTCATTTGTCCAGTCACACTGATAGGAAGTGTTTGAGGTCAGATTTGAACCTAGGATCTCCTGTCTTTAGACCTGGCTCTCATTCCATAAGCCCCTTAATACTCTCCTTATCTGGAAGTTTTAAAGATAATCTCATCCTGCTAATCCAAGGAGGCTGATCCCACCTATGTGGTAGGAAAAACAGGATGTAGGGTGTCTCCATGTTAGAACCAGACTCACTCAAGTAAATAAATAAATCAATCAAATAAATAAAAATTCCCAATTTAGCACAAAAGATGCTATAGTTATGAGGATAATTGGCCTTAACCAGGAGAAGGGAGTTTGAAAGAAATGTAGGTCCACAGAAAAAACTGTTGGAATTGGATGGATAAGGATTAAAGTATACTATCTTTCACATCAGCAAATTTATGGTTTTATTTGGGGGGGTTGGATATGTATGACTGTGCTCTTACAACAATGACCAATATGTTTTCCATGATAATAAAAATATTTTTTTTAAACAAGGAAGAAATATAGGCAGGAGTAGACAGGAGGAGGTAGGACTTGAACCCTGAAAAATGGGTAGAACGTAATAGGTGGGAAGAGGGCATTCTAATTTCTCAGGCCAAATTCCCCACATAGTATGCTAGTTAACTGAAAATTATCAAAGGAATGCCCGCCCACAGGGCAGAGCCCATTTTGAGAGCCAGTTAAAGCAAACAACTTAATTGAGTCAAGTGTCCCTTGCCTATGCCAGCTATAAATCTTAGCAGCAGGTGGTATTAATTGAAATTGTTTAAATTGTCTCTGTTTTATTTGCTAGGCATTGTGGGGTCAGGGTGTGGCAGAAACAGTTTTGGAGACCACTGAGGTCATGTACTTTGCTCAGGGGGGACCCCTCTACACTATCCCTAAGCCAAAGGTCTGACCAGGCTCTTCCTTCTCCTGTCATTTCAGGAGCAGTGCCAGATCAGCGTTTTTATTTTATGTCTCCTGATTTATCTGTTCTGTGAAGCTTTCATTTCAACTTGGAGAATGCTCAAAGTAAAGCTCACCCTGTTACAGACTTAATTGGACCATATTTCAGTCCCAGTGCATCTGTTCAGTGTGGTTTCCTTATCTTGGGTCCATAAACTTTTATTAAGTTATATATCAGGGAATATACATATATATTCCACTAACATGTTTCTTTCTTTCTTTCTTCCTTTCTTCCTTCCCTCCCTCCCTCTTTTCCTCCCTCCCTCTTTTCCTCCCTCCCTCTTTTCCTCCCTCCCTCCCTCCCTCCCTTCCTTCCTTCCTTCCTTCCTTCCTTCCTTCCTTCCTTCCTTCCTTCCTTCCTTCCTTCCTTCCTTCCTTCCTTCCTCCCTTCCTCCCTCCCTCCCTTCCTCCCTTCCTCTCCCCTCCCTTCCTTCCTCCCTCCCTTTCTTCCTTCCTTCCTTCCTTCCTTCCTTCCTTCCTTCCTTCCTTCCTTCCTTCCTTCCTTCCTTCCTTCCTTCCTTCCTTCCTTCCTTCCTTCCTTCCTTCCTTCCTTCCTTCCTTCCTAACTTCCTAACTTCCTTCTGTCACTTTCTCTGATATAGAAGAAAAACATTGGCTTTAAAGTCAACGAATCATAGATTTAAGTTAGATAGGGCAGCTAGGTGTCTCTTTGGATTGAGAGCCTGGTCTGGAGACTGGAGGTCCTGGGTGTGGCCTCAGACACAGTTGTGTGACCCTGGGCAAGTCATGTAACCCCCATTGCCTAGTCCTTACCACTCTTTTGCCTTGGAACCATTACCCAGTATTGGTTCTAAGAAGGAAGGTAAGGGTGAGAGAGAGAGAGAGAGAGAGAGAGAGAGAGAGAGAGAGAGAGAGAGAGAGAGAGAGAGAGAGAAAGAGAGAGAGAGAGAGAGAGAGAGAGAGAGAGAGAGAGAGAGAGAGAGAGAGAGAGAGAGAGAGAGAGAGATTTAAATTTAAAGGGGTAGTTATTTAGTCTATCCTGCTCCTCATTTTACAAAGAGGGAAACTGAGACTCCAGATAATAGCTAGCATGTAGATGGTATTTTAAGGTTTAGAAAATATTTTAGAAATATCTCATTTGATCCTCACAACAACCCTGGGAGGGAGGTGCTATTATTATCCCCATTTTACAGATGAGAAAAGTGAGGCAGGCAGCCATTTACTTCCTTCCCCAGGCTTGCACAGTTAGTAAATATCTGAGGCAGGATGAGAGCTCAGGTCTTCTTGACTCCAGGTCTAGCTCTGTGTCTAATGGGACACTTAGGAAAAAATGAAATGACTTGCCTAGTGAAGGGGTAGTAACTAGCACTGGACACAGGATTAGATGATCTTGGTATTTCTAAGTATAAATATACACATTCTTACTTCTTTTTTGGTATGTTTCACTACAAACAAGGGCCCCGGGGGACTTCAAATAGTACCTTCTCTGTGACTCCATTCTTTGTTTAATCCAGAAAGGACTGATGGGGTGACATTAACCTCAATTTAGTGCAGCCATCAGAGCAGTAAAGCCTAGATTCTACTAATTTCCATTCTGGTTATTGGGTGTGTTTGATATGCTAATTCTAACCACTGCCTCCTAACCCCTTCCATCAAATTTGCTTTTTCAATAACATAGCTCAATGGGGGAGGGGAAGAGATATGAGGAGGGGGAATTTTGAAAAATATAATAGAATTAAAGCCATAAAGGGAAAACTGTTTCCTTCATCCTCTTGAACAATTTGGAATATCATTTTAAAACAGATGGAAAATTACCACTGCCACCCAGAGGAAACTCTTCTCTCAGGGCTACATAACCCAGGCTGGAGTTTCTCACTGTTGTATTTTAGTCACCAAGGACTGTGACTAGGAGCTTTGATTGGCTAACCAACTCTGATATCATAATCATTCTACCCAGGATAAACTGAAAGTCTCTTGAAAGCCAACCAATTACCACCAGAAACTCCTCCCCTTAATCCCTTTTCATACTCTATTTTATACTATACTAAGCCTGGGACAGAGAGCAACCACTAGAGTAACATTATTTTCTCTTAAGGGTATCCAAGAGGCAGGAAATCCCCAAAGGAGAATAGTTCAGAATACAATGGTCAGTCATCCACTATTTGCCTAGGAAAGCTTGTTCCTGAATTTCTGCTAACTCCAAACTATGTTCAGGAAAGTTTACTTAGTTTAAACCTGCACATAGAATTTCCACTGTGGTGTCCACTGCATATAAGGTGCTCATCGAAATTCCCAAAGCCCAGTGCAAAATTTCTCTGCATTGCTTGAACCTGAATATATCCATACATCAGTCAATTAATTAGATCTACTGTTCAGCTTCAGTCCCTCTGATATGATTTTCCTCACAGATCTTTGGATTCTCATGTGTCTTTACCTACAACACTCCTGCCTTCCCATTCCCCTTGACTCTTTTGTAGTTTCACATTTACTTTCTCTGTTGTCTCTACTCTGTTCAAGACAGGATCCTATCTTTTTATACCATCTAAAAACCATTGCCCACTAAAAATGGGTGGGTGGAGGGAGAGAGCTATGCTTCTATCTTCTTCTGTGGTCATTTCATTGGTGAAGCTGGCCTGGACCCAGTACCACAAACATGGTACTTGTTATCTCTTAGTACTGATTATCAATCACCTTTCCCATCACCATCATCTCTCTGGTAGAAATGGTAAGACATATTCTGTCTCTGTTTAGTGGAGTCTCAATTGATAGAAAGAATCCTTCCACATAAGCATATACCAGAAGTTCTTATCTTTTATGGAGGCCATGGATCCCTTTCATAGTCTGGCAAAGTCTATAGACCCCCTTCTCAGAAAAAAATGCTTTTAAATCAATCAATAAAATACATAGAATTGTAAAGGAAACCGATTATATTGAAATATTCTTTTTTGTTGTTGTTCAAAGGTCCAAAGTAGCCATGAAGTCTGATGATAACAAGATATAGATCTTGGAACTGATAACAATGAGAGGCAGTTCATTCATTCATTTCTTCTTTCAAATAAACATTTACTAATTACTTTCTTCTCTAGGAGATACACAGAGATAAATAAAATACAGCCAGAAAGCAACGGGAAATGACATTGTGTGAGATAGAATTGAGTGTGCTATTCTCAGAATGAGCATTCAGTTTACAAAGGCTAGTTTGTTATCTTTTGTTGATTTGAGGACTCTGGGACAGGTTTGGGAGGGAGACTGATGAAAGACAGAAAGGGCAGTGAACAACTCCCTTACCTCACCTGAATTGGGTTGGAAGAATCTACAACCTGTCAGAGATGTTTTGGATGGAGGGGAGGAAGGGAGGGAAGGGGGAAGGAGCCTTGTGTTGGGAACTTGTATATATTGCCTGTTTGCTGCCTAATCAGTCAGCACATTTTAGCCCATCATTGAAGTACTCTCACCAAAGAAATAAACAACTACCTCTTTTTAGACCTGCCTTCTGATTCCAGGTTTTTTTTATGTGAGTGAGTGAGGCATTTGTGCTCATTTTTGAGTGAGGCACTTGTCATCATTTTTTATCTCACACAACATGAAGACAAAACTGTAAAACAAAACATGATATGATGAGGCTACATAAGAAGGTATGAATAAGGTGCTAGAATATAAGAGTTCACAGAAAAAAAGACCTGGGAGTTATTGGCTGAAACAAGTTTGGAGTCATCATGACTGGTATAGATTCTTTTACAAAGGTACAAACTCAAAAATCATTGGAGGAGTTTAAAGATGGCTGGTTGGGTAAAGATCCAGAAAGAAAACAGAGAGTCATGGGCTATAACATGTGTGCAGTTTTTTTCTTATATAGTTCTAAAACTGAAGAGGGGGAACCCCAGGATTGAAGTTCCAGAAATGAAAGCATTGAAATTGCCAGGAAGTTTTTGGTCTGGGCAGAAAGGTTACCAGTGAGATTGCTGAGAATGGCTAGGAATTGGTAGTTAACTGTAATAGTAGAATGGACAGGGGTTGTGAGGGGTTGTCAGTGTTAGATAAAAGACTGATCTTGTAGCTGTATTTAATTTATTTGTGCACATACTTTATATAGCAAATACTAGGAAGTCAATGAAGAGTTTTTGAGCAGAGGAATATGACAAAATCTTCATTGAAGAAAGATTTGTTTGATAATAGTTTGAATAACAGTAATGGAAAGAGAGTGGAGGTAGTGAAATGAGTTAGGAGGTGATGTCAATAATCCTTGTGCTTAGGGATGAGAGTAGAGCACTAGAGTAGGAATGGGGAAGAAAGGACAGAAGCAAAGAATATCGCAGAGGCAGAATTAATAGGAGTCCATAAGTACAAATGAAAGGCAAATTATATCAATACTAAAGTTATGAGCATGGAGCAGGGGCTGTATGTTAGTGTCACTGAAAAAATAATGAAGTCATATAGATAAATATAATTAGAGGGAAAGATAATGAGTTTAATTTCTAATAAGTTGAGAATGAGTTTCTGGTGGGAAGTTGAAGTATAGATCCTCTCTAGGCAATTGTAGATGGCCACCTGTTCAGAGAAGAGATCAAAACTTACAGGTTTGTAGGTGGTAGCTAATACAAAATGATCAGATAGAGGTGGTAGTGGAAACTGAGAATTAATGAGATTTCCAGGAGATAGGGATTGAATTTTGGGTTAAACTCATTTTTAAAAATGGGTAGAAAGCCAGGATACACTGGGGAAGGAAATGAATGGCTAGCAATATAGGGAGATGGTGAGGTATTTTGCTGGCTAAAATATGGTACTGAAAGAGAGTTTTGTTATCTTTGTGTTTATTGTTTTTGCCATGGATAAATCTATACACTAAAGTCAAGACAGTGAATCAAGTGGGGTAGAGGGCAATAACTTGGCATCTTATTTTTTTAAACCCTTACTTTCCGTCTTGGAATAAATACTCTGTATTGGTTCCAAGGCAGAAGAGTGGTAAGGGCTAGGTAATGGGGGTGAAGTGACTTGCCCAGGGTCACACAGCTAGGAAGTGTCTGAGGCCAGATTTGAACCTAGGACCTCCCATCTCTATGCCTGACTCTCAATCCACTGAACAACCCAGCTTCCCCCAACTTGGCCTCCTTTGATTAATTTTTTCTCTGAATCATTTAGGGTCACTTTTTTGCTCTTTTTGGTTGTGATTTAGTTTTGCTTTCTCCACAGAAATTGTTAACTTAGGTAGACTGGCTTCCCTCTTCCTCTTTGTACCCTAGTGATAACTTTGCACCACAAAAAGTCTCTTCATTCCATGGCTTATCTTACCCTAGGATCTTCGAGAACTTTTCAAAATGTAAGTAAATGGACCTTTTAAGAGATTACACTCTGCCACACTTCAACAGGGGATAATGAAAGAGAATCTTGAGAGTGAAATGGGCTTGATAACTCAGCTTCTGTTGTTATGTGGATAAAATGATATATTTGTAAAGTACTTATTATGGTTCCTGGTACATAGTAGAAACTCAATAAGAGTAGGTATCCAGGTCTATAGGGTCTTGGTGACAATATCTTCCAATAGATCTTGGTGATACAATATCAAGTAAAGAATTAAGTGGAAGATGCAAAAAATTCTAACTCTAACTCAGATAGTTGTCTGGGATAATAAATAGTGATATAATTTCAGATATGGGGAGTTATTGAATAAATTGCATACTGGCCTGGAAGATTTTTATTTGTTTTTTTTCTTTAGGGCCTTTGACTAGGTGCAGTGGCTATTGCCTTGGCAAGGACTAAAGAGTTATGTTTGTGTCCTGATGAGATCTCTAGTGTCTGCATTTTCGCATATAGGATTCTAGATGCCATCAAGATAAGAGCTCAAGTTTAGACTTTTACTTTTAAACTAAATGAGACATGGAAGTGCCTGATGACCCAAGATGAATCTCAGGAAGTGGCAATGTGATTTACCCACAGTGGAAACCAGGGTCATGATTCCTGATTTTATAACTCAAAAAAGACCAGAGTTAAAATTCAGCCTAAGTTACTTTCTGGCCATGTGATCCTGAGCAAGTCACTTAACCTTTCTCTGCCTTAGTTCACCCAACTATAAAATGAGGCTAAAAATTGTTTCTACTTCCAAGAGTTACTATGTGGATGAAATGAATAATATTTGTAAAGTACCTAGTGTAGTTCCTGGTTCATAGAAGGCACATAATAAATGAATGGGAATCTATTGTGCTTGAATGATTTAAAAAGAATGGGAAAAAAATTAAAATCAATAAAATAAAAAGAAGAACAGAAGAGATTTTAACAGTGAAGGAGAGAAATGGAGGTGAGAAGGGTAGGCATTGGTTGAATCTCAGTTTCATCTTATTGGTTCAGAGATGGAAGTATATATACACACATATATAATTGGGTATAGAAATTCATATTACACCACAAGAAAGTAGCAAAGAAGAAGCTTAGAGAAAGAGGATGATGTGTGGTAAGGGATGTAGTGGTCAGAAGCAAAACAGATTTGTGCAGCAGATGGTAAAAAAAAATAAGAAAGATAAGCAGAAGAGAATGAGAGAGAGGGAAATACATAGTTAACAATCATAACTATGAATGTGAGTGAGATTAATTCACCCATAAAATGGAAGAGGATAGCAGAATAAACTAAAAAGTAAAATCCAATAATATATTGTTTATAGAGACATTTGAAACAGGAAAAAAAAATACATAGAATTAACATAAACTGTTGGAATAGACTATTTCATGCTTTAGCTAAAGTAAAAATGGCAGAGTAGCAATCATGATCTCACACAAAGCAAAGGCAAAACTAGAGCTAATTGAAAGAAATAATTGGTGAAATTACATTTTGCTACAAAGGCATCAATATCAAATATACATGTAGTAAATGACAGATCATCTAAATTCTTTTTTTTAAAAACCCTTACCTTCCATCTTAGTATCAATACTGTATATTGGTTCTAAGGCAGAAGAGGAGTAATGGCTAGATAATGGGTCATTAAGTGACATACTCAGGATCACACAGCTAGGAAGTGTCTGAGGTCAGATTTGAACTCAGGGCCTCCCACCTCTAGGCCTGGCTCTCAATCCACTGAGTCACCTAGCTGCCCCCTTATCCAAATTCTTGAAGGACAAATTAAAATAAATAGAGAAAGAAATACATAATAAATCTGTCCTAGTAAGGGACATCAATCTAACCATAAAATAAACAAGAAATAAGTGAAGGAGATAAATAAACATTTTTTAAAGTTTGATATGATGAATCTTTGGAGAAAATTGAATGGGGATAGAATGGAGAAGACATTTTCCTCTGATGTACATGGCATTGTTACAAAAACTATCTATGTATTATAGCATAAAAATCCCATAGGCAAAGAGAGAGAAGCAAAAATAGTAAATGCATCCCTTTCAAATCATAATGCAATAAAAACTACATTCAATAAAGGACCACATAAGAATAGATTAAAAATTAATTTGAAACTAAACAATATAATACTAAAAGCAATGAGTGGGTCAAAGAATAAATCATAGAAACAATCAATAATTTCATTAAATACAATGACAACAATGAGACACCATACTAAAAATCTGTGGAATGTAGCCAAATCAGTACTTAGAGGAAAATTCATATCTCTAGACACTTATATAAAAGAGATCAAGTACAGATCAACATTGGGCATACAACTAAAATAATAGGAAAAGATCATATTAAAAATCTCCAATTAAACACCAAAATAGAAATCCCAAAAATCAAGGAGAGATTAATAAAATTGAAAATTAAAAAAAAGACTCATTTAACTAAGAAATAAAACTAGGAGATGATTTTAAATAATTAAAAAAAAACAATAAAAATAAACCATTGGCTAATTTGCTTTTTTTTAAAAAAAAGAAGAAAAACAAATTACTAGTATAAAAAATAAAAGGGTTGAGTGCACAACCAATGAAGATGAAATTAAAGCAATTAATAGGAGCTATTTTACCCAACTATATGCCAATAAAACTGACAATCTAAATTAAATGGATGAATATTTACCAAAAAATACATTGCCCAAATCACCAGAAGAGGAAATACAATACTTAAGTAACCCTATCTGGGAAAAAGAAATTGAACAAACCATAAGCAAGTTCCCTAAGGAAAAATAATCCCAATATTAGAAAGATTTACAAGCAAATTCTATCAAACACTCAAAGAATAATTAATTCTAATTTTATATAATCTGAAAAAAATAAGAAAAGAAAGAACTCTGCCAAATTCCTTCTATAACTCAAATATCATTTTATTTCCTAAATCTGGTAAACACAAAGAAATAATACTATAGATCAATTTTTTTAATGAATATTGATGCAAATTTTTTAAATCAAATACTAGCAAGGAGATTTTCGCCATATACCATTAAGATCATGCACTATGGCTAAGGTTGTATTTAAATAAAATATGCTGAGCTGGTTCAGTGTTAGAAAAAGTATAAGCATAATTGATCATATAAACAAAAACAACAAAGATGTAAAAAATAGCCTTGACAAAATACAATATCTGTTCCTATTAAAAACACTAGAAAGCATAAGACTAAATGTAGCATTTCTTATAATGGTAAGTAATATTTATCTACAATCAAAAGCAAACATTATATATAATAGGGATAAACTAGAATTCTTTCCAATGAGATGGGAGTAGTAGTAAGAATGTCCACTGTTATGATTCAATAATGTACTAGAAGTGTTAGTTTTAGCAATAAGACAAGAAAAAGAAATTAAAGAGATAAGCATAGTAAGCATTAAAGAAATTAAAGAAATAAGGCAATGGAGAAACAAAACTGCCACTTTTTTCAGATGATATGATATTGTAATAAGATAAATCTAAAGATTTAACTAGAAAAAATAGTCAAAACAATTAAAAACTTTAATAAAATTGCAGGATATAAAATAATCCCCTATAAATTATTAGCATTTCTATGTATTACCAATAAGACCTGGCAGGAAGAGATAGAATGATCAATTTTATTTAAAACAATTATAGAGAGTATACAATACTTGGGCATCTACTTGCCAACACATACACAGGAACAATGTGAACACAATTACAAAACACTCTCCACATAAATAAAAATAGTTCTAAATGAATGGAGAAATAGTAATTGCTGATGGGTAGGTCAAGCCAATATAACAAAAAGACAATTCTACCCATGTTAATTTACTTATTAAGTGTCACACCAATCAAACTAACAAAGACTTATTTTATAGAGCTAAAAAAATCTTAAAATTCATTTGGAGAAACAAAGGTAAAGAATATTGAAGGAATCTATTTAAAAAAAGTGAAAGGGTGACTAGCAGTACTAGATCTCAAATTATATTACAAAGTGGTAATAATAATAAATGAAATGATAATAAAATAACAAAAATAATAAAATTAAAATAAAATAAATTAAAATAAGATGATAATAATCTGGATAATAAATAGAATTTTGATTAATGGAATATATCAGTCGCACAATATATGGACAAAAATGAACACAGTAGCTTAGTGGTTTTTTTTTAATTCTAAGATTATATTTTCCCAATTACATGTAATAATAATTTTCAACATATGCTTTCTGAAATTATAAGATCCAAATTGTTTCCCTCCCTCGTTTCCTTATCCCACCTCAGATATAGTTAGCAATTTGATCTGGGTTATACATGTATTATGCAAAACATTCTTCCATATTAGTCATTACTGTAAGAGAACACTCTTATAAAACCAAAATCACAATATAAAACCATAAACGAAAGTGAAATGCTATGATCTGCATCTGACTTCAACAGTTATTTCTCTAGAGGTGGATAATATTCTTTGTCACGAGTCCTTCAGAATTGTCCTGGATCATTGCAATGCTGAGAGTAGCTAAGTCTTTCACAGTTGATTATAGCAAAATATTGCTGTTACTTTGTACAATAATCTCCCAATTCTGCTTATTTCACTCTGCATCAGCTTATATAGATCTTCCCACTTTTTTCTGAAATCACCCTGCTCATCATTTCTTATAGCGCAATAGTATTTCATCACCAGCATATATCACAATTTGTTTAGGCATTCCTCAATTAATAGACATCCCCTCAATTTCCAATTCGTTGCCACCAAAACAATAGCTGCTACAAATATTTTTGTACAAGTAGGTCTTTTCCCCCTTTTTATTTGGTATACAGACACAGTAGCGATATTGCAGGATCAAAGGATATGCATATATGCTTTTTGGGTATAGTTCCTGATTGACTTCCAGAATGGTTGGATCAGTTTACAACTTCACTAACAATGCATTAGTGTCTCAATTTTGCCACATCCCCTCCAACATTTATCAAATTCCTTTACAAATATGATAGGTGTGAAGTGCTACCTCAGAGTTATTTTCATTTGCATTTCTCTAATCAAGAGTTATTTAGAATATTTTTTCACAATGATTATTGATAGCTCTGATTTCTTCATCTGAAAATTGCGTGTTCATAGTCTTTGACCATTCATCAACTGGGGATTGACTTATATTCTTATATATTCAACTTGGTTCTCTATAAATTTGTGAAATTAGATCTTTATCAGAGAAATTTGCTATAAAATTTTCCCCAGTTTGTTATTTCCCTTCTAATATTGGTTGCATTTGGGTTTTTTTTGCACAAAATCTTTTAAATTTATTTTTTTATCAAATTATTCTTTTTACATCTTATAGTGATATCTATCTCTGTGGTTATAAATTCTTACCTTCTCCATAGATCTACCAAGAAAACTTTTATGTTACCCTAAATTAGTCATGGTATCAATCTTTATATCTAAGTTAAATATCCATTTGGACTTAACTTGGTAGAGGGTGTGAAATATTGGTCTATACCTAGTTTCTGCCATATTGTTTTCCATTTTTACCAGCAGTTTGTGTTAAATAGTGAGTTCTTATCCCCAAAGGGGGGTATTTACGTTTATCAAATATTAGGTTGCTAAGATCATTTACCCCTGTACATTGTGTATGTAATTCATTCCATAGATCTACTATTCTATTTTTAAACCAGTACCAGACTTATTTTGATGATTACTGCTTTATAGTTCAGTTTGAGATCTGGTATTAATAGATCACCTTTCTTCACATTTTTTCATTAGTTCCCTTCATATTCTTGACCTTTTGTTCTTCTAGATAAATCTTGTTATTTTTTTTTCTAGTTATATAAATTAATTTTTTGGAAGTTTGGTTGGTATGGTACTGAATAAGTAAATTAATTTAGGCATAATTGTAGTTTTTCTTATATTAGCGCCTACCCACAAGCAATTAATATTTTTATAGATATTTAGATCTGACTTTATTTGTATGAAGTGTTTTGTAATTTTGTTCATGTAATTCCTGTGTTTGTCTTGGCAAGTAGATTCACAGGTATTTTATATTGTCTAGAATTATTTTAAATGAATTCATATTTAATAAACCCAAAAATCCAAGCTAGTGGAGGAAGAACTCACTAACTGATAAAAATTGCTGGGAGGGGTGCAGCTGGGTAGCTCAGTGGATTGAGAGCTAGGCCTAGAGATGGGAGGTCCTAGGTTCAAATCTGGCCTCAGACACTTCCTAGCTGTGTGACCCTGGGCAAGTCACTTGACCCCCATTGCCTAGCCCTTACCACTCTTCTGCCTTGGAGCCAATACACAGTATTGACTCCAAGACGGAAGGTAAGGGTTTAAAAAAAATTGCTGGGAAAACTGGAAGGTAGTCTGGCAGAAACTAGGCATAGACCATCTCTCACTGTATACCAAGGTAAGGTAAAAATGGGTACATAAATTAGGCATAAATGGTGATATCAGAAGAAAATTGGAGGAGCATGTAAGAAATTACCTGTCAAATCTATGGATAGGGGACAAGTTCGGGATGAAACAAGAGACAGAAAAGTTCATGGAACATAAAATGGATAGTTTTGTTTTATTTATTTATATTCACAAACTATATTTTATTTATATCCACAAAATAGATATATTATATAACATTAAATAGATTTTGTGCAAACAAAACCAAGACAGCTAGAATCAAAGATAGGCAGGAAATTAGTGAGCTGAGAGATTACAGACAGATTCTCTAATATAGGTCTTATTTCTCAAATATATATAGAACTGAGCCAAATTTATTTAAAAAAAAAACAACTGAAACTGTTCTCTAGTTGATAAATGATTAAAGGCTATTAATAGGCAGTTTTCAGAAGAAGAAATCAAAGTTATTAATAGTCACATAAAAATGTTTCCAAATCACTAATAATAAGAGAAATGCAAATTAAGACATCTGAGTTACTTTCTCATCCGATTGGCTAAGATGACAGAAAATGAAAATGAAAAATGCTGGAAGAGATGTGGGAAAATAGATACACTGATGCACTAGTGGTGGAGCTATGAACCTGCCCAATTCTTCTGAAGAACAATTTGAAACTATGCCCAAAGAGCTATAAAACTAAGCCCTTAAACCAGCATTACCACTAGAAAGTGTATGCTCCAAGGAGATCAAAGTAAAAAGGAAAATGATCCATATGTACAAAAATATTTATAGCAGCTCTTTTTACAGTGGCAAAGTATTAGAAACTTAGGGGATGCTCATCAATTTGGGGAACTGATAAAGAAGTTGTGGTGTATGATGGGAATTAAATACTATTGTGTTATAAGAAAAGATGAGCAGGATGCTTTCAGAAAAGACCTGGTAAGATTTATATGAACTGATTCAATGATGTAAGCAGAACCAGAAGAAGCAGTAATGATATTATAAAGATAATTGTATCTCTGGTCAATATAATGATTCACCACAGCTCCAAAGTGCTCATTATGTAAAATGTCAGCTACTTCCAGATAGAGACCAAAGGGATTCAGCATGTAAAATGAAGCATATGCCCCCTTTTTTTCTTGCTCCCCCCAGAACATGGTTAATCCAGAAATAGGTTTTGTGTCCCTGTGTGTGTGTGTATACAATCATATTTCTTGCTTTCTCGATGGTTTGCTGAAGGGAGAGAGGAAGAGAGAAAATTTAGAAATTAAAAAAAAAAATTAAGGTCAGAAGCCATTTTCTCCATGAATCTTTTACTCATTCCAAAATTTTTGATGTTGGCTGTCTTTTGTGACAAGGAAATCACTTTAAAAGACTGATATATATTAATTTAAGGTCGCCAAGGAATTCAGCTATGTAATTCCTAAATGAAAACTCAAATCAGCAGTCAATCTTTTATGGAGTTTAATTACAATAGGAGCAAGAAAGGAATTAGAGATAGAGAGAGAGAAAAAGGGAGAGAAGGGAATAGGGCTTAAATACCCATTCTGTTTAGGCTGGGCCAAAAGGCCCAAGCCCTTAGATAGCTGGGGCAAAGAAAAGAGATCAGTCCCTATTACTCACGTGACCAAAATGGAGAAACAGTCTCAGAGGCCCCCACCTTCAGCTTCCTTCAGAGCAAGCTTCTCAGAGCACACTCCCACCACTCAGACAAACTCCTCAACCACCACCTCCCGTCTTCAGACCCCCCTATCCTTAAGGAAACCATCCAAGTTCCCTCCCCTCAGTCCTCACATCTACCAATCACCTGTCCATCAATTTCCCTGTGCCAATGGAGGCTCTAGCTTAACCCAGGACCGCCCAGAGGTCTCTGGCTTGCACATGTCTGTTGAAGGTCATATTTTCAAATAATTAAATTTTTGATCCTTTGCTACAGCCCTTTCTAAATCCTGTTAACCTGAGTAGGGTAGAGATTGGAATAATTAAATTTTGATCTAGG
Organism: Monodelphis domestica; assembly: GCF_027887165.1. Taxonomy (NCBI): domain Eukaryota; kingdom Metazoa; phylum Chordata; class Mammalia; order Didelphimorphia; family Didelphidae; genus Monodelphis; species Monodelphis domestica. Next base: position 591,472,331 of record NC_077227.1, on the reverse strand, counting down.
CTGCAGCCCTTACTCAATCCTGTTAGGACTGAATAGGGTGGAGATTGATTCCAAGTATCTCCATTGTATCAATTCTAAAATCAATCATGACTCAAAGAAATTCCTGTTCTATGCTTAAGCATAGGTCAAAGTCCTTTCCATTGTTCAGCAAAAGGTTTCTGTCCTAAAGTAATCTTAAGAAGGGAAGAGGAGGATCCTCCCATGCCAATGGGGTTCACATTCCAATAGACTATCAGTAAGAAATTTTCCAAGTATGAAATATCCCAATGGTGAAATTTCCAACATTTATAAGTCTAAGGAATTTTAAGGTTTACACTTTGCAGATGATCATCTATTTGCTTGTTTCTACTTTGTAGAATGCAACTTCCTCGAAGGCAGGGACTCTTTCCTTTTTCTCCCCTTTTCTCCTCAAACACAATGCTTTGCAAAAATAGGTATGAAATGTCTATTGATTCTTAAAAAAAAAAATTAGATATCAAGAAATCCGAAGCAATCCAAGTATAGATTGTCCTGCCTATACAGTGACTCTGGTCAGAGAAGTTCTCTATATGTTTTCCATACATGATTTTCATTCATGTATGTTCTTTGCACATGTGCCTTCAACCTGTGGGGTCCTGCTTCCTAGCATCAGAGCTCTGATAGCCAAGGGCTATAAAGCTCTTGACAAACCTGAGCCACAGATGACATCTCCCTCCCTACTATCATTCTCCCTTCTCTCTTTTGCTTCTGTCCTTCCACTTATGTTCCTCTGGAGCTTGGAGCCAGTGCTTCTCCCTACCGTCCCCTCCTGCTCCACACCTAACCCTATCCCAGCATACTCTCAGTTTAGGCTGTCTTCCTCAGACTGGACTTCCTGTTACAGTTTTTTCACCAACTCCCTTGTCCTCCAGTCAGAGCTTAGCAGTTTTCTCCCCACAGTCCTTGGGGCTTGGTAGATGACAAGAGGTGGGCTGTTAAACTCATTCTGTTGATGATCAATATATTAGAAACTTAATTCCTTTAATAGATTTCATTCTTGGCTTTTTTTTTTAAACCCTTACCTTCCATCTTGGAGTCAGTACAAGGCAGAAGAGTTGTAAGGGCTAGGCAATGGGGGTCAAGTGACTTGCCCAGGGTCACACAGCTAGGAAGTATCTGAGGCCAAATTTGAACCCAGGACCTCCCGTCTCTAGGCCTGGCTCTCAATCCACTGAACCTCCCAGCTGCCCCCCATTCTTGGCCTTTTGATAATGACTAGGAGCAGAAATGTGGAGATCTAGTTTTTAAATAAGCTACTTCAGTCATTTGAAACAAACCAAGTCTTTTAACAATATTAAAAAAAAAAAAGAATATGTTACAAAGAAAACACTGACCTGCATTGCTAGGAAATAAAATTACAGGTCCAGGTTCTACACTCATCCTGCTGTGTTTTCGTCTACACAAGCAAAAATGGTTGAGGAAGGGAAGACATCTACTCTGTAGCTGATTGATCTGGTCATGATAGCCCACAGATCACCCTAGCTATAAGGCCATTTTGTGCTTCCCTTATGAGTTAGACTGAGCCTTCTTCTGCACAGAGCCTCCTGGGCAGCCTTAGGATTAGAAAGGGCATTTTGGGCCCTTTTCCATTGTATCTAGTCCTCTTTCTGCCTCCACAGAAATTATTGCCCCCAGGCTGGCTTCCCTCTTGCCCCTTCCCTTTCACAGAGAAGCAAGAACATAGATGAGTCTCTCCCTTCCATGGCTTCTCTGACCCCAGGATCTCCAAGTGCTTTGCAAGATATAAGGGAATAGGCTTTGTAAAAGATTGGACTCTGACACCTTTATAATGCAGGAGATGCTCAAAACTTAGAAAGTGCCCCAGAGGTCAATGCTCTGTCAGCCGCCCAAGCTAGGAATTAGCCCTGGCTTTCTGGCCCTTGGTGATCTGCCTAGTGGTCTGTCTCTGCTCCACATCCACATGACGGTTGCTTTTTGAATTACGGACTTTAATAGGCTTGTATTTTACAGCCCAAAGTCACAGAGTCTAACAATTTGAAATATCACCACCGCAGTCGACATTCCCTTCAGAACTCTACATATTTAAAGAGAATTTCAGTTACCAGCAAAAATGTCTTTGGAGAGAGAAGGGAGGAAAAAAAACCTACTGATTTAATGTTTTATCAGGAGGAGCGGAGAGGTGGGGAGAGACTTGCTGAACATCAAACAGGCTCAAATGTGGGAAATTTAGCAAGGCAGGGAGCACTACAAATTGGTAGATTTAAAAGTCTGAGGTTTAAACATCCCTTTTGTTTTTCCAAGTCCTAGATATTAATAATACTATTGTGCAAATGATAAGGCTTCCCTAGTGGAGAGAGGAGGAAAATTAAACATTTGCATAAACCAATTGATTGCAATTTTGATAGTGGAGGAGTCCTGAATGCTGGCTGTTCTCCCTGCAGATTCTCTTCTATTAATGGCCTTTTGCCCTGAAAAAGAGCCAGAGAGCTTCAGAACTTCCAACCTTCGGTGTCTTGATCTACTGAGCACCCCATCTTTTTCTTAACTCATTCCTCTTATTTTACCACCCTCCTCTATCAGAAACCACCTTCTTTGTCGACCAAGTAGATAGATCTACAAGGTAAGACAGATGACAGAGAACTCCCAGATTTTCTCTGCACTCCCAAGACCACCCTAGAAGAGTCTGCCATTGTTCCTTGTCTGAATAAGGAAAGCAGTCTTCTACCCTGCTGGATTACCAGCATTCCACCCCCTCCCTCTAATCTATCCTAACTAAACTAGTCTTTCTAAAACAACATTTTGATCCTGTCACTGCCCTGCCAAACTTCATTGGCTCCCGTTGCATATAAAATCGAAACCACTCTACTTGGCTTTCAGGGAACTTCTAAATTTATTTTTACCCATCCAACATGCATCCATATTATATTTCATTACCCTTTAACTGATAATCTTTGTCCAAAGAAGAGCTGTCTTCTCACTGTCCTTTGGATGAAGGTAAACACAATTGGTCGCATCTTAAGTATCGTGTCCCTCATCCATCCAGTTCTTCCCATTCTTCAAGGTCCAGCTTGAATCTAAGCCATTACTGGACTTCTTCAGCTCACACTGATCTTTCCCATCGTACTTATTATCTCTGCTACACATTTGAACATTTGAGTAGGTTATAGATATTTCTTAAATGAGCGTTGGTTCCTCAACAACAATAATGAAGGTCTTTGAAGATTGAGAAGGTCATAAGTATCTCTTACTTTGAATTTCCCATATAGGGAAATGGGACACAATAAAGACGTGTTGAAAGACAGATTGACCACTATGGTTTTCTCCTGTCCTATCTGTGATATGGTTTAAAAGTAATGATGATGAGAGCATTTACACAGTGCTTTATGGGTTGCAGAGCACTTTACATACATTATCTCTTGATCCTCACAACTGTCCTGGAAAAATAGGTGCTATTATCATCCCCATTTTGCAGATGATGAAGCTGAAGCTGAGAGACATTAGGTGACTTTACCTGCCACACATATCAAACCCACGTATTTCCATCTCTACACCTAACATTATATCCATTGATGACCTAGCTTTCCTTGTCAATTCTTAGATCTCCTATGAAGAAATTTTGTTTGACAGGTATTCTTGGTGTGGCACAGAAAGGGAGGCAGCTAGATAATGTAGTGGAAAGAGCGCCATGCCAGCTGTTAGAAAGATGCATCTTCCCAAGTTCAAATCTGGGCTCAGACACTTAGTAGCTGTATGACCCTTTGCAAGTCATTTAACCCCATTTGCCTCTGTTTTCTCATCTGTAAAATGAACTAGAGTAGGAAATGGCAAATTACTCCAGGATCATTGCCAAGAAAACCCCAAAAGGGGTCCCCAAGAGTCAAACACAATTGCAAACAACAGAAGAACAAAAATGTCATGGAAAAGGGACAGGAACCCAGTCTGGAAATCCCACATTTCTGTGACTTCAGTAGCCTGCCAAATCAACAGTGAACTGTAATGAAAGCACCACCTATTGAGGTCTGTAAATATTGCTTTCAAATAGCAAGCAGCTTGGTGCAATGCAATTTATTTCTAACATGATGATGCATGAGTTGAGATGAGTGTACGTGCCCTTGTATTTTAAATGTATTTTGCACGTTATCACTTAATGGCACATTTAGGCTGCATCTGATGTGCTGCCACTTCTTCTTCTTCATTTTTTTAGCAAGCATAAGGCTGAACATATTCCCTTTTCTCTTTCATGTAAGCTACTAGCCCCCACAATAAACCTATAGGACCAGGTTGAGAGGGGTCATGGAGCGATTTGTAAGATTTACAGTGGTAGTAACAGTTGCTAGCATTCGTTTATATAGCACTTTAAGATATATATATATATATATATATATGTAGCTCTAGAATTAGAATGAGAATAATAGCATTTACAAAGCAGTTAAAAGTCTACAAAGCATTTTAAAGATAGAATCTTATTTGATCTTCACAATATCCCTGGGAAGTAGGCGCTGTTATCAGTCCCATTTTACAGATGAAAAAATTAAGACAGACAAAAAAGGAGGGACTTGCTTGGACACAAAACTAATAGCTAAAAGGAATTCAAACTTAAATCTTTCTTATCTCTAGGTCCAGCACACCATCTACAATGCCACCCAGCTGTCTACATGGTGCACCATAAATATCACTCCATCAGGAATCTAGTATTTATTAAGTACCAACAACATGGCAGGTACTAGGCTAAACTTTGTTGATACAAAGAAAGGCAAAAGAGAGTCCCCATATGATAATAGTAATAGTAATAATAATAATAATAATAATAAAGCAGTCTGCAGGCTCAGTATACCAAAAAGATAAAAAATATGAATTTAATTATCATCCATGGTCAGGGGAAAGTAGGCGATCATAATGGTAATGAGGCGTCACCTAGCCACCGCATTGTGTTCTCCAAATGGGCCACTATGCCCTACAGGGTGGGAAGAGAAGGAAGCTCAAGGTATGTTGTGTGCCAGCTGGTGGGGCTTATGGTCCAGGGCGCGCACAGCCAGCTGCCCAGCAGTGACACCAAAGGCTGGCTGGGCGGAGAGGTAGCACACCTGTATGGACTCAAAGGCGTGTTACTGGGATTGGAAAGAGTGTGTTTACTTTGTGGGAGAGTCAACAAGAAGCATCTGATCTTCTCTCATAATGTACATCCTGTTTCTTTTCTCTGGGTTTACATCACTCCTGGGATCCCTGTAAGGTCTTGGAATGGTGCGTATCTCATTTGATTTAAGGCGCCCTCCCAGCTCGACTGGGAAACGTCTAAGGCCCTATGAACTCAGTTTAGAACGGGCTATGAGACCAGACGAGGATCATGCATTCTATAACTGAAACATTTTATGAGGACTAAAATAATTAGCAAAGGTAATCGTGAAAGTAATCTCTATACATACACTGGGGATTGAAGTCTCATCTCTGAGTAAATGGTATGAGAAACAATCTACTTTGAGTCTGAGGTTGCTGAATAAAGAAAATCTTTTCTTTCTCTGCCAGTATGTTTCCTGACTCCCTTTCTTTCTCTCTGTTCCTGTTTATTCTCTCTAAATCCTGCCGTCTCTGTCTCTGTCCTTCTGTCTCTAGCTGTCTGTCTCTATGGGCTCCCCATGCACCAGGGGTCTCAGGAACATATCAGAACTCTTTTTATTTTTTTTTTTTAAACTCTTACCTTCTGTCTTGGAATCAATACTGAGTATTGTTTCCAAGGGAGAGAGTGGTAAGGTCTAGGCAATGGAGGTCAAGTGACTTGCCCAGGGTCACATAGCTGGGAAGTGTCTGAGGCCAGATTTGAACCTAGGCTCTCCTGTCTCTAGGCCTGGCCCCCAGAACTCTTGACCTTCTGGATGATACCATAGTTGTCTCTCTATGCAGCTTCCCACACCAATCAAAGTCCATGCCTCACAATGGAAATGGAGTCATAGGAACTTTCCTTAATGAATGGCTGCTTTATGTGTTTAGAGATTATGGGATATATAGTTGTACATGTCCCTTTTACATCTGTAAAAATCACCATGCTAGACACTAAGGATACAAAAATGAAATACAACACAACATAGTCTCTGTCTTCAAAGAGATCAGGATTTACTCAGTTCCTTATTATGTATAATTCATGACTTAAGAGCAGAGTTCTTAAACTTTTTGTGTCATGAACCCCTTTATCAGTCTGGTGAAACCTATAGAACCTTTCACATAATAGCATTTGAAAATACATAAAACAAAATACATATTAAAAAAAAGACTAATTTTATTGAAATAACCTTATCAAAATATTTTTAAAGTAAAAAGTTAACAAATGTCAGATTAAAAATACATGGATAAAGTTTAATCATGGTTCATTAACTATTCCATACTCATCAATTCTTTGTTTCTTCTCCAATGTCTCCTCCATCGCCTTTCTTCTCTCCACTCTCAATTGTCCACATTGCTCACACTTATGGCAGATGACCTGGCCTCATACTTCACTGAGAAGATTTAGGTTGACACAAGCTCTTTCAGCCCACATCTTACATTTCTCAAACCTTCTTAGCATCATCACTGTCTCTTTCCTCTGGTCACAGAAGTGATATACTTAGTACTAGCTAAAGCTAATCTCTTTACCTATGCCCTTTATTCCATTCTTTCCATCTTCCTTTAGGGAAGGGTTTTAGCAGTTATCTAATTTCTCATTCATCTTCAACTTCTCCTTAATTACTGGCTTTGTCCCATCTGCCTATAAGCAAGCTCTCTCAAATTTCTTAAACCAGTGTATAAAATTTATAGATTTTCTACTTGTCTTTTCCAGCCCTTTTAGCTACCATGAATTACATTAATGTCTTTCCATTCGTGACCCTATCTCTTGAAAAAGTTTTCTTCCTTCCTTCATCACTACTTTCCCTCTCCTTTAATCTTTGGGATCAGGCTTTTCACCCCATTGCTCTATTGACACGATTCTCTCCAAATCACCCATGTCCATCAATGACACTTTTATAAATACCACATCTTATGCATTAAGTATCCTGCTTAACCTCTTTGAAGTTTATGACATTGGAGACTTCCCCCCTTGACTGGATGCCTTCTCTAACAGTGACTTGAAACAGTATAGTCTGCTGATTTCCACCTACCTCTTTAAACACTTGTAAAATAGGAGCCCTGAAGTTTCTAATTCTGCCTCTCAAATACATTTCTACTTTTTCCAGATTCTCATTGCAAATTGTTTTGTGTAATAAGATATTAAAATCCTAGCTCATGTGCCTATCCATGCAAATACTCTATTTCATAGAACATACAAGATTGGCAAATCCAATAATATTAAAATAATCAGATACTCAAATAGACCTGTGTTCTCATCAATTCAGCAGTTTCTTCCAACAATGCATATCTCAATCTATCAATGCTTGTTTATTCTTTATGGCTCACATCCATAACCTCCCCAAAAGTTTGTCATGGAAAGATCTAGCCAACTGCTGGGAATCTCAAGTTCTCCTGACATTGATCTCTGGATATCCACTAATCAACCTGGACTTTCATCACTTGATCGTTGTTCTCTTTTTGTCCTATAATTGCTCAGTGGCATCTTTTCTCTTGTTCTGAAGAGCTCCACATTGTCTATAAACATTACACTATCCACACATCCATCTTGTATCTTTCCATTGCCTTTTATGGGATGTTTATCTTTAGTTCTTTGAAGTTGGCTGGGTACCAGGCCTTATTTCCATAGAACAACACAAGGAAAATGCTTTTTATTTAAAAGTTTGAGGGTAAGTAAAAAATTATTTGCAATTTCTGAAAAGCAATCCAGCTCTCTCATTTTTCACTTTCAGTTGTTGGCTCAGCTCATGGTCCAGATGTTTTGTCTGTCTCAGATATTCATAATTTTAGAATAATCTATAGGGTATTCATTCATATGCATGCTGAAATATGGTTACTGGTCATTCTTCATCCATTTGGTCTTTCTTGTATGGATAGAGAGGTTAAGCTACTTTGAGTGATCACAGATCTCTTCCAAGAGTGTCTGCAATATCTTATGGTTTGATGAAATCAATGCAGTACCATTTGCAAACAGGGACATCTGGAGAACCTTACACCTCTAGCTAGATGTTATGCTTGCTAATCTCCCCCCATCACAGTGGTGAATATTTCTGGAGAGTATCCATCATCATTTTATGGCTCAAACAGGGTTATTTCTGTTATTATATTCCCAAGAATGTTTAATGATCTTGACCTATAGATGAGAGAGATCTTGAGAGATCCTACAATGTGGTATGGATTTTTTTCCACCATTTTAATGCATTTTTCATAAACAACAAGCAATAAGCAAAATGGAATCTTACTTTTCTATATTTTAGTCTGTTGTGGAATGGTAAAAAATATGATCCTTTTTTAGATATTATTTGTAAAAACTTACTTGTTCTCTACAAATATTGTCATTAAGAATGTTAATTTGGTATCTATAACCCTTATAGTGATTTTGAAGTGATGAAGGAATAGGCTTATATGATGCCATTGGAAAAATTTTCTTGGTCTGCTTTTTTGGGGACTCAATAAAATCAGAGGGTTTTTTCCCTTTTCACACATCATTGGTATTTTCCCTTTCTTTATATAACTTGTAAATACATCTTCCTATGCTTTCACAATTGTGTCACCTCCAGCAGGAATCTTCTCTTTGTATAAGGTATCCTAAAAATCTATTGCATTTTTAAGCTTTAATAGTTTAAGACTTCTGAAATATCCTGTATACTTTATCCAATCTGGTTAGAGTTAAGTAGGCTCTAAAAGCAATATAAAATAGCAAGAGAGAATTAATTAAGTAGGGAGATTATATTATGCCCTTATACACAAATAGGTGCTTCACATGGTGGAAACTATATGGTGGAAATTAAATTCTCTAGGGAAAACTTACATGACAGAAGAGGAGAATATGATTATAATTCTCTAGAGCATGAGCAAATAGTGATAAAACTGTTATTGGTTCCTCTGCATTTTCTCAGTGGACTGCATGGCATTCTACTATAGTTCCTTGAGCTATATTTCCTTTGACTGTGCAACTAAGTTGCTAGATCTCTATACATGGAGTCAGTCTCCTTCAAGTGTTAACTGATGAGCTAAGCTATGTCCTGTGACATTGGACTATTTCAGGGGAAGTTTTCTGCTAATGGAAGCTCGGGAATAGCTATGGATCCCCTTTTCCTGCTATTCCATAGCTGCTTACTTCCCTCTTCTCTCAAAGTTTGTGACCTTTGATGATTTCTCTCAACCAAGTACAAATCTTTCTAAATCATGAGAACCTGGAATTTCCCTCCAGTAAATAGCTGTTCTCTTGTCTACACCATCATGGGCATCCAAAGTTCCTTTGGAAATCTACTTAATGGGGAAGAAGCAATTTCTGTCCATATTACAGACTCTTTGGTCTCCTTCACTGCCTTTCCACTCTCTTCCAGGTCTTTAAATTAGGTATTCTACAAAGTTCTAAACTTGACCTTTCTTTTTTCTATTTTTTTAAATTCACTCCCCTAGCAATGTTATTCATATAGTCAGTCAATAAATAAACATTTATTAAGAGCCTACTATGTTCAAGGCTTGGTTCTAATTCCTGAGTATATATAAAGAGAGGTAAAAGACGACTGTCTGACTGCTCTCAAGGGGCTTAGACAACATGCAAACAACTATTTACAAATAAGCTATATAGAGTGTAAATTGAGAATAATCAACAGAAGTGCATTAGAATCAAGAGGGACTGAAAAAAAGTTTTTGGTAGAAGGTAAAGTTTTTAGCTGAGACTTGAAGGAATTCAGGGAAGCCAGGAAACAGAGACAAGGAGGGAAAGCAATACATGCATGTGAGCAGCCAGGGAAAATGTACAGAGTGTGAAGCTAGAATTCCTATCTGAGAAACAGATGATTATTCCTTCTTTGTCTGAAGTCCTATCCTCTCTTTTGAGTACAGACCTTCATGTCCCATCACTTACAAGTCATCTCTATCTGAATTCACTGGCACCTCCTTCCACACTGTATCCTCAAACTCATTGTGTCCCAAACTGGGCTCATCATCTTTCTACTCAAACTTTTTGCCTTCTAACTTCATCATTCATTCATTTATGCCTCTATTTATTTACCTGTGCTGCCATGTTCATAACTTGGGTGCTGTCTTGGACTCTCCCACCCCTCTTATATATAACTGAATACTCTGTCCTCTGAATTTCACCTCCCCAGCATTTTTCTTATTTTCTACCCATTCTCTATTCCCAAAGACCTTACATTAATTTTTGTCCTCATTATCACCCTCTTTGACTACAGTTATAGCTTCCTTATAGGTTTCCCTCTCTCTTATTAACTCATTCCCTTCTTCAAATTATTACCATAAGATGCTATTATAGTTCCAGAAATTCAGAGGCTAAGTCCAATCTCTACTTACCCAGGAATACTCTCTAAAACATGTCCCTCTTCCCCAAATGGTCATCCAGCCTTCACCAAAAGACTTTCACTGAGGGAAAATCTACTATCTTTCAACATAGAACATTCCATTATTGGATATCTACATGTGTAGAGAAGGTGTTCCTTATATAAAATCTAGCTTTTCCTTTGTTGTCCAATTTTTGCTGTTATTTCTGTCCTTTGATACCAACCTAAGCTTCATCCACAAATCTGTCCTTTAAATACTTGAAGACATCTATTATGGATTCCCCAAATTTTCTATCTTCCAGGCTCCACATCCCCAGTTACTTGTACAGATCCTTGTATGGTGTGATCTTGAGGTTCTTCTTTCTGCTGATTTCTATCATCTTTCTATTATGTTCTCTTTTGTTTATCAAGGTCCTGCATAAAATGTGGTGCTTTGAAATGCACATATCAATATGGCATTCATCTGACCAATACCAGAACACAGTGGGTCTATCATCTACTTTATTCTGGACACTAGCCCCTTTTAGAGCACTCAGACTTGATCTATTTTATGTCATTAACTCATATTGACTTTAAAGGCCATTAAAACTGATTTCAGAGCTTTTTTCCTGAGCTGCTATAAGGCCATGTCTTTCCTATCATGTATTTGTGAATCTGATCTCTTGGATCCAAATGTAAGACTTTACATTCGTCACTATCAAATTTAATCTTATTGTATTCAACCAATTGTTCTAGCCTGTTAAGATCATTTTTGCATCCTGACAGTTATGCAAGATGTGAGTTAGTCTTTTCGGCTTCATGTCATCTACAAATTTGATAAAGCTGCCACCCAAGTTTTTATCCATATTATTAATAATATATAGTAAAAATAACAGAAGTCCAGGAAGAGCTCCCAAGGGATAGTACACCTGAGACTTCCCTCCAAGTTTCCACTGACTAATTAATGACTATTCTTTGAGTTGGCTTATTCAACTAGTTCCTTATTTTATCTAAATGTACTATTACCTAACCCACATTTCTCCATCTTTGTTGCATTGGATCCTGCCTCTAATGACTTGGCTAAAATCCCAGTAAAAATATAGCTATGTCTTCTTCCCTCATCTACATATTTCTAATCCTTTCAAAAAAGGAAATAAAGTTAACCTGCATGAGTCAATGAATGCATTCTGGCTTTTCATGATAAACACATTATTCTCTGGGTGTTCACTGAGCATCCTTTGGTTGGATCATAGTAGCATAATCTTAGAGCTAAAAAGGAGTTTAAAGTCCATCTGGTCCAATCTCTTCATTTGACAGGTGAGGAAACTGATTGACTGTGGTTCAGTTACCTTTGTTATGGTCTTAAACATATTTATATATTTTTCAAAACACTTACCTGCTAGATAGTTCAGCGGATTAAGAGCTAGGCCTAGAGACGAGAGGTCCTAGTTTCAAATCTGATCTCAGCCACTTCCCAGCTGTGTGACCCTGGGCAAGTCACTTAACCCCCATTGCCTAGCCCTTATCACCCTTATCACCAATACACAGTATTGATTCCAAGATGGAAGGTAAGCCTTTTAAAAAAACAAAAACTTTTTTTTTTTTTACTTACCCAAGATCACACAGCTGGGAAGTATCTGAGGCCAGATTTGAGCCCAGAACCTCCAGTCTCTAGGTTTGGCCCTCAATCCACTGAGCTACCCAGCTGCCCCCATGGTCTTAAACATAGTGACAGAGCTAGAGCTCCATCTAGGTCATTTGTCTTTAAATCCAGTGTTTTCCATATTGTACCACATATATTCTAAAACATTTTCAATAATTAAAAACTAGCACATTAACTTATAGTTTTTAGACTCCCATTCTTTTCCCTTTAAATAAGAGTCAGGATAATACTTGACTTTCTCTAATCCTATTTCTCACCTGTTTTCTTTGATCTGATAAAGACATGCATCTGCCACAGTTCTTAGGGTACCTTAGACATTTGGCTGGTCTTAAAGACTTAATTTGTAGTTTCAATTCTCAACTAAACATTTTCAATCTGTACTTTTCAGTCTAATGATCATTCTTTGGCAAAGAAAAGAATCAAAATAAGCATTGAGTAGTTCTGTCTTTTCTCTGTAATCTATTGTCCTCATCCTATCTAATCCAGACAATGGTCCTATCTTTTCTTTTATCTTCCTTCTACTTCCATGTCCTTTCCCCCAATAGCATTAAAATCCCAATTTGTTGTCCATATCATTTCTTTCCTATCTCAGCTCAACTTTAGGCATTATCCTTCATGGAACCATCCTTGTATTACTCTTCATTATTTGCTCTTAATTTTGAATTCAGTCTTTTAAGATCAAAATTATCTGATGACTTCTTGGTGTAACTACATTAGTCTGTTTAGAAATTGTTCTTTTTCTGGAGTGGATGTGGCGAAATTGGGACATTCATGCATTGCTGGTGGAGTTGTGAATTGATCCAACCATTCTGGAGGGTAATTTGGAACAATGCCCAAAGGGCACTAAAAGACTCTGCCCTTTGATCCAGCCATAGCACTGCAAGGTTTGTACCCCAAAGAGATAATAAGGAAAAAGATTTGTACAAGAATATTCATAGCTGCGCTCTTTGTGGTGGCAAAAAATTGGAAAATGAGGGAATGCCCTTCAATTGGGGAATGGCTGAACAAGTTGTGGTATATGTTGGTGATGGGATACTATTGTGTTCAAAGGAATAATAAAGTGGAGGAATTCCATGAGAACTGGAACGACCTCCAGGAATTAATGCAGTGAGAGGAGCAGAACCAGGAAAACATTATACACAGAGACTGATACACTGTGGTACAATCGGATGTAATGGACTTCTCTAGTAGTATCAATGCAGTGATCTAGAACAATTCTGAGGGACTTATGAGAAAGAATGCTGTCCACATCCAGAGAAAGAACTGTGGGAGCAGAAACACAAAAAAAAACAACTGCTTGATCACATGGGTTGATGGGGATATGATTGGGGATGTAGACTCTAAATGATCACCCTAGTGCAAACATAACAATATGGAAATAGGTTTTGATCAATGACACATGTAAAACTCAGTGGAATTGGGCGTTGGCTATGGGAGAGGTTGGAGGAGGAGAGGGAAAGAACATGACTTGTAACTAAGGAAAAAATATTCTAAATTGACTAAATAAAATTAAAAAAAAAAGAATTATCCTTGTGAGGAAGGGGTTTGGGAGGTCAAGAGAAATTGTTCTTTTTAATTCTTCTCAGAACTATTGTTTTTTTTTCTTCTAATTTGTGGAACTGGTTAGATGAAGTGGTCGACATCTCAGTCTTCCAGAATTTTCTTCTCTGCATAGGAACCTGCAGCCTTTAAGCAAGCAAATTTCTCTCTTGCCACTTTCCTCCTCTCCCTCCAACACAGTTTAGTCTCTCCAAGTTTGGTTCCTGTCTCTGATACCTTTGTCTTCCCTTTAAAGACATTGATATTCTGACAACTGGAAACTCTTATCCTTGCCCTCTCTTCTCTATTCCAAGTTAGTATATCTCAAGAAAATTTCCCCTAGATAAATGGTGGCAGATGACTCTGACTTTGGTGTTACACAAATAAAAAGAGGAACTGCATTATTGTCTTAGTCCACAGCTAATGTGACATCTCTAGTGAGGAAATAATGACTCTACCTACCATCATAAAAAAGAGACAAATGGTCAGATACCAATGACTTGGGCTTCTCTACACTGAGCTTTGATAAGAACTCCACCTCTCCCTATCTCCACCTTTAGACCTGTCTTGCTTCTTGACTTAAAGGACATACTTTTGCCCAATGCACCCTGGCATCTTTTACCTTTGTATATTTAAGGCTTTTTACCTCAGAACAGCCTGCCTGCCATTTTCTTGGCTATCTTCACTGCTTTTATACATCTAATTAATATTGTTAATAACTAGTAATCCCTGATAACCCCACTTCACTTACTCAGAAGTCCCTTGTTGTGTAATTCTGGCCTGGAGTTATTTTAAAGATCTTGAAAACCATGCCAGGAAAAGTACAAGCTCTGGCAAGTCCTGTAAAGCTATAAGATTTTGAATATTGCCCTGGTGATGAACTGTGTTTCTATTGTTAGAGGAGTTTTTCTACTGTCCCTGGCTAATGCTAGAGATCTTATCACCAGATTATCTCAGAAGGGAGTTTTTTTTTGTTTTTTGTTTTTTAAGCCATAGCATCTTTTAAATCCATAACTAAGCTATAGAAGGATTATTATCCATGCTAGTGGATGAAGTAAGGAATCTCTGAAGCATCCAAAAGTACGAAGGAATCTAAGATAGTTCCCACACTACATACACACTCACACCATACAGACTGAAGATAGGACACGAGTCTACAAGTATAGATTGGCATGAGTTCAAAAAACTAGGGTCTGTGGAGCCTTTCCTTCCCTGAACATGGGTTTTATCTGTGCTATTGCCAACATGGGCAGTTAGGTAGTGCAGTTACTAGAGCATTGGGACTGAAGTCAGGAAGACTCATCTTTGTGAGTTCAAATCTGGACTCAGATGCTTTCTAGTTGTGTGATTCTGGACAAGGCATTTAACCCTTTGCCTCAGTTTCCTCATCTGTAAAATGATGGCAAACCACTTGAGTATCTTTAGCAAGGAAATTCCAAATGGGATCAGGAAGCTAGACCTGACTGTAACTACTGAACAACAAGAAAACAATTGCCAATATATATTCCTTAAGGATAGGGATTATTTCATTTTTGTTCTTGTATTCCCAGTATCTAGCATAGTACTTGTTATGTATTAGTTTCTTGACAAACCATTGCTATGTGATTGATTCAATAACAATGACAAGAATTGAAGTGGCTAGGCATCTCAATGGATTGAGAACCAGGCTGGAGTTGGGAGATCCTGGGTTCAAATATGGCCCCAGAAACATCCTAGATGTTTGGTCCTGGGTAAGTCATTTAACCCCAATTGCCTAGCCCTTACCACACTTTGGAATTGGAATCAAGTCTTAGTATTGATTTTAAGACAGAAGGCAAAGGTTTTTTTTTAAAAAGCAAAATAAAAATGAGAAGAATTTGTTAAGTCCCTACAATGTGCCAAGTATAGGATATCCAGATTATTCTAATATTGACCCTGTTACTATTTATGACCTAGTCCCAACTTTCCTATAATTGGCCAGTCTAAGAGGATGGGATCCCCTTTGGACTAGGAATCAAAGGACACTCTACCTAGTTTGTTAATGACTCCAAGCCCTCCTCTGTTCTGAGGATTCCATACATAACTCCTTCCCAATTAAGTTCCCCACTATTTCACTGAATCCCACGTTTGCAAGTAGACGAGAACAAACAAACAGGCAAATCTTAAGCAGACATTAAATATCAACATTCCCTTTACTCATATAGGTGGGGGCTGTTGTCACATTACCTCCTGGCTAATGGAAAAGCAAACAATAACTCATTCCTCTTTCAACTCTCCCAAAGGGATATTTGCTATCTGCACTGTCTGAGGCTTTGTTCCTCAGCTGAAGTCTCCTTCTTCAAGCTGCAATAAAATAGACGTTATACCTGGAACCACAACAAATTGGCCCTTGCTCCTTTCTGTTCTTGCTACCATTGATGTCCCACTTGTGGCAAACAGCTCCTAGAACAAAACAAACACTTCTCCCAAAGAAGAGGAAAAAAAAGCTTTTGGCAGATGGTGGTTTCCCTTCTATGAAAACATAGTCATTATAAGACTGGGTTGGTAGCAAACATTTCCATCAAAGAGATTTAAAAAAATAATCAAATTTCTATTCTTCAGTCAGAAAGCTTCACCCAAATCCCCATTTTCAGTCTAACCATTGAGAAAAAATGAAAACTCTTTCTTGTTTTCAATGCCAAACTATCCCTGTCGTTATTCATTTGGTTCCATTCACTTTTCTTGTTCTCCCAATGCTCTTTGACTCAATGGCTCAGCCCTGATACTGTCTCCAAGCAAGGTAGTTTTCTTAAATTTAAAAAAAAAATTAAGCTGACAGTATTCAGTAGCAAGGTCAAAAGATGGTGCAGTGGAGAGAATGCTGAACCTGGAGTTAAGAACTCATCTTTATGAGTTCAAATCTGACCTCAGACATTTACTGGTTATGTGATCCTGGGCAAGGGACTTAACCCAATTTGCCTCTGCTACTTCAGCTGAGCTGGAGAAAGAGATGACAAACACTCCAGTATCTTTGCTAAGAAAACCCTAAATGGGGTCATGAAGAGTAAGCCACAACTGAACAACAACAAAGCATGTTAACAGTGCCTAATTCCCATAAAGGGTAAGAAGACCTAGGTCTGTGCGCTCATCTCCTCCAACCTAGCCATTTTACACATCATGGGATCTGCCCAAGGTCTTTTCTCTTTTCTCTCTCTACTAGATCACTCTCCACACTCTAATCTTGTCAGCTATTATAGATTCAATTATCAGCTCTATGCAGATGCCTCTCCATTCTATATATCCAATACTAGTCTCTTTTAAGCTCTAGTCTCACATCAGATATTCCACAATTTGAACTTGATGTTGTATAGAAATCTCAAACTCATCACATCTAAAATAGAACTCATTCTATTTCACCCTCAATTCACTCCTCTTTGGGATTCCTTATTACTGTCAAAAATAACATCATCCTTCTAGACATCCAAGCTCACATCCTAGGTTTCTATTAACTCTTGACTCTTACTCCACATACCTAGTCACTTGACAAATCTTGTCATTTCAAGTTCCCCAAAATTTCTTTTGTGCATTTACTTCTCTTTACTGATTTCAGCCACCATGCTAGCTCTGATCCCTATCTCTTCTTAAATGAACTATTTCAATACCTGTCTAACTAGATTTCTTGAGTCTAGGGTCTTTTTATTCCATTTCATCTTCCAGACAGTGACCAAAGTGAATTCCTTGTAGTGTAGGTCCAACCATGTCATTCCCTCAATAAATTGCAATAGGTACTCTAATATAAATTCCTATGTTTAGCACATAAAATTCCTCATGTTCTCTCACTCTCCTATTCTTTCAATCTTATTTACCATTCCTTTCCAGACACCCAGCTATCCAGCCATGGGGGCTTGTTTGCTGTTTCTCATTCCATTTCCTACCTCCATACTTTTGAACTGGCTATCTCCATGACTACAAAGCATTCTCTTCTATATTCTGACCTTTTAGACTCAGCTCATGTGCTACATTCCTCAGGAATACTTCTCTCGTCCTCTTTCTCCTAACCACAGTTGCTAACCATCTCTTGTCATAATGTACCAATTTAAATGTTTATTATAGTCTCCATTAGAAAGTAAGCTCCTTGAGAACAGTCTAGATAGATATAGAGATATTCTATCTATATCTATTATATTTCATATCTCTACATATATTTTATATACAAATGCCATATATTAATATATCTTTTATGTGTGTCTATGTGTTTTATTTATATTCCTAATGCTCCAAACAGTTCCTGGAACATGGCAAATACTTAGAATGATTCATTTAGTTAGGTATTCAAATAAATCAAAGATCCCTAGGTGGTGCAGGGGATAGAACATTGGACCTGGAGTCCTAAAAACTTACCTTACTGAGTTCAAATTTGGCTTCATACATTAGCGGTGTGTTCCTAGATAAGTCATTTAAATCCAGTTAGCCTTGGTTTCCTCATCTATAAAATTAGCTCAAGAAGAAAATAAGAAACCACTCCATTATCTTTGCCAAGAAAACCACAAATGGGGTCACAATGAGTTGGAAATGTTTAAAATGACTAAACAACAACATTCAAGCAAAAGTTAAATGACCACTTTCTTATATATTATAAGATGGATGCATCATTTAATTAGAAAATTGGAGTAACGACCTAAAAAGTCTCTTCCAACATGGAGATTTTATTATTTTTATTTCTTAGGCAAATATTATTCATATGTTAGAGTTAAAGATGGACTAAGAAAGAACAATTAGTAAGTTACCAAATCAAGGTTCTGTTTATATAAATTCTATGAAGAGTAATCATAGATTAATTTAATAGGAGTCCTTGGCTTTGATTGAGAATATCAGCGCATGAAAATGATTTTGGCTCCCTGGAGGGAAATTAAAACAAATTTATGATCATTAAAGCACATTTTGATTTCTTGATAACCAAAAAGTCTATAATAAAGGTCTAATATCCTACAGAGAAAACAAGTTAATGGTCATCTCCCTTCCCAATACAAATATAAACAAAATCTAGTTGGTTGGCATAAACTCTTTGGTACTAGTCTCCTTTTATATGGATTATATGTTTATGGGTGTGTGATTTTAACAACAAAAAGGAATCCCAGATTGGACACTCCCTCTAATAATGCAGTTCTGCAACTCATTGATTAATAAATATTTATAAGGCATAACTTACATTCTAGGCACTATAGTAAATGTATGAAAATAAATCATAAAAAACTGGAGGCATTGAGAGTTGGAGTGATTTGCCCAGGAATGGAGCTACAGTGAGGATTATTTGTCAGAGGCCATCCTTTAACCCAGGGCTTTTGACTCCAAGGCTAGCCCTCTATCTACTATGCCATGATGATATGTATATGTATTTCTATATCTCTGTATAATATATATACATATTCATAGTGACATGTAGGCATTTGAAGATATGTATTTTAGGAAAGCTTTGCAGAAGACTCAGATGACACATGAAGACCAGCATATAACAAAGAAAAAGTTTAGAAACTCAGAGATGCCCAAGATGTCTATGTATATAGTATTTTTTTAATATTCACATATTTTGTGTTTTAATAACATAAATATACAAAATTTCTCTTTTAACTTAAAATAAGTTAAAGTTTGCAAAAAGAATGTGAGAACCAAAACATTTTATGCAGATTGGGGGGGAACTGTGCCTCTTATATATACATACATACATACATTCATACATATATACATACAATTTATAGCAATATTTGTTATTTATATAACACTTTCAGGTCTGCATCATGCTTTCTATACATTAACTCATTCAAACTACATCCTTTATAGATGAGGAACCAGAAGTTCTTAGA
Organism: Monodelphis domestica; assembly: GCF_027887165.1. NCBI lineage: Eukaryota > Metazoa > Chordata > Mammalia > Didelphimorphia > Didelphidae > Monodelphis > Monodelphis domestica. The sequence goes on along the minus strand of NC_077227.1, from coordinate 591,452,949 downwards.
AATTAAATGATTTCTCCAAGATCTCAAAGGTAATGACAATATGGATTCGAATTCAGGTCCTTTGACTTCAAACCTTCACTATGCTACCCCTCTTTTCCAGTGCTGAACATGGTTGTTACAATTATAACATATGCAGTTTTTATTGTTATTTCACTTTAGATTTTTGTAGTGATTGTCATCACTGCTTCCATGTCTCTTCCACAAATAAGTATACCTACTAAAGACCTAGAAAAGATAGCCATTGGGAGACCATTGTCCTTGGCCTTGACAAATGGTTTAGAATCAGAAATGCATGTGATTTTGTCAGTAAAAATGGTATCAAAGTGTATTACCACTTGCTTTGCTACTTCACTCTCAGGATTATAGAGCCCTTCCATCTGACTATTGAAATCAACCACAGGGAAGGTTTCCTGTAGAAGGGACTTAGTTGAGACCTAAAGGAAGCCAGGGAAGCCAGTAGGTGGGGTTGAGGAGGGATAACATTCGAGGCATGGGGGACAGTCATTAAAAAATGCCTGGAACAGAGAGACGCAGTGTCTTGGTGGAAAAGGCAGGGAGGCCAGCATCACTGGAATGAAAAGCATGTGTGAGTAAGGTGAGAAAGCTGTAAAGGTAGAAGACACTAGTTTATGAACATCTTTGAATGCCAGGCAGGGAGTTTTGTATGTGGTCCTGGAGGCAACAGGGAGCCATTGGAGTTTAGCTGGGGATGGGGTTTAGAGGAATGACACATTAAGTGTCTTGCACAGGGACCAGTAGGATGGTAAGTAGCAAAACTGAGTTCCAAGTTCAAGTTCCCAGACTGACTACATTCTTCTTTCTATAGTATTACCTCAGAACTGTGATTCAAGTTCAAATCTTCTGATTCCAAATCCATTGCTACTTCCACTGTACAGTTCTACATCCCCATTTGTCTTCACTTAAAAAAAAAAGATGAAATCATCTCTATCTCAATGATTCTCTGACCTACTCACCAAAGTAGCTGTTCAAAAACTCTTCTTTCCTCATACCTCCCATAGCACCTCCTTTCTTCCTTTTTAACTGAGGACTTTGTATTTCACTGAGAAAGCTGTTTCCATTCTTTGGGGATTGCCTCTTTTTTTCCTCTCTTTTCTCATCTTACTGCCCCTTGATATCATCTTCCATTATTTCTTATTTCACTCATCTGTAATGAAAAAGTGGCCCTGTGCCAGCTTCTCTTTATCACATGCCGATTTTCTGTAGTATATTGCCCTACTATCCTCATCCCTCTCTAATTTTTAATATTTTCCTTCTCTTTGCTCCTTCTAGGATGCCCACAACCATTCACAAGTCTCCCACATCCTTAAAAATGTCGCAATAGATATTGTCCTTTATCTCTCCTCCATTTCTCAGCCAAATTTCTTGAAAAAGCCATTTTTCCTTTGTGGCTGCATTTCCTCTCTTTTCGCTCTCTTTTAAAGCCTTGACAATATAGTTCTTGATCTGATCACTCAAATGGAGCTCCTGTCTCCAAAATTACCAGTGACCTTCAACATTATCACTGATCTCTGGGAGAGGCATGACACATATTTAAAGCAATCAACACTGACATGATACTAATCCTAAAATACACTTTAGGAACAAAGAAATGGACTATAATGAATTGAAAATCCTTATGAAGTCCAAAATGATATTAATTGAGCACAGGGTTCATTAGCCTAAGACAGCTTTGGAAAGTAAAATGTTTCCCTATCCATGACAAATACTTTAAAAATCTACAGAGATGCTTTTGAAAGAAGCAGACATTACTCCAATAAGCATCAGTCAAGATTGTCATTAGTTACATGACATTAGATTTGTTGAATGCAATTGGAAGTTGTTTACCATTACATGGAGTCCAATAAATAACTAAGACAAGAGTAAAATCAAAGGAGCCTCCATGAATGACATGCGCATGAACTCAATAAATAATATATCAACATTATAGGCTACAAAAATATATTAGGGCTTCATCAAATATCTGGAATGACAACTTACACCCCTCCCCATCAAGTATTCTGTGAGCCAATGATTCTGTCCTCCTTGCTAGTCCTCTAATAAGACACTCTATTTATCCCAACTCTGAGCATTTTCATGAGCTAACCTCCATGCCTAGAATGCTCTTCCTCCACATCTCTGCTTCCTTGCTTCTTTAAAGTTCCAGATAAAATCCCACCTTTTACAGGAAACCTTTTTACATTTCCCTTTCATTTTAGTGCTCTCTCTGTTGATTATTTCCTATTTATCCGGTATCACTTAAGTTTGTACATAGTTGTATTAAAATTGTCTCCTGAATTAGATTGTGAGCTCCTTGAGAGAAGGGACTATTTTGCCTTTGAATCCTCATAAGCTTGGCACAGTGCCTGGCACATAATAAATACTTAATAATTATTTATTACCTGACTTTTATGTATCTGAACTTCATTCTCTTTCATAAACAGATGTCAAAAAACCACTAACTACTAACACATGCCTCAAATATCCTTAAGAATTAAACCAACTGAGTTGTAACTGTATCTTCAATACAGACAGAACAGTTGCTCATAATTGCCTGGACATAATATTAACCCATAAAAATTGAAGGAAAACATGTTTAATAGATATTTTGATACCAAATATTCTTTATCTCCAACCTACATGGGGAGGAAAAAAATCTTTTAAAATACAAAGACCTAACAGAAGTAAGAAATAAATATCACGTGGGGAAAAAAGATGAGATATTTATCATCACTCTTTTCATATCTGCTCCTGAAATTAACTGTAGACATTCAATGATCTTACAGATTATAAGCTCACATTGGAATACCTTTTGTTCAATTACAAAAAATAGTAATTTTATTCACATATGCAACAGTCTGTAATGTTCTCATAACTACCATAGCTGCTATGGGGAGGGGAGGGAAGAGATCCCTCCTTTCAATTGCTAGATGTCTGAAGTTGAGCTGGCAGGATCCCAGAACAATTCCTTCTTATGAGGAGAGAGAGTTTTTTTTTTTTCTGCTCAATTCTTCTGATACCCTACTGAATGTGTAACTCTTCTTTGGCTCTCTTGCCAGCATCTTTGACATAGCCCCCCAGTCATAAGGATATGCAGAACAAGCCAGTTGTCACTGGTAGGTTGTACATTTCCTTCAGGAAGGAATCAAGAATCATCCATACCCCTATCATCCCTGTTACATTCAATTTTGCAGACTTGCTTCTTTTATCACTTTTTTTTAATTCTTTGTGACCAGGGACAGCTCTCTGAGTAAGGAAATGGAGAGAAATATATTCAGAAATTAAGTCAAAATTTTAACTATTAATAAAATTTAAACATTACAAAAGTACCACAGGATCAGAGAAATGTTGAACTCAAAGGAATGAATATACAATAATGGAATTTAAAGTACCAGTACCAGGTAGGTTGTGAGAAGCTCAGAAGAGGCTTGGGGACTTGTGAGGGGGGTGGGGTGGACAAAAAGCCTTGGCAGGAGAAATGTGGCTTAAAAAAATTTATCTAGGCTCTTTTAAAAATTTTAGAGGTTCTTCTCTGACTAGTGGTTGCCATCAATGTAAAATTTAAAATTAAATCTCAATAATAATATTATATTTTAAGAGATTTATTAATGATCATTAGAAATCAAGGAATAAAGAAGATACAAAATAAAGGCCACGTGCCCATGGCTGGTTAGCCATTTTTTAGTTAACCCCACTCACCACCATCAATGCTAATTCTACATCAGAGAGATGGAGCCTCCAAAGCCCACACCCTTTATCCTCTGTCTACAGGAAGTAAGTAATGACAGGAAGTCAGTGGGCTCTTGGGATATGTAGTTCTTTTTTTAAGGTAACAGATTTTCAATCATACAGGACAGGGAGCCTTCTGGGTTTTCCATTCAAATCCTACCTAAGCTTAGCTTAGCTGATAAGTAACTTTTCCAATAAAGCAGGGGATGAGCAGAATAGGAAAAAGGAAATGGAGGCAAGAGTGAAGTGATCCCTGCCTATGTCTTCAGCTTTCTAGTCCAGGTTTTGACAGTACCAAAAAAGAAGGAAAGTCCCACATCACAAAATATAGATAGGTTTGATCTAGTCTTGAGTGAATGTCATTTTTCTTTTTTCCTTTCTTGTCAGTTCCCCACATTCACCCTCAACCAAGTATTTCTCTTTTTCTGACAGACACTGTCCATTTGCCAACCCAGATCAAGAAACAGAGACCTCACCTCCTTTGTGATCATGCCTTCATCTCAGAGTCCTCTTCTATTGCACATGCACAGTTTTGACTGTCTTTGGGTCTCCCTATCCCCTCTGGGAGCGGAAGTTGTTTTGAATAGACAGGCAATAATGAGTGTGTTATCCACACTTGACTGTGTGTTGGTACAACACCCGCTGATGTACAGGAACAGGCAGCTTGATAATGGGACATATTTAAGCTGATTGCCACTGGAGATAAATGATTGCTCTGAATGGATGCACTTTCCTTAAACTTCTCAAGGCAGTGAGGAATGTTAGATTTCCCCCTCCTGATAATATACATATATATTTGAATACATATATCTATATATTTACATATCCTTATAGACATAACTACATTATACATATATGCATATGAGTAGATCTATACCTATCTATGTAGTATGTGTATGAGGGTGTGTGTATATGTATATCTCATCCTTCTGAGAATGGCTTCAACTCCCCAGAGATTCTCATTTCAGATTAGGATATCAGGCATACAGTGCAAGCAGGCTTTTGCTTCTGCCACTGTCAGAGCCTCTGTTTGATATTCAAGCCTTTCATGTGATCTTTCCCAAATGGCTGGCTGCTCAGTGTCCTTGAGGATAGCTCTATTAAACAGGAAGCGCCTCTCTCTCTCTCTCTCTCTCTCTCTCTCTCTCTCTCTCTCTCTCTCTCTCTCTCTCTCTCTCTCTCTCTCTCTCTCTCTCTCTCTCTCTCTCTCTCTCTCTCTCTCTCTCTCTCTGTCTCTCTCTCTCTCTCTCTCTCTCTCTCTCTCTCACCTCTTTCCACTCTATTTCCCTCTCCCTCCTTTTCATTTTCTCTTACACTTGCTTCATTTCTTCTTTCTTTTTTCCTTTCTCTCTATTTTCACCATCCTCCCCTTTCTACTCTTATTTTTTTACTCTTCCCCTTCCCTGCTTTCTTCCCTCTTCCCTCTTCCCCTCTCCTCATCTCTCCTCCCTTATTTCCTTTCCCCATTCCTCTTCCCTCCCTTCCCCTCCTCCCCTTTCCTTTCTCCTCTCTTCTTCCCTGTCCCCACTCTCCTTTGTCCTTCCCCCCTTCCTCCTTCCCTCTGTCTTCTTTTTTGCATTTATCAATGGCTCTTCTCTTTTCTTCTCTCCTTCCTTTCTCTGCTTCCTCCTCTTCTTTTATTCCACCTTTCTCCCTGCTCTCCTTTCTCCTTTTTCATCTCCCCCCTCTTGCTTCCTCCCTCTTTCTACTCAAATCCCAGACACTCTCCTCTTCCTTTCTTAGAATTAAGTTCAGATATGAGAGAAGGTTGTCTATTGTTTTCAATATGGCTGTTTGCATCTCCCTCCATATTTCCCTCATCCAAAGTGTGCAGCAATTCTGGAGAGGAAAAGAAGGGAGGGAAGGACAGAGTTAAAGGAACTATCATTTGAATTGAAGTGCCTGTGACCACACAGAAGCTGTGCCTGTCAAGGTGGAAGTGGGTGGGAATAGAGTTGGGGTTAATGATGGGGGAAGGCGGGACCAGGGAAAGTAAAAGGAAGAGGGCAGGCAGAGTCCCACTCTGGGAATAGGGGGAGAGGGAGAGGAAATAGAGACAATAAAAGCCACACAAAATGGAGAATGATACTGGCAAAGGCTGATTTTGGAGGCAACAAAGAGGAAGAATTCATTAGTCACAGATTAAGCCTCTCTCCAGCCAGTTACTACAGTTTAAACACACATATGTAGCAAAGAAAAAGCAAAGCTCCAATCAATCTCTTAAAGGGGCCACTTGCCAGCATCTAATATATGGATAAGTGCTAACTGGAGATAGGTGGTGACCAGTTTAATATGGGTCTTTAAGAAGTGAATGGAGAACAGCATCTTTATAAACACATTACACTTCACTGGGAGTAGGGAGAAATTCAATTAGGTTTGAATGAGAAAGGTAACTTGAATATCAATTAATTGTCTAATTGAAGATAATAGAGACCTGGGGGCACCCTGCCAGGTTGAATTCCACACCCAAATCCCAAGGTTTTCTCAGGGATTAAAGACACAATTTAATTACACATTTCTATTAGATTAGACACTGATTGCTTTAGTCCTTCAGAGTTAATTACATAGTTAATTACACAGCCAATAACTTCCCTTGCCTAATAACCCTGCTAGATGCTGGGGTGTTGCAAAGGGGTGAACCTCTTCTCCTAATGGGAGCCCAGGGAGTAGGAGATGGTAGGAGCCTCAGTAAGGAGACGTGTGAATACTAATAGGGAATTATTCTAATTGTCCCTTGTTCTTAATGAACAGTAAATTATTCTAATAACATTTACCATTGTAGTCATTCATTATCTAAGGGGAATTGGAAATGAAGGCTTCTAGAGGCCTCTCTTGTGGCCAAGTTCAGTCTGTGCTGCTCTGAATTGCATTCTTTTGAGACTACAGGACAGATTTCTTGTTCCCTTTGATATATGGTATCTTGAATATGTACAGCATTTAGGATTATAGGATTTACAGCTAGAAGGTCCCTTAGAGATCATTTATCCAACCCCCTTTTAGTTTTATTTTTTTAACATATGAAGTCTCTTCTTCCAAGTCACACTGGTTGGATTTTGAATTCTGGAGCTGGACAAGACCTTATAAATTACCTAATCCAAACCTTGATGGTACAAATCAGAACAGTGAAACCCAAAGAATGTGTGTTCAAGAGACATGATTACAGTAGCTTGGATTCTACTCCAGGGCCTCTGATTCCACAGTCATTCTTAAGGTCTGGGGGTCTCCAAGACAACCCTTACAGAGAGTCCATAAGGCCAAAATTATTTTTATAATAATATTAAGATTTTTTAATTTTTCAATATGGCAAATGTCAACACATATAACCTATACAAACAAAAGCTATTGGGGTGGGGGATTCAATAATTTTTAAAGGGATCCAGGATCCAAAAGTTTTAAGAACAACTGCATTTATGCTATGCTTTCATATCATTCAGGGTCCCATATCAGAATCATAACAACTATGAGAGGTAGCTTAGACAGATGGGATGGAAAAGAATTTATTCAATGCTTCCTCTGTTTCAAATACTACATGAAGTAAAGTCCTAGGGACACGGATAGAAAATCCAGGCAGTTCCTGCTTTTTGGAAGCTCACATTTTGATTGAGAAAAACAAAAAATAAAGGAAGGTCCTATTTATGATCATAAAGCAAATTAAAGACCAACTACTACTGTGGCATTTAAGCTGAAGGGCAGGTGGAAAATATTAGAAAATCCTGGGCATCAATGGAAGGACGGAAGGCTCCCTGCCAGGAAGATAGTGGATTCTAGGGTTGGAATAGAGTAGGCTTTGGTGTGGTATCTCCAGCAAAGGGTAGAGATATGGGGAAGATCTGGCTGGCATTGAATGTCCTGTTCTTCATCAGTACTGGGCAGTGGGACACTAAGGGTTTTGGGGGAAGGAATAATTCTGATATTTTCATATCAGTGACAGCATGTGCTGCTGATCTCTCCTTCTGTGGTTTACTAATGTATATATATGTAAGGAGGGGAAGGTTCCTGGCTCTACCCTTCTTCTCTATGAGCTTTGAAAGTGGTTCATAATAGTCAATGGTCTGTCTGGTGGTTGGCATGTTAGGGTAGAGATGATGAAACAGATGAAGAAACTGAGGCTTAGAGATATGCAATATTTATTAAATATCTTTTAAAAGTGAGGCACTACTAAGTTGTTAACAAGATTAAATGATTTTGTAGAGATCCCAAATTTAGTGGCCAAACCCAGACTCCTAAGTCACAGACCCAGAATTTCTTTTCACTTGCTATCAATGGAATCCCAACCAATGAAATATCCAAAACATAGTAAAGTATCTATAAATTTTCCACTTTATAGCTTTGGCTTGGCAATTCATGAAAGGCTGTTGCTGACATCTTCATGGAGAATACTTTGAAATTTTGGTTCAGTTTCAATAACATTTTAAATATATAGATTTGATTTTGGTTTCAACTACTTCACTAGATTTAGCAAAAAAAAAAAGATGATCCAATTATTGATTTTATGGAGAAGTTTTACATTCAGTCTTGAGTTCAGCAAATGATATTTTGAGCCTAGTTTTGCTTCATTTTTCACTTGATTTCAAATACTACAGAAAAACTGAAAGGCAATTTAAGCTCATCTGTTTAAAGAGATTTCTGTGACCCAGAACAAATAGCAGAATAAAAGGAATAGTACTTATTTAAGGATAGATATTCTTAAGGAGTTGACAGAACTGGGGTATCTTATACCTCAGTCTTAGGTTGGAAACAGATATAGACTGCGTCTTTCTACTATTGTAAGGTAGGCAACAAGGTGGGGTAGAAAGAGCCCAGTACTGATATATATGAAGTATGGATTCTAGTCCTAGATATTCCACTTCATTGTATTATTAAATGATATTTGTCACCTTTCTAAGATGAAGAATTTGAATTGGATGATCATTTACGGTTCCTTCCAGCTCTAATAGTTTATGGTTCTAAAAGTTTGAAAGTTAGGAAACTGTATTAACATTATTTTCCTATCTAGAATATCCTTCATACCTCACCAGGATAAATTTTTCTTGAATTGTTCAACTTTGTATATTATAGCTGGCTTTTATGTAGAGAGATGTATTTTTAATGGTCAAAGACTAACCCTGATGCTTATGTAGCATCCTTTCTGGATTCAATCACCTAGTCTTCACTCTGTAGGAATTAAAAATTTTAGGGTTTTGACTAAATATGAGAATTCTAAAGTAATATTGTGGTTACCAATTTAGAAATATTATAGCTTAAGTCAAAATGACTTTTAGCAGCTTTATTTACAAATAGGTGGAAAGAGTGAAAGTGGAAAATGTAGTTAAAGAGACAGATTTTAACAAGCCTACCAGTCCTTCTCTGTTGAAGTGAGGCTCAGCCCCACAGGGGCTTCCCCACATTCCTTGTCCTGGTAATCCTCAATCCAGAAGTCAGGTGATGTCTTCAGCTAGAGTTCCACCAATACAGTCTCCTCCAAAGCCACACAGGAATCTCTGGAACCAATTTCTCCAGTAGCCAGGAAAGGAAGGCAAACTACTCACCCAGCAAGGTGACACAGGATCCAGGGAAAGAGTATCCTCCTTCAGTCCAGCTCACCAATACAGTGTCCAAAGATGAAGAGCAAAGGAGAAGTTCAAAGGAGAAGGCTAAAGAAGTCCCTTGGACAGGAAGTTTGGTACTTTTTATAGTCCTTTCACCACATCACTTCCTGTCCTTTCCCCACTTTATGGGAACAAATCACAGTCTTTCAATTTGCCTAGCACTGCTCAGGGGCAGGGCAGTAACCTCTGGAGTTGTCATCCACTCTAGCAAGTGACTTGGGAACTCTCTTACATAGAGTCAAGTAGGGGTACTTTAAGTTCTTGATTTGATTAGCTAAAAATAGGCCAGGGGAGACTTAATCCTATCTTCACAACTCTCACTGACAGGCAGGGTCCTCAGAGAGTGGCTTGACCACTTGTCCCTTTTGGGTTCTGGAAGTAACCCTGAGGGGCTAGAATTGTTTAGTAGTCACTAGTGAGATTTCAACTAGTGGAATCCTTAGTTTTTATCAGTTGATATCCATAAGCTAGCCAGTGTTGATAGGCTTTGAGAAAGTGGCATTTACTAATGTGGCATATTAAAAGCAGTTGTTACAAAAATAATCCTCCCCCCCTTTAAAAAATATAAAAGGACCATCCAGTTTCTATTCATTGTTTTCCTTGCTTGGCCAGGCAACTTTCTTTTCTGGATGTAGTCTCTTTGATGTTATAGTTTTCAAGGTTTGTTTTTTTTTTATGCACAGTGTTTTGTTGATAATTCTTTCAACCTATTTATACCCATTTGTCTCTCCATTGCCCTTTTATATGACCCATAATTAAATTTGCTGGAGAGTATAACATTGCAAAGATTTGCAACTACCTCAAATCACCAGAAGATTATTGTCATAAAGTTGAAGTTTTGTTTCAGAGAGAATTAGGGAGATTTCAAAAGTCAATCCATCTGCTCTCTTACATAATTCTTGTCCCAGTTTATTGTTTATTTATAATTTCTGTTCAAGATAGAGGGACCAATTCTATGGATATTCATGCAAATAATATATCATAGTCTGAATGATAGACATTCATATTCTTGACTCTAACCTCCTTGTGAACTTGGGCCCATCTCTTTATCATGATTATATAGTTCTGCTTTAGAAAGTTCTACACTGTTCTTGAGCTTCAAGCAATGGAGACATTGTCCTCTGCAAATTAAAATAAATAGAGAATCTCACCATCAATATAGAAACCCTCTTCCAGTTTTGATATGCAAAATATATCCTCTATAACAATGGTAAAATTTTTTGCATTCGTTTGAATATATTTTATCTTACCAATTACATGTAGTAATAATTTTTTCACATAAGTTTTCTGAAGTTATATTATCCAAATTATATCCCTCCCTTCCTTCCCTCCCCCTTCTTGGAGTTAGTAAACAATTTGATCTGTGTCTGCCATATGTTATCATGGAAAATATATTCCCATATTACTCATTTTTGTAAGAGAATACTTATATGAAACCCAAACCCCAAAATAAAAACAAAAAAAATGAAAAATCAATACATACCACTCCCAACAGTTCTTTCTCTGGAGGTGGATAGCTTCTTTGTCATAAGTCTCTCAGAATTGTCCTGAGTCATTGTATTGCTGAGAGTAGCTAAGTCTTTCACAACTGATCATTCCACAGTATTACTGTTATTGTGTACAGTATTCTTCATACTTCAATACAGTATTATTTCACTTAGTTTCACTTCAAGTAGGTATTTCCAGATCTTTCTGAAATCACCCTGTTCATCCTTTCTGAAAGCACAGTAGTAATCCATTACCACCAATTTGTTCAGACACCCTCCAACTGATGGGCATCTCCTCAGTTTCTAATTCTTTGCTACCACAAAAAAGAGCTGCTTAAACATTTTTGTAAAAGTAGGTCCTTCCTCCTTTTTTAATCTCTTTGGGATACAGACCTAGTAGTGGTATTACTGGATCAAAAGGCATGCATTATTTTATAGCCCATTGGCCATAGTCCCAAATTTCCCTCCACAATGGTTAGATCAGTTCACAATTTCTTCAACAATGTATTAATGTCCCAATTTTGAGTGACAAACATCTTTCGGGAGCATATATGCCTTCATATATTATGTCCCACTTCATATTAATAAACAATGAGTTATTTAACAAAGTTATCTCTGGTACTACATCTTTCTTTGGGGGCCTCTTTTCTTATTCAAAGATACTTTATCTTACCAATTACATATAATAACAATTTTCAGGGTACATCTTTTGAAGTTATTAGATCCAAATTGTCTCTTTCCTCCTTTCTCTCCTCCCTCTTGGAGATGGTAAGAAATTTGATCTGGGTTATACATGTATTATCATGCAAAACATATTTCCATGTTGGTCATTGTTGTAAGAGAATACTCATACAAAACCCAAACTCCAAAATAAAATCATAAATAGACTAATGTGAAAGATAATATGCTTTCATCTGCAACTGACTCCAACAGATCTTTCTCTGGAGGTGGATGGCATTCTTTTTCATAAATCCTTCAGAATTGTCCTGAATCATTGTATTGCTGAGAATAGCTAGTTACGTCTTAAATTTCATCATCCCACACTATTGCTGTTACTGTGTACAATGCTCTCCCAGTTCTGCTTATTTCACTCCGCGTTAGTTTATGTAGATCTTTCCATATTGCTATGCCTTTCAAGGAATATTAGGATCATAGATATATAACTGAAAAGAACTTCAGAAACCATGTAACCCCCTTTATTTTGCAGATTGTAGACCCGAATGGTAGGGTAAGTTGCCTAGGGTCATATAGGTAGGGAGCAGCAGAGCAAAGACTGGAACCCAGGTCTCCTAACTACAAATCCATTACCTTTTCCATGATACCAAGCAGTATGATTAAATTTAAAAAATTTCTCAATCACATGTACAAAAACATTTTAACATGCATTTTTTTAAAATTTGAGAAGTTAAACAGTGTGATAGTATATATGTGAAGTCATATAAAACATTTCACACAGCAAAAGCAAACATTGACAAAAAATAAAGTCAAAGAGCATGCCTTTAGACTCCATCAGTTCTTTCTCTAAAGGTGTTTTCTCTAAAAACAGCATTTTCACCATAAAACCTTCAGAATTCTCTCACATCATTGTATTGCTCAAAATAGCTGTCATTCACAGCTGATCATTGTACAATATCGCTCCTCCTATGTTCGATGTTCTCCTGTTTCTGCTCACTTCACTTTTCATCTATTCACATAAGTATTTCCAGGTTTTTCTGAACTCATCCTATTCATCATTTTTTTTAGCAAAATTGTATTCTATTGCAAAACTTGTTCAACCATTCCTAATTGATAGTCATCCCCTTAATTTCCAATTCTTTGCCACCAAAAAGGAATTGCTGTAAATGTTTTTCTACATATAGTTTCTTTTGCTTTTTTTCTTTTATCTCTTTGGGATACAGACCTAGTAGTAGTACTGCTGCTACCACATTGCTGTCTAGAACTGTTGGATTAGGTCACAACAACAACAGTGTATTTGTGTCCCTATTTTCCCACATCCCCTTCAACATTTGTTTTCCTTTTCTGAAATATTAGCAAATCTGATAGGTGTCTTAGACTTGCTTTAATTTGCTTTTCTCCAATCAGTGGTGATTTAGATAATTTTTTCATATGACTTTTGATAGCTTTGATTTCTTCATCTACTAACTGCCTCTTCATATATTTTGACTATATATCAGTTGGGAATTACTTATATTATAAATTAGACTCCGTTCTCTATATATTTAAGAAATGAAGCCTTTATCAGAGGCACTGCTAAATAATTTTCTCAGTTTTCTACTTTTCTTCCAATCTTGCCTATATTGGTTTTGTTTGTGTTTTTTTAAATTTGTGTGTTTTATGTGTATTTTTAATTGAATGTAATCAAACCTATTTTAAATCTTATGTCCCATAACACTCTCTATCTCTGTTCATAAATTCTCCCTTATCCATAAATCTGACAGGAAAGATATTCCATGTTCCTCTAATTTGCTTATACCAGGCTTTATTTCTAAATCTACCCATTTTGACCCTTTCAAATTTCTCTGGAGATTATATATTAATTTATAATTATTTATTCATAAAAGAGAGAAAGAGAAAGTCACATAATCACCTGGCCATGATTAATTCATCTGAATTTCTGACACTTATCTCCATTTACTAGCCAAAGGCAGCCACTCCAGTGACTCCAGCCCAAGGTAGCCAAGAGCCAGATGCCCAAAATGAAACCTTCCTGCTTTCTCAATCTCTTCTCCTTTAAAAAAGTTGATGCCACTCCTTCTGGGCCTCTGTAGTTGGACAGTCTTGACCTCACTGTAGGTCGGAGCTCAGGCTTTCTGACACCAGGAGTCAGGAAGTGATAGAGGCTAGCCTCTTCCAAGAGGCCAGAGAGTCATGAGGCCATTGGTATTCTCCCATAGTATGCATGAGCTCCCAGTCAAAGGGTGGGGGTGATACCAAACAAAATGGTTTTAAAATGGAATAAGGGGTAGAATTTATGTTAAATGCACACAGTATATAGGGTGAGACATTGGTCTATACCTAGTCTGCCAAACTACTTTCTAGTTTTCCCAGAAATTTTTATCAAATAGTGAAGTCTTATCCCCAAAGCTTGCATCTTTGGGTTTATTAAACACTAGGTGACTTTGCTCATTTATTACTGTATATTTCATACCTAATCTACCACTGACCACTCCATTTCTTAGATAGTACCAATTTGTTTTGATGATTACTCTTTGTAATATAATTGTCTGATTCTGCTGGACCACCTTCCTTCCTGGTTTTTTTTTTAATTTGTTTCCTTTATTTTCTTAACTTCTTGTTCTTCTAGAGGAGTTTTGTTAATATTTTTTTGAATGAAAAAATAAATTGTTACTAATTTGATTGATATGGCACTGAAGAAATAAGTTAATTTAGGTAAAATTATAATTTTTATTATATTGACAGCCTACTTATTAGTAATTAATATCTCTCCAATTGTTTTGATCTTCTTTGTATGAAAAGTGTTTTGTGATTGTGTTCATATTGTTTGTGGCTTAGTCTTGACAGGTACATTCTCAAGTATTTTATATTGTCTACAGTTATTTTAAATGTAATTTATCTTTCTATCTCTTCCTATCGGACTTGGTAATGTTGATGATTTATGTTTGTTTATTTTATATCCTACAACTGTTTCTTTAGTTGATTCTCTAGTATACCATCATATCATCTGCAAAAAGTGAGTTTTGTTTCCTTATTTGCCTGTTGTAATCCCTTTGATTTCTTTTTCTTTTTTTTTTACTATAGCTAGTATTGAATAAAAGTGATAAGAATGGGCATCCAAAGCTTCATCTCTGATATTGGAAAGACTTCTAGCTTTCTCCCTTTATAGATCCAAGCAGTATGTTTTTAACATATGCATGGGAGACATCTCTTTGGAGAAATAGCTTTTAAGAAGGTATTTTACTCTACTAGGAAAAATGTTCAGTTTTTGTCAGCCAGCAAGTTTGTCAGCCAGTTAGCATCTTGTATTCTCTGCTTCTTTCAATCGGTAATTTTCTGGAAAGTGCATTTTAGAGAATCCTGCCTATTTGTTTCTCACACATTCATCACGGATATCCTTGATACATATAGAGTTATTTGGGGGGGGGGTGTTTCTCCTAAGAGATGGGGCAGAAAATATATGGCTTGTTAGCAGCTAATTTTTTTGGTCAAATTTTAGGGTAGTAAATTAATCTGTGACTTTTTTGAAGTCTTTTGTTATCCTCTAATCATTCAGCTATCTTGAGAATTGATCTGCTAATACCCTTAAAATTGGTTTGCTTAGGCCTAGAGATGGGAGGTCCTAGGTTCAAGTCTGACCTCAGACACTTCCCAGTTGTGTGACCCTGGGCAAGCCACTTGACCCCTGTTGCCTAGCCCTTACCACTCTTCTGCCTTGGAGCCAATACACAGTATTGACTCCAAGACGGAAGGGTTAAAAAAAAATGGTTTTCTTTCAATACAAACCTCTTCTATGTCTAGTCTAGTTGAGTTTGTCTTCTCAACTTTGTTTTCTTTATTGCCATTTCTATTTCCTTACGTAAAACTTCTGTTTCTGTAGTCCACTGGGGACTGTAATGCTGTAATTTTAAAATGGTGGTTCAACTGCTATTGATAGAGAAAATACTTTATTATCTAAATTATTACAAATCTTTTCCATTTTGTCCTTGAAATTCAGCAAATGTTTAAGCACCTACTCTGTGTGATACACCATGCTAAGTAATGAGAACAACAACAACAAAAAACAAAAACAAATTAAAGACTTTCTGCTTCTACAGAATTTATAGTCTAGGAGATGGTTAAAATTTATGCACAGATAAGCAATAATACTATCATTTGAAGAAGGAAAACATACCAACATCTAGGAATAAGGGGAGAGACTTCCTATAGAATGTATTTTATTAACTGAATTTTAGAGGAAATTTCTCTAAAGGTTTCTAAAGGTGGAAGGAAGGAAGGAGTGCAATAAAGATATCAAAGCAAGTTATGCATGGAGATGGGAGACCGAATTTTGAAACTGGGGGTAGCTAGGTAACAGTGGATAAAGTGCCAGATCTGGAGTCAAGAAAGCTTGCGTTTAAACCTGGCTTCAGACAGTTCCTGGGTATGTGACCCTGACCAAGTCACTTAACCCCATTTGCCTAACCCCTGTCACTCTTTTATCTTAGGGTTATTACTAAGACAGAAAGTTGTTGTTGTTGTGTGTGTGTTTTTTTTTTTTAATTTAAGTCTGGGGAATATCTAGTAGGCCAGAATGCAAAGTGTGTGAAGGAAAGAAATATACAAATAAGGAGACAGACTGTGTAAAGGTTAAATGTCAGGAGTGAGAGTTTGTATTTTATTTTAGAGACAACAAGAAATCACTAAAGCTTTTAAAGTGAAAGTGACATAGAGATACTTGTGGCTTAAAAATATTTATTTGGTAGCCATAGGAAGAATGAATTGAAGAAAGCAAAGACCAGAAGGAGAGATGACAGTTAAAAGATTATTTCATTTGTCCAGATGATAAGTGGTCAGGGCCTGAACTAAAGTAATAAACACAGAAATGAAGAGAAGAGAGCAGATACAAAGAGGCAAGAAAATAGAATCAACAAATAGTGACTACTTGGAAATGGTGAGTGTAGAAAAGAAATGACTTTGAGGTTGTTGTTTTTTTCATTTAAAGTCTTCATTCCACTTTCATCATTAAATGCTCTCAAAGTTAACTGAGTCGCACACCATACTTTCTGTAAGCTTATTTTTCCTGTACTATTTTTTCATGATTTTTATGAAGCAATATTGTAATACTTTCCCACAATTCTCTTCTGTGAGATTTTGAAAATAAGTTTATATCCTCAATCTACATTGCCCTTGGCTATTATTTCATTCTTCTTGGCAAGAAGATTGTGTTTCCTGACTAAAATAATTTCTTATTTGGCTTTTTCATTAGGTAGATGACATATATGGATTAAATTCCCGTGGGGAATGGTCCATGTTAATATTTGTTCCTTCATCCATTTTCCATATTTTGAAACCAATTTTTTATTTAAATAAGTTAGGCTCAAACTCTTTAATCTTCTCTTCTCATTTTAATTCTTTCTTCTTGATGAAGGTATATTTTTCAGTTTTTTCTTTCTGTATAATTTTCCCTCATTTTCCCCCTTTCTCTTTTACATTAAAATTAGTGCTAAGGTATATGTTGATTTCATTTGGAGGTCTCATTGATTGGAATTCTTTAGAACCTCCTCCTCTATAATAGATATTAGGACATAATATTCTTTGCCCTCCATGGTGGTCTAGAGCACTGCAATTCAAAATATTGTGCTCTATGAAAGGATATCTATTATTTCTTTGGGAATATATAATAAAATGATTACCAACTATTTTATTTGACTTTCTAAAGCAAAATGTATTATTAAATTTAAATTTAGTTTTCTCTAGTTATATATATAATACCAGTTTCCAACATTTAAAAAATAATTTTGAGTCTCAAATTCTCTCTTAACCTCTTTCCCCCCAAACCCAACTGAGATGGTAAGCAATCTGATATCGATTTTATATGTACAATCATGTAATCTTTTTGTGGAAGGAAACTTGAAGAAGAAAAATTAAGAAAGTGAAAAAAGTTTGCTTTGGTCTGGATTCAGATCTCGGGAAACAAATGTAATTTCTTTTTTTTTTTAAACCCTTACCTTCTGTCTTGGAGCCAATACTGTGTATTGGTTCCAAGGCAGAAGAGTGGCAAGGGCTAGGTAATGGGGGTCAAGTGACTTGCCCAGGGTCATATAGCTGGGAAGTATCTGAGGCTGGAGTTGAACCTAGGACCTCCCACCTCTAAGCCTGGTTCTCAATCTGCTGAACAAACAAAGAGTATTTATCATTATCCCTTTGGTATTTTTTTGGATCATTGTATCACTGAGAATAGCTAAGTTATTCACAGTTCTTCATTATATCCAGAGTATATCCACAGTATCTCTTAGTATTACTTACTTCACTGTGCTTCAGTTTGTATAAGTCTTTCCAGGTTTTTTCTGAGCTCTTCCTGCTCATCATTTCTTATAGTGCAAAGTACATAATTCCATTATAACCTTATACTATAACTTATTCCCTAATTGATGGGTGTACTCTCCTTTGCAGGATTTTGCCCCTGCAAAAAGAGCTGCTTTAAATATTTTTGTACAGATAAGTCCTTCCCCTTTTTATTTTCCATCACTTTGGGATACAAACCTAGTCATGGTTTTGTTGGGTTAAAGAGTATGTATATTTTATAACCCTTTGGGCATAGTTCCACTTTGCTCTCTAGAATGGTTGATTCCGTTCACAACTCCACCAACATAGATCAGTGTCTCAATTTCCCCACTTGTCCTCCAAGTTTTTTTCTTTTCCTTTTCTGTCATAATAGCCAATCTGATAGGTATGGAGTGGTACTTCAGAGTTGATTTAATTTGCATTTCTCTAAGAGTGATTTAGATTTTTTGGGGGAGAAGACTACCAGGAGCTTTAATTACTTTGCCCAAGAACTGCCTATTCATATCTTCTGACCATTTATCAACTGGAGAATGACTTGTATTCTTATACATTCGGCTCATTTATGTATTTGAGAAATGAGGACTCTATTATAGGAACTTGTAAGAATTTTTTAACCATCATGATTACTGTGTATTTCTCTCCATCCTATTTCCCACGTTTTTTATCCTTTTTTTCTTACCTTTCATTCAGTCATCCTCAAAAGTGTTTAGCTTCCAACTACCATATCCTCCAATTTGCCCTTTTTTCTAGAAGGCCCGCCCCCTTCTTTTATCCCCTTCCTCTTCTATTTTCCTGCAGGGTAAGATAGATTTCTATACTCAATTGACTGTGTATGTTCTTCCTTCTTTGAACAAGTTCCAATGAGAGTAAGGTTTAAGTGTTCCCCTCTCTCCTCCCCCATCTTACCCTCCACTGTAAAAGCCCTTTCATGCCTCTTTTTGATGAAATAATTTATCTTATTCTATTTATCACTTCCCCTTTCTTCAAATTAATTCATCTTTCTCACTCCTTAATTTAATTTAATTTAATTTTAGATATTATCTCATATTCAACTTCCACCTTTGCTCTCTGTCTATGAATGTTACTTTTAGGAGTTCCAAGAATCATCTTTCCATGTTGGCATTTAAACAGTTTAACCTTATTGATTGTCTTTTGATTTCTATTTCCTGTTTACCTTTATGTGCTTCTTTTTTAGTCTTGTATTTGAGAGTTGAATTTTCTAGTCATCTTTGGTCTTTTCATCAGGACTCTGAAAGGCCTCTATTTTATTAAATACCCTTTTCCCCCTCTGAAGGGTTATGCTCAATTTTGCTAGGTAAGTGATTCTCAGTTGAAGTTATAGCTCCTTTGACCTTAGGAATATCATAATCCAGGTCCTCTGATCCTTTAATGTAGAAGCTGCTAAATCTTCTGTTATTCTAACTATGGTTCCATAATATTTGAATTGTATCTTTTTTGACTCCTTTCATTATTTTCTCCTTGACTTGGGAGCTGTGGAATTTGACTATTATGGACAAAAGTGAAGTTCAAGATACAAAGGAGTAGAAAATTATTTCAAAACATTTACCAGCAAAGCCTCAAAAAAAATTCAGCTTGAACACAAGTCCTAAAAGAATTTCTAGAAGACTTAAAGTAAGAGTTTAAAAAAAAAAAGAGCTACAAATATTAAAAAAATCAAATGACAACAGCAGGGGAAAAAATAGGAAAAGAAGCATGAGCTAAGGAAGAAAACTATGAGAAGAGAATTAAGACACTGGGGAAAAGTTGTAAAACTTTACTAAAGAAAGTTTCTTTGAAATTTTTGAAATTTGAAAATTTATATTGAATTTTATAATTGCCCAAAGGGAAGCTAAAGTCTCTATGGAACATCAAGAAATAATAAAACTAAATCAAAAGCTTAAAAAGGAAGAAAGAAGGGTAGAGTATTTCATTGGAAAAACACCTGAGCTAGAGTACAGATTAGAGACATATTTTAAAAACCATTATACTACCCCAAACCCAAGAACAACAACAAATAAAGCAGCAAAACATCATATTTGAAGAAATCAATTTTTTAAAAAGCCTAGATATCTTACAACATGTCAAAGTAGAAATTAAGAGAACTCACCAGTCATCTCCTAAAAGAAATCCCTAAATGAAAACTCCCAGTAGTATTATAACCAAAATCCAAAGGTCCCCAGACAAGGATTATTTACCAGAAATAATTCATAGTAGAATTAGCTAGCCACTGCAGGATAGAAACCAAGCCTGAAGTCAGGAAGACTTAAGTTCAAATCTGATACTTAATAGTTGTGTAGCACAGAGCAAGTTATCCTCTTTATGTCGAAGTTTATTCAACAATAAAATGAAAATATTAGCATCTGTTTCACAGGATTGTTGTTAGGACCCATTGAAATAACAATTGCAAAACATTTAATACAGAGCTTGACACATAGTAGGTACTTAAGATATATTTTTTTCCTTTTCTTTTTCCCTTCTATTATATGAAACCATCTTTGAACTCAACACAAAGTAAATAAAAATTATGTCTATTTTATCAAAAAGATAATCATTGCAGTAAAATTTTAAAGTACTTGCTCTGCTATTTGCCATCTTTGTGATCTTGAGCAAGTCACTCTTATTTTCTCGTTTAATTTCTTCCTTTGTAATATAAAGAGGGTTAGACTACTTCATTTATAATGTTCTTTCTGGCTCAAAAGTTTATGCTATTATACTCTATGACTAAGCATCTTTTTATTAAGAGTCCTTTTGCTGGTCAGTAAAATTACTGATTTTAAAAATTTAATGCTCAGGTTATTTGTCTCTCTCTGTGTGTCTCTGTGTGTGTCTCTCTGTCTCTCTCTGTCTCTCTCTGTCTCTGACCCCCCCTCTCTCCTTCTCTCTCTCTGTCTCTCTCTCTGTCTCTCTCTCTATCTCTGTCTCTCTGTCTCTCTCTCTCCCCATCTCTCTCTCTCCCACCTTCCTTCCTCCTTCCCTCCCTCACTCCTTTTGGTCTCCGTCTCTGTCTTTCTTTGTCTCTCTGTAAATCTCTGCCTGTCACTCTCTGTCTTTATGATCCTGTCTCTCTGTAATTGTATCTCTCTCTCTCTCTCTCTCTCTCTCTCTCTCTCTCTATATATATATATATATATATAGATAGATAGATAGATAGATAGATAGATAGATAGATAGATAGATAGATAGATATAGTGTCCCAAAAGTCTTTATTCAATTTAGGCTACTGATGCTATTAAAATTTTAAACTACACGAAGGCTTTTGAGACACCATGTAAAAGCAGAAGAGAAAGGAATAAGCATATAAAATAAACATAGTCCCTGAGCAAAGCAGTTTTGTGCAATATGAATTTGAGGTTCTCTATTCTGTCCTCCAGGGGCCTCATATTGATTTTTTTTTTCATAATGAAGAGTTCAATAGACTCTTCCAGCTTACATATATAATGTATGTGTAAGTATAAACTACATCAAAGACTGTCCACCACAAAACAGCTAGACATACATATTTCAATTCAATCTTTTAATTGTCTTTTGAGATATATAGAGATGCATATATAATACATTACATATGTGTATATCTTATATATACACACATGTAATATGACTTTTTATAGAGTAGAACTTGATTTGTATAGAAAAGAGGGACTTTTTCAGAAAAAAAGTATCACTTCAACAGTATTATAAACTGAAATGTTTTTTTGGAGTTTACCTTGTATTGATGCTTCATGTACCCCCCCCCTCCAATTTTTCCACGAAATTCACTTAAATTTTCCTTTTCATCTAATCCAGCCTGACAGGACATATTTAGGACTTTCTCTTTTGTAAAGAAAAGCTCTGGAGCCATCTCCTCAAACACAAATGGCAATATTCAGATAAGCAGCATCATTTTTCAAATAACATTCTCCAGGTTTTGGTAACTTGAAGCCTATTTATAACACCTTTCATCCTTTCTTGAGTTTCTTATTTAATGTATTTACTTCTCATGTGAAATAGACTGCTCCCCTCTGCATTTTTTGTTTGTTTGTTTTTTAACCCTTTGGGGATTTTTTTGGCCAAAAATATGACTGCATTTGTGGTTTCATTGTCATGGGGCATAGATGTTAGGTTTATTTTCTTGGAAACTGGGCTTATATTTTTTCCCCTTATGGCCTTCTTGCTAATTTTTTCTCCTTGAAGAATGATTCATAATCTTACTTTTTTTTTTTTTTTTAAATATATTTTATTTGGTCATTTCCAAGCATTATTCGTTAAAGACATAGATCATTTTCTTTTCCTCCCCCCCCCAACCCCCCATAGCCGACGCGTAAGTCCACTGGGCATTAGATGTTTTCTTGATTTGAACCCATTGCTTTGTTGATAGTATTTGCATTAGAGTGTTCATTTAGAGTCTATCCTCTGTCATGTCCCCTCAATCTTTGTATTCAGGCAGTTGCTTTTTCTCGGTGTTTCCACTCCCATAGTTTATCCTTTGCTTATGAATGGTGTTTTTTTCTCCTGGGTCCCTGCAAGTTGTTCAGGGACATTACACCACCACTAATGGAGAAGTCCATTACGTTCGATGATACCACAGTGTGTTTGTCTCTGTGTACAATGTTCTCCTGGTTCTGCTCCTCTCGCTCTGCATCACTTCCTGGAGGTTGTTCCAGTCTCCATGGAACTTCTCCACTTTATTATTCCTTTTAGCGCAATAGTACTCCATCACCAACATATACCACAGTTTGTTCAGCCATTCCCCAATTGATGGGCATCCCCTCATTTTCCAGTTTTGGGCCACCACAAAGAGCGCAGCTATGAATATTTTTGTACAAGTCTTTGTGTCCATTGTCTCTTTGGGGTACAGACCCAGCAGTGCTATGGCTGGGTCAAAGGGTAGATATTCTTTTGTCGCCCTTTGGGCATAGTTCCAAATTGCCCTCCAGAATGGTTGGATCAGTTCACAGCTCCACCAGCAATGAATTAATGTCCCTACTTTGCCACATCCCCTCCAGCATTCATTACTTTCCTTTGCTGTTATGTTAGCCAATCTGCTAGGTGTGAGGTGATACCTCAGAGTTGTTTTGATTTGCATCTCTCTGATTATAAGAGATGTAGAACACTTCTTCATGTGCTTGTTAATAGTTTTGATTTCTTTATCTGAGAACTGCCTATCCATTTCCCTTGCCCATTTATCAATTGGAGAATGGCTTGATTTTGTGTACAATTGATTTAGCTCTTTATAAATATGAGTAATTAAACCTTTGTCAGAGGTTTCTATGAAGATTTTTTCCCAATTTGTTGTTTCCCTTCTGATTTTAGTTATATTGGTTTTGTTTGTACAAAAGCTTTTTAGTTTGATGTAGTCAAAATTATTTATTTTACATTTTATGATTCTTTCTATATCTTGCTTGGTTTTAAAGCCTTTCCCCTCCCAAAGGTCTGACATGTATACTATTCTGTGTTTACCCAATTTACTTATGGTTTCCTTCTTTATGTTTAAGTCACTCACCCATTTTGAATTTATCTTGGTGTAGGGTGTGAGGTGTTGATCTATTCCTAGTCTCTCCCACACTGTCTTCCAATTTTCCCAGCAGTTTTTATGAAATAGTGGATTTTTGTCCCAAAAGCTGGGATCTTTGGGTTTATCGTATACTGTCTTGCTGAGGTCGCTTTCCCCCAGTCTATTCCACTGATCTTCCTTTCTATTTCTTAGCCAGTACCAAATTGTTTTGATGACTGCTGCTTTGTAATATAGTTTTAGGTCAGGGACTGCAAGGCCCCCATCATATGTGTTTTTTTTCATTATTTCCCTGGATATCCTTGATCTTTTGTTCTTCCAAATGAACTTTGTTATGGTTTTTTCTAAATCAGTGAAGAAGTATTTTGGTAGTTCAATGGGTATGGCACTAAATAGATAAATAAGTTTGGGTAGGATGGTCATTTTTATTATATTGGCTCGTCCTATCCATGAGCAGTTAATGTTTTTCCATTTGTTCAAGTCTAGTTTTAGTTGTGTGGCGAGTGTTTTGTAGTTGTGTTCATATAGTTCCTGTGTTTGTCTTGGGAGGTAGATTCCTAGGTATTTTATTTTGTCTAAGGTGATTTTGAATGGGATTTCTCTTTCTAGTTCTTGCTGCTGAGCTGTGTTGGAGATATATAGAAAAGCTGATGATTTATGTGGGTTTATTTTGTATCCTGCAACTTTGCTAAAGTTGTTGATTATTTCAATTAGCTTTTTGGTTGAATCTCTAGGATTCTTTAAGTAGACCATCATGTCATCCGCAAAGAGTGATAACTTGGTCTCCTCCTTGCCTATTTTGATGCCTTCAATTCCTTTATCTTCTCTAATTGCTACTGCTAGTGTTTCTAGTACAATGTCAAATAGTAGAGGTGATAATGGGCATCCTTGTTTCACTCCTGATCTTATTGGGAATGCATCTAGTTTATCCCCATTGCAGATGATATTAGCTGTTGGTTTTAGATATATACTGTTTATTATTTTTAGGAATGACCCTTCTATTCCTATGCTTTCTAGTGTTTTTAATAGGAATGGGTGTTGTATTTTATCAAAGGCTTTTTCTGCATCTATTGAAATAATCATGTGATTCTTGCTAGTTTGCTTGTTGATGTGGTCAATTATGTGGATGGTTTTCCTAATGTTGAACCAGCCCTGCATCCCTGGTATGAATCCTACTTGATCATGGTGAATGATCCTTCTGATCACTTGCTGGAGTCTTTTTGCTAGTATCCTATTTAAGATTTTTGCATCTATATTCATTAGGGAGATTGGCCTATAGTTTTCTTTCTCTGTTTTTGACCTGCCTGGTTTTGGAATCAGTACCATGTTTGTGTCGTAAAAGGAGTTTGGTAGAACTCCCTCTTTGCTTATTATGTCAAATAGTTTGTATAGTATTGGGATTAACTGTTCTCTGAATGTTTGATAGAATTCACAGGTGAATCCATCAGGCCCTGGGGACTTTTTCTTAGGAAGTTCTTTGATGGCTTGTTGGATTTCAATTTCTGATATGGGATTATTTAGGAATTCTATTTCCTCTTCTGTTAGTCTAGGCAGTTTGTATTTTTGTATATATTCATCCATTTCTCCTAAATTGGTGTATTTATTGCCATATAATTGGGCAAAGTAATTTCTAATGATTGCCTTAATTTCCTCCTCATTGGAGGTGCTGTCCCCCTTTTCATCTTTAATGCTGTGAATTTGCTTTTCTTCCTTCCTTTTTTTAACTAGATTGACCAGTACCTTGTCTATTTTGTTTGTTTTTTCAAAGTACCAGCTTCTTGTCTCATTTATTAAATCAATAGTTCTATCACTTTCGATTTTATTAATTTCTCCCTTAATTTTTAGGATTTCTAATTTGGTTTTCTGCTGGGGGTTTTTAATTTGATCGCTTTCCAGTTTTTTCATTTGCATTTCCAATTGATTGATCTCTGCTCTCCCTTGTTTGTTAATATAAGCATTCAGGGATATGAGTTTACCTCTGATTACCGCTTTGGCTGCATCCCAAAAGGTTTGGAAGGATGTTTCGCCATTGTCATTTTCCTCGATGAAATTATTAATTGTTTCTATGATTTCTTCTTTAACTAAACGGTTTTGGAGTATCATATTGTTTAATTTCCAATTGGTTTTAGATTTGGTTTTCCATGTACCATTACTAATCATTATTTTTATTGCCTTGTGATCTGAGAAGGCTGCATTCATTATTTCTGCTTTTCTGCATTTGTGTGCTATGTTTCTGTGACCTAATGTATGGTCAATTTTTGTGAATGTGCCATGTGGTGCTGAGAAGAAGGTGTATTCCTTTTTATCCCTATTTATTTTTCTCCATATGTCTATTAATTCTAATTTTTCTAAGATTTCATTCACTTCTTTTACCTCTTTCTTATTTATTTTTTGATTTGATTTATCTAAATTTGATAATGGTTGGTTTAAGTCTCCCACTAGTATGGTTTTATTGTCTATTTCTTCCTTCAATTCTCCTAGTTTCTCCATTAGAAATTTGGGTGCTATATTATTTGGTGCATACATATTGATTAATGATATTTCCTCATTGTCTATAGTCCCTTTTAACAAAATATAATTACCTTCCCTATCCCTTTTGATCAGGTCTATTTTTGCATTGGCTTTATCAGATATCATGATTACCACTCCTGCCTTCTTTCTATCAGTTGAAGCCCAGAAGGTCTTACTCCATCCTTTAATTCTGACCTTGTGGGTGTCAACCCGCCTCATGTGTGTTTCTTGAAGACAACATATGGTAGGGTTTTGGATTCTAATCCATTCTGCTATTCGTCTACGTTTTATGGGTGAGTTCATCCCATTCACGTTCAAAGTTATGATTGTCATTTGTGGACTCCCTGGCATTTTGATTGCCTTCCCTAATTCTAACCTTTTCTTCTTCGGCTCTACCTTTTAGTCCAGTGATTTACTTTGAAACAGTCCCCCTTGTCCCCTCCCTTGATGTTTCCCTTTTTAGTCCCTCCCTTTATGTTCCCTCCCCCTCCCCCCTCTCTTGCCCTCCCTTTTTGTTTTCCCTCTCCCCCTCCCCCCCTTGGTTTTCCCTTCTCCTTACCCTTGTTGGGTAAGATAGAATTCAAGATCCCAATGGATCTGGAGGTTTTTCCCTCTCAGAGCTGATTTCCCTGAGATTGAGGTTTAAGTAACCCCCCCCCCTCTCTTCCTCTCCTTCTTATAGGAGTTTTCTTCCCCTCCCCTTCCCATGTGAATCTTTGTGTGAGAACCATTATTCTATTTGGTCTTTCTTTACCCCCTATTTATACATTACATTTTCCCCACATGTTAGTATACATAGGTTGATATAAATGTAGTCCTTATAGAAGAGAGTTTGAGTAAAAGAAGAAGATAACATTTTCCCCTTTCCTTAATATTTACCTTTTCAGGTATTCCTTGCTCTTTGATTTTCGGTATCAAACTTTCCACAGAGCTCTGGTCTTTTCTTTGCAAAAAGTTGGAAGTCTTCTATTTTGTTGAATGCCCATACTTTCCCTTGGAAGTATATAGTCAGTTTTGCTGGGTAGCTGATTCTTGGTTGGAGACCCAGCTCTCTTGCCTTTCTGAAGATCATGTTCCATGCCTTACGATCATTCAGAGTAGAACTTGCAAGGTCTTGGGTGACCCTGATTGGCATTCCTTTATATCTAAATTGTCTTTTTCTGGCTTCCTGTAGGATTTTTTCTTTTGTTTGATAGCTTTGGAATTTGGCAATTACATTCCTGGGAGTTGTCTTTTGGGGGTTTAGTGTAGAAGGTGTTCTGTGAGCTCTGTCAGTGGCTGTATTGCCCCCTTGTTCTAGAATCTCTGGGCAATTTTCTTTGATTATATCTTGTATCACCATGTCCAGTTTGGTGTTTATTTCTGGCTTATCTGGGAGTCCAATTATTCTTAAATTATCCCTTCTCCCCCTATTTTCCAGATCTATCACCTTGTCGGTGAGATATTTTATGTTCTCTTCTAATTTCTTGGTATTTTGGCTTTGCTTTATTGATTCTTGCTCTTTTACACGATCGTTGTCTTCCAGCTGCCTGATTCTGGCCTTTAAAGCCTGGTTTTCTTTTACAGTTTGGTCAAACTGGTTTTGTAGATGCGTGAATTTCTTTTGCATTATTTCCAACTTTTCCTCCCAGAAGGCTTCCATCTTTTTGGTCATTTCTGATTCAAATTCTTCATAGGTTTGTGGAGAGTTTCCATTTCCTTTGGAAGGTTTTGGAGCATTTTCTTTTATATTATCTTCTGTCTGCTCTGTATTTTGTATTTTGGCTCCATAGAATGTGTCCAAAGTCGCCCCTTTCTTCTTATTTTTCTTGGTATTTTGGGGTTTCTGTGGTTCTGTGGAGTTTGTCATCTCTGAATGTGGAGGATTAGTTTTTCTTGTCTCTTTCTGGTGTTCAGAGGCAGTCCTGGGCAGATAGTTCTATGGGCTTTCCCTGGGTTAAACTGAATATGCCTCACTGGAACTGGAATGGAAGGGTCAGACCACGAGGCCACACTCTCCCCCCGGCTCGCTTTCCGGAAGTTGCCTTCAGAATCGCTGGCCGTGAGGCTGTTTCGTCGGCCTGCGGGGGGATGGGCTGCCGCTTCCCCAAGCTCCGAGAGCACAGACTTTCACTGAGACTTGGATAGCAGGATCCAGCCCGTGAGGCTGTCTTGCCCGCCCTGAGGGTTGCTGTTGTTTCGACCAGCTCTCTGCAGCGGAAGCCCCAGGCAGTAACTTTCACCGGGACTCGGGTAGAAGACCCTGAGGGTTGTTGTTCCGAGGACCCTGCTCTCTGAGCCCCGCCGGGCTGCGGCTTCCGGGAGCCTTGGACTCTGCGCTCCTACCCCTGAGGTCCGAGTGATCTCGGGTTCTGGCTTTTAAGGGGAGCCGTACCTTTTGAACCGGGTCCAGGTCCAGGAGGAGGGTTCCCAGGGTCTGTGCTGTTGATCGTTTTGAATTTCGGCGCCTTAGGAGCTTATCGTTTGAGATTGGTCGGGAAGGGTTTTCCGGAGATCTGAGCTTTAGCTTTCTCTAAGCCGCCATCTTAACCGGAAGTCCATAATCTTACTTTTAGTTAAAAGTTCTTTCTTTACTGATGATTAAGTTCAGTTTTGCAGGCTATGTCATTCTGGAGTATAACCTTATTGATTTCTTTTGCTTTAGGGAATTTCACATTCCTTTCTCCTCCTTAAATTTTTATAGATAAGGAGTAGCCTCAAGTTACTTGAATGACCATATCACCCCTTTATTATTCCCTGTCACTTTTAAGCTGCCATGTTGCTGCTCTCTAGCCTCCACCTCTGACTTAAAAATCAAACAATCACTTTGAGACTGTGAATTTCCAGTTGGTTAGTATTCACTATATTTATCCTGGACCTAGAACCACCATGCTTTTTTTCCTAGCCTTCTTCTTGTCATCCCATAAGATGCTTATCTTACCTTTCCCTACCCTATTTCCAATTCTATTTCTGAGAATAGTAATCAAATCAGTATTATTGTTCAGGCATTTTGCAGTCATATTTGATTCTTCCTAATCCTGTTTGGGGTTTTCTCAGCAGAGATACTGGAGTGATTTTGGCATTTCCTTCTCCAGTTCATTCCACAGATAAAGAAACAGGGTTAAGTGACTTGCTGGAGATCAGACAACTACTTCCTGTCAGAGACACAATTTGATCTCAGTTAGATGAGTCTTCTTGACTCCAGGCCTGGCATTCTATCTGTTATACCACCTACCTGCCCCAAATCAATATTACAATTCCTGTAAGAATATGCCAATTAATTGCTCTCTGACATATAAGCTGAAAGGCAAAGAATGGCATAATCCCTTGTATATGTATCCCCCACATTTTGAACAATGCCTGATATATGGTAAATGTTTAATTTTTTTCATCCATTTATTCATTACTCAAAAATCCTTAGTGTCTTCCATTGATTCACTTTGATGTATGAAAACCATGTTCATGGATATCTGGAATATTTTATTGCTTGACATGGAAATTTGGGAGTTTATTCACTATATTTCTTGGTAATTTAGCTTTTAAATTTATCTCTAAAAGCAATATAAGAATTACATTCCTCTATAATTTGTCTTTTGTTTCTAATACTTCAGAGAAATGTTATTATATTTGCAGTGTAGTATTCATGGTGCTTTTCTAAGATACTTATGATCTTTTAATTATGTCCACATATTTTATCTTCAATCAGTTACTTTGGCTTATATAGAATTGATATGTTCTTCCAGTATTATTTTACTTTTATTTTTTCTGTCAAATGTTCTTTCAGTTGTCTTTTCTGAGTACCAAATCTTCCTTTCTCTTTTATAGAACCCACTATTATTTTGGCATTCAATCATGAGTTATCGATATTACAGTCTTTTTCTTGTTTTCATAGATTTTTTTTTAGAGCAGTGATCTCTCCCTTAAGTGTTGTTCTTATTAATGTCCTTATTTATTCTTCTAGTCTTTAAATATTTCATTTCTCTTCTCAACCAATCCAGAGTTTTTATTGCTGTTCCATTATTTCTAGAGTCCCTTAGTATTTATTATCTCACTTTTTTATTGGAGGTTTTAAGGTCATGCTTTTTCAATATATATTTATTCATTTTTTGTATGGTTTTCTACATTGTCTTTTTTCTTACCTCTCTTTATAGTTCACTGGTGGTTTATTTTCTTGACTGATAAGTGAGTTTATATTCAGCTTTTTTTTTTCTTGGTCTTCTTGTTTTCCATCTTTTCTCCTTTTCCCAGGTAACACTGTATCAGGGTGCTTCCACTAGTTACTTGGCCATCCATTGACACCTATTTCTACTATGCTGATCACTAGGGCTGGACATCTTCAATGACTACAAGATTTTGCTGTTAGTGAGGGGATCCAGCTGGATCCCTGTAATTTGTAAACTCCATGGTGAGGTGAAACAGTTGAATTCAACAGATTACGATCATTTGCTTATTTTGTAAAAGTGCTAGTGAAGTCAATTAATATACAAAGACTTAAACAAAACAGTTCTGCCCCTGATATAACTTATATTCTATCGAAAAAATGTAAGATATATGCAAATAAGTATATACAAAATAATTTCAATATAGAGAGAGTGCTAACAACTCTCTATATCAAGGAATCAAGAAGGGTTTTACATAGAGAGTACCACCTGATGGAAGCTTGGAAGAAAAATAGGGACTTTATAAAATCAAAATGAATAGTATATTCTAAATATGGGTGGTCACTTATGAAAAGACAGGCAGGTGAAAACCATTTGTATGACTGGAAAGAAAAATATGTGAAAGGGTAGAAGATGAAATAACACTATAGAAAGTCATACCATTGAAACTGTTAAATGTCTGGTTAAAGATTTTGCATTTTACCTTAAAAGCAATAGAGAGACATTAAAGATTTTTGAATGACATAGTCAGATCTATATTTACTCAAATGGATTGGTGATGAAAATGGAAACATCAATTTTGATGTTTCCTTCAATAATGCATATTGTAAGCCATTCATGCTTGCCTAGCTTATGCAAATCTTGTCCATGTCCTACCAAAGTTTACCACTAGGGATCCATCCAATATCCTGGAGGCCTTTCTCCCTCTCTCCTGACATCATAAGGATAACAAAAGAACTCCTGTCATATAATCAGCCCATCTTCTTTTGCTGCCATACAATTCCCTGATGCCTTCTTTTATGTTTATTCTTTAGTCTTCCCCACTAATTATATGTTGCAGCTTATTCATATCCACATTGAGATTCTCCATTTCCCTATTTGTAATTTTTTTTAAGTTATTGTCTGCTATATCTTGCAACCATAAAATAATACTGGCACTAAGAGATAGGCATTTATTTACATACATATTTGAAGACTTTAAAGAAATCTGTCAATTTCCAGTCTGGATTGAAAAGGGATTTCCTAAGAATAGTGAGATATTCTAGAGCTTCTGTCTGCGTTTATCATGGTGCTCATTATATCAAGCCATAGAACATTGCAGAACCTTCTGGGAGAGATATAACCCTTTAAAAGAATTTGACTGACCATGCACACAGAAAAAACAAGGATATGAAGAATGTCTTTTGCCCTGATTATGACATGTAGTTGGATGGACAACCTATAAACCTCATCCATTAGTAAGGCTATTTGGGATAGTACAGATGGGCCATGAGTTGGGGCCAGAATTAGCAAGAGGGGAGAGTGGGCTAGATTACCTTTTAGGGAATATCAATTGGGCAGCTCTGTGGTAGAGAAATTGGACAGGGAAGAAACATATGGCAGGAAGAGCAATTAGGAAATGATTGTAATAATCCAGGCATGAGGTGACGAGGGCTTAAATAATGGTAGAATCTTAGTAGAAAAAAAAGAGAAAAGATATGAGCTATCATAGAGATAAGAATAATAGGTCTTGACAATTAATTAGTGATAGGAGTAAGGGAGAGGGATAAGTCAAGGGATATTCCACAGCAAAACTAGATGATGGAAAGGGTATAGAGCTTTAGCTTGATGGGAAGGCTGAGACTCATGAAATTTTTTTCTTCTTCCTGTTGGTGGTGGTTGGTCCTTTTAATTTTTTTTTAAAGATAGACAACTATAATTTAAGGCAAACTATACAGATATATTCTCCAATGCCAATGGAAGTCCCTTCACTATAGTTTCTTTTGTATCTTTCTTGTGGGGCCAGGTGAATTCAGTGCTGTTTTTCTCCCCATCATTAAGAGGTGAAAGTTGGGATTACACTGTCATTACTTTACAAAACAGCAGCTAACTCAGCCAGAGCTAGTGAAAACATTTTTTGCCTCTGAGCAGGGACATTTGTTTTTCATCCTACATAGAGAGTGTTTTTATTAACATTAATGGATGTGCCCTTAAACAGCAGTAAAGTGTGTTATGCTTACATGCACCAGCAGGTGAAGTTCAAATTTTATTATGCCAGTTCACTTTGAACTTTACTTAGATAGAAGGTCCCTAGCTATCTACTGTCTCCTCTAATGCCCACAGCCTTGTATTTTAAATCTAAAAGAATAGACAAATTGTAAAAATAACTCTTTTTTTGGCTCATGGCTCTACTCTTCTAGATTCCACTCTCTAGTTCCACTGTAACATACTCCCAAAGAAATGATTCTAACAACAAAGGGATTAAAATTCATTCACTACAATGATATTGAAAGTCAAATATGACCATAATATCTGAAAATGGTGAAGAATGATTATTCCCTCATCTTTTTATGCATACTTCTTTGAACTTCAAGGAAATTCATTCCATCTCCTTATGTGGCCAGTTGTGATTATCAAATTTTCTTTTCCATCAGTAGTCAAACAAAAATTGTTTTGGCCACTGGCTCTGGGAAACTTCTCCCATAATGGCTCACATGGAAATGTATACAGTTGGCAGTCTAGGAATGAGTTAACTCCTTGGATCTTTTCATAGGCTGGTCTTAGGGATCTCATCTCTGAGGTGCTCATGAGGGCAGATACAGAACCTACTCCTTGTTATTTTTATACTTTGAAAGTCCAAGTCAGCTAGAAAGAATTAGGACTATGGAATTATTTATCAAATGAAGTGAACATCACAAATCATTGTATCTCTTTTTAAAGTCCTACCAGAGAATATGACCAAACTGATTTTTAAAAGCTTCCCCATGTAGTAGCCATAAGATAACAATACTATTACTAATATTGCTATTATATTATTACACTAATGCCACTTGTTTTTGTTCCTTCTTCTTTTCGGTGAATCAATGACATCACAAGTCTGATGCCCTGACTTTCTAGTGAACTAGATTTAAGTGAGGAAATTATACACAGTCATCAGTCTCATTCTCTCTTCCAGAGTCATCAAAGTCCAACAGCAAGACAAAAGTCAAAATGACTGGCAATGACTCGGGATGCAGGAGATGACCTTGATATCTTTTCTATGCCTGTCCAAGCTCTAAGCACTCCACAGTACCTGCTTCAGCTGCCTTCATGGCTCTTAGAACAAATTGTTCTCATTAGCCCATTCTGCTGGGGGAAGTCTTCACTTGCTGGGTGTAGACATCCCCCTAACTCATTGACAATTTCAAGGTCTCTCAGTTATTGATGCCATGATTGCATTTTCCACTGCTGTGTCTGTTATTTCAGTCAATCAGTAGGTCATTAAACATTTATTAACCTACCATGTACGAGACTCGGTACTAAGTTCTAGGAATATAAAGAAAGGCAAAAGGCAGTCCTTATCCTGGAGCAGCTCACAGTCTGAGCTCTGATGGGGGAGACAACAAGCAAACAACTATACACAAGCAAGTTGATGTAGAGGATAACTTGGAAATAATCAATAGAGGGAAGGCACTAGAGTTAAGAAGGTTTGGGAAAGGCTTCCTACAATTTTAGCTGATTCTTGAGGGAAGCCGGAGAAGCCAAGAGGCAGAAATGAAGAGGGAGAGCATTCTCATCATGAGGGAATAACAAGTTCTTTTTGGTACTCAAATAGGAACCAGAATTCAGTTCCTATTAGAGCCCACTGAGCTTATGTCTGCCAAGATTGTGCCTCAAAGAAGGTAATGGTTATCATTAGCTTTGGGAGTTAGGTGGGCCATGTAACCTTTAGCTCTTTGAATGTTTAGAGGGAGAGTGTGAGGCAAAACCATGCCACTTGAGGATGATATGAAGGAAAATGGTGATGTTTATACATGGAAAAAAAGAAGAATCAAGGGACATGTGCCACTGTAGCTGCCTTTACACATTTGAAAGACCTGTCATGAGGAATAGTTAGACTTATTCTGGTTGGCCCTGGATGTCAGATATAGGAGCAATGAATGAAAGTAACAGAGACAGATTTTAATGTGAGGAAGCACTTCATAACAATTAGAGATATTTTAAAATGGAATGGATACACTTATGTAGGAGTGAGTTCTCCCTCACTGACGTTGTTCTAACATAGGCTTGATGGTGACTTATCAAGAATATTTAAGAAAGGAATTGTGTGCTAGAAGAGTTTGTTCTCTCTAAAGTGCCTTCCTTAGATTCTGTGATCCTTTAGGAGAAACCACTTTTCCAAGCCCACACAGAAAGTGAAAGGCAGAGGCAGTACTAGAATCCAGGTCACCTTGTTCCCAGTCCAGTACTCAATTTACCAGGTCACAATGCTAACTCTGCAGCATACCCACTTAGAGTACACTCATCACTCAGATCTGGGCCTCCATGGCTAGAGTTTCACTCTTAGCCATTTCTTGGGAGAATGGTGTAAGAAAGTCATATTGTGTCTTTCACCCAAAATAGGTGAGAAGAATCAATCCCTCAATTAGTGCCTATTATGTGTCTGGCCCTGTGTTAAGCAGAAAATATGCAAAGAAAGAAGTGAAGTGGCCCCTGTTCTTAAGGAGTTTACTTTCTATCAAGAGAAGGATATTTTTTATTATTATATATATACATAAATAAGTATATACAAAATAAATACAAAGTAAACTTGCAGTATATGGCGATCATTTGTAGGGAGAGCAGGAAAGGCTTCAGGTGGATGATATCATTTGCACAAAGTTTTTAAGGAATCTATATGTTCTGAGGGTATCCAGGTGATACAGTGGATAGAGTACCAGGCCTAGATGCAGAAAGACTTGACTTCTTGAGTTCAAATCTGACCTCAGATACTCACTAGCTATATAATCTTAGGCTAGTCACTTAACCCTGTTTGCCTCAGTTTTCTCATCTGTAAAACAAGCTAGAGAAGGAAATGGCAAACCACTCCAGTATCTTTGGCAAGAAAACATCAAATGGGTCAAGAAGAGCTAGACTTGACTGAAAAATGATTGAACAACATAGATACTAAATAAATGGAAATGGGAAAGCATTCTAGGCCTGGGGGATAATTAGTGCAAAGGGACAAATAATATTAGCTTGCATTGATGACTTACACACACACATATACACATCAGGTAGGCATGGTACAGTAGAAAGAAAACTGATTAGAGTCAGAGGATATGGTTTAATCCTGGCTACCATTGACTATTTGGGTGACCTTGAACAACTCAATTAACATCCCTGAGCTGCATTTTCTCATGTGTAAAATGCGGGAGTCAGATTAAATGAACTCTGGAGTCCCTTCCATCTCTAGATCTATGATTTCTCCAGGCATTACATTGTAGCTTTGAATAGTTCTAACTGTAGGAAAGTTTTTATGCAGTTTCCTTCCCTAACACTTAACACAGTGCCTGGCACATAGTAGGCTCTTAATAAATCTTTATTATTGATGAACTTGTCTTCACAGAACACTAGGACTTTTGATAGAGAAGAAGGAGGAGGCAACAGGATCCAATGATCCAAAAGCTGTAGGAGGGGTGAAATCAAGTATCCAAAAGCCAGAAGGATGTGAAGGTAGAATGGCCATCTTTCTATTGACCCAGATCTGCTGCTGATCTTTTCTCACTGCTCCATGATGGGCTACACCCAGAGAGAATCTAAGATCCCTTCCACTACAGAATGTGGAATGAGAAAGAATCTGTCTTTAGGAGTTTCAATCCAAACTGGGTCTAAGCTAGAAAAAGTGTGAGGTCCAGAGTTCCTGTCTTCACTTGATAATTAGCCCTAAAGGATGTGTTAATTCAGTAATCGCTTTTGAACCATATTGTGTTGTTTTTTATAGTCCCTTGTCCACTTGCAGAAGTGACCACAAGAAACTAAAAATAACTGAAAGACCCAAACAGCCTCCCAAAACAAACAAACAAAAATCTCAAGCTATACATTTCGCTGAGCACTACTGGAAGTGGAGTGCCTTAGGATAGCCAGGATATAGGAGAAAGGCAGTCATTCAGACACTCAGGAAATATTTCATTCTGTATACTGTTCATTACTTGGATTGACTCTATGCTAAGAGTAAATACTTTTTGCTGTTAAACTAGTGTTGTCTGTTCATATGAGGAAGTCAACATCATTATGCCAAGGTCACCTGATGAAGGTTCAGCATAATAGAGCAAGTTCAGACAAGAGACAGGGTTTGATACAAGTACAATAATGAAGACAAAAAGTTTAAGAATAGAATTCTTGTTATCCACTCTCTGAGAACAATACAAATCTCAACATTTATTCAGCATCTCACTCTGGGAGATAGGTGTGAACAGCCCTTAGATTGAGTGTACGAATATCCAATGCCAGTCTTCCTCTTGAACAGGACCAGGATAGTGGCTTTCAGCACCACCTAGTGGTTTAACTCATTTCAAGTCTAAATTCACCTTTTTGAAGGACCAAGGGTTGCTGTATCCCTAGATCTGACTTGAAAGAGTATAGGTTGCTCATTCAGTGGATAATTCTAATACTCTGCTCCTTGAACTCTATACCCTTACTTCTGCTTTGCACTTCCAGAAACTTTAGAGACTTTCCCTATAACTTTCCTTATAGTCTTCTGGTTTGGGGGCAGATGTAGAATGATAATTGGGAAAATATTCGAAAACTTGCCTCTCAAATGATTGATTCTATGGAAAGAATTTCTTGTTATTTAGCAGTCAGTGGAATTAAAGGCTTTGAATAATAAGCCTGTGCTATACCTGAACAGTCTTAGATGTATTCTCCATCTTTTGCTATTAGAACTTCCTCTTAAATTTGAGATATATATTTGGTGGGGGGGAGGGTGAGGAAAACAGATATGTGCTTCTTCTATCCCCAGTTTTGACATTTAGAACCCAGAAAAATTTAGTGGAAATACTGGACTTGATGTTTCAAGAGCAAAGCCTGACATTTACCAGCTGTGTGATTATGGGAAATTACTTAATTTCTATGATCCTCAATTTTTCCACTTCTCAAATGAAAATAACATTTTCCCTATTTAATTATCAGGATTACTGTAAGGAAAGCCTATGTATAACCTAAATTTCTATAGAAATGTTAAGTGCTATTATTAATAATGAAGACCAATACCACCACTGTGACTCTAAAGAGAACTGGTAGAGAACACAGGTGAAAAAAGAGGGAAGGAGGGAAAAAAGGGGAGATAGGAATTAGCAGGAAGAGATAGAGAAGAAGGGAGAGTCACACATACACAGAGGTAAAAGGAGATGAGGGAGGAGAGGAGAGGAGGAAAGGACAGGGGAGGGAAAAGAAGAGAAGAAAGGATAGAGAAGAGAGGAGAGGGGAGGATAGGGAGAAGAGGGAAGGAAAAGAAAGAAGAGAGGA
The DNA here is from genome assembly GCF_027887165.1 of Monodelphis domestica. NCBI lineage: Eukaryota > Metazoa > Chordata > Mammalia > Didelphimorphia > Didelphidae > Monodelphis > Monodelphis domestica. The sequence continues at coordinate 591,415,544 of NC_077227.1, read as the reverse complement.
GGAGATGAGAAGAGAGGGGAAAAGAAGGGAGGAGAAGAGAGAAAAGGAGAGAGAAAGTAATGAGAGGGAAGGAAGGAAAGGAGAGAAAAAGAAAACATGGGCACAGTAATGTGACTGCAGGGAAGTCTAAAGTACAAAGGAGATTATTAGGAAACAAATGAACACTCATACAGTATCTCAGCAGTGTGTGTGCACCAAAGTGTAAGTTATAAGGAAAGTCTAGTTGATGAATTTCAATGTCACAGGGAGCTAATTTACATCTTATATTTGGGTCTCTGTTAGATACAGCCTTTGTAGGACTAAAACACACATACCAGTGCCCCAAATACTCATCACAACAACTATGCAAGGCAGACTTTGAACTTGGCAAAGCTTTTTTCCATTGTTTAGTTTTGCTCCTAACTGTATAAGTCATAGTAAACACATTAGGAGTCTGTGTGTCACTGCAGACAGTATAGATATTAAAGGAAACTTGGAAAAAAGTGAGATGACTAGACAAGACCACTGCACCTGGAGGGAACAACACAGCTCCTCATCCTTGTGATTTCTGAACTATGAAGTAGGTTTAGAGTCATACATTTCAATTTAAGGTATTTGTTCTCTCTGATAGAGGGAATTAGGGGGTGCCATAGTATACAGATTGCTGGGCCTGGAGTCAGGAAGACCTGAGTTCAAATCCAGCCTCAGAAACTAACTATATGTGTAATCCTGGGCTAGTGAATTAAATTCTGTCTACCTCAGTTTCTTCATTTGTAAAATGAGTATAGTAATATCCCTGCTCTCCCAGGATTTTTTTTTGTGTGAGAATATGAGATTAAAATTGTAAAGCACTTAGCACAGTACCTGTTAGATAGTAGTAGGTGATTAATAAATGTTTGTGATTACATTCTAGGTTTTCACTTCTGGGTCTTGGTCAAAGATCAGCTCCACTTCATAACTAACTCTTATTCCACTGGGAAGTTGATAAAGGTGCTAAGAAGTACCAAATGAAAAGTGTAAACTTGAAAGGAATAGAGGAGACCAACTAGAAGAGAGTATACAAATATAGGGGGTTGCCAGGGGAGCTCAGCTGACCCTTATAAATGGTTAGGGGCCAGAAGTAGAATAGACACAAAGAATTAAGAGAAAACATTGTAACCCAACTAAAACATTCTGCTACTCTAGTAAATTAGATGGACTAGATCTCATATTTGACTTTACACAAAATAACTATTTTATCTGAATCCTCTAAATATTCCAGAGACTCTCTCTTTGCTGAAAATCTCTAACCTCTTTAAAAGTTAAGAATCCAGGTGGCTCTTTGGTTAACCTAGAGAAAAGACAGTGGGGAGCAAGCCAAAGATGGAACTGGAGAGATTGTCTCTGACCTAGATTCCTCTTCCCTGGGCAGGAATTTTAACTGGAGGGAACCCATGAATTTCAGGCCTATACTAGAAATCTATTGAAAATTTTATTCTCAAAGTTGGTAATAACCATAGCAATAACAATAAGAGTAGCTGCTTAAATTTTTATAGTGCTTTAGAGTTTATAAAGTGTTTGCCTCAGAGCAATCTCACTTTGCAGAAGAGAAGATTAAAGCTCTAAGAGGTTAAATTATTCATCCCAGTTAACCCAATGGCAGAACCATGATTAGTAATTAAGTCTTTTGACTCCTGGCTTGGTGTTCATTCCATTAAATCTTGAAATTTTGGGTTGCTATCAAATATCTAGTGGAAGACCAAGATGTCAGGAAAACAAAGGCTAAATTGGTCTGTGAGCCTAGATCAGCTGTGATTTCATTAAGGTTTAACAATGGAGAAACCTTAAAGGTCATCTATTTCAATCTGTTTGAGAAAAGGAAAGACTGAACCAGATCAGAATTAAGTGACTTGTTGCATGTCATACTCTACAATACTTTTCCTATTAAATTATCTGGCACCCTCTTAAATTAGGTATTTATAGGGTGTCTCATCCATACCATGCGAAGTTATAGATATTTGGATTTGTTGATAAATGATCCTTAAAAGTTACTCTTTTTCTAATCTATCCATATATCTCTCGTAAATTTCAATCCTTACATTAAAAATTGGGGAGAGAGGGGAAGTAGCTATTGACATACCCACAATATGCCTGAAACTAGGGTGAAGGAGGAAATCTAGAGCCTACATTGTAGGTGTTGATTTCTATTTCTGGCCTGAAACTGTGGGTATCTTTTGAAATTCTTTTTCCTTTTTAAAGTTATTTTCTTTCTTAAGTCATGAATGGGAAGCAGAGTCTTCCAATGTGACTTTTATAGACTAGACCATTTCTTTCTACTTTTTATCATTGCAACAATTATATTATTGCACAGCAAGGTGTCATTGAAGTATTTGCTCTCGTGATTGTGATTGGAACTAAAATAGCAACATGGCTGGGTATTCATTGGAAAGGTGATATGCATTTATGGGAATGGAATCCTATTAAGGATAGTTAATTCTAGGGACATATTTTGAACATGGAGATGATAATATTGAATTGATATTGTGTTCATATGTAATATCCATAGTATACTATATGGATACTGGGGGAAATGGCAGATGCTAGCTATAATGAGGAAGAGAGCATATGTTGTTGGAAAGATACATAAGATGCAAGAATAGGGAACAGGTGTGGCAGGGGCTATAGAGCTATTGATTTTGAAGATTGCAACTTGCTGTCTCCACTAAGCTAAGGGTCCCTATTGCTTGATTCTTTGCATCTCTTCTCTATTTTGGACAGCTCTGATGCTGGGTATTTTCATTGATGATAGACATCTTCCCTACTATTGAATGTCTCCATCACTGTTGCTGTTCTATGCTCCCTTCTGCTGAGCCCAAGTTACTCTTGTGATTTCTTAAATAGGATATGGTCTTCTAATTCCTTTCTAGCTTAACAACCCAAAGGGACATCTTTAGTTTTTTAGTAGTAAAAATCTACAGCTGATTAGCCTCTTGGCATCTTAAAATTTGGTCTTTTTTCCTGAATTCTTACGGTACTAAATTTCCCAATCCTAATCTTCTATTTTACTTGAGGGTAGAAAATTCCCTTCAAACTTAGTTACATTTTGGCATGGGGTGTTCAGGGAAAACTGGTACATCTAGTGTGAGGACTTGTCAAGCCCTTTTCTGGGCTGCTTTCCTCCTTTGATGTCCACCTGCCACTCAGCTGTCTCCTGTGGTTTCAAGAAACTGTGGCATGCCCAGTAGTTTGCATGAGGTCAAAGAGGACTGGTGATAATGGCAAGGTATTGGAATATTAATCTGGCAATGGTGATAAGGAAAGGTTGTAATGAAGATAAAAATGGATACTTGTATGCCACACTGGAAGCTATATTGGAAAATCAGAAATGATGCGATGATACAGTAGTTGAGAAAGAATGGAGAAGGGATAAATCTGAATATTTTGAAGGAAGACTTATCAAGACTGGATAATATCTTGACTCTGGAGCTTGCAAGGAAAAAGAAGAGTGAATGATGACTTAGTTTTAAAGTGAGAGGGGGAACTGGTATTAACTCTGAAAAATCAACTAAGTGAGGAATTATACTTTAAATCCTCCAGAATTCAGACACATACTTTGGGTTACATGACTTTTGACTACAGGGAAATTTTTCATGTAAGTTCTATCTCATTTTGGCCATTGACTCCCAATAGATTATGGCCAGATTCCTGGCAAAATGATGTCCCTCTTTGAGTGGCAGAGTTATCCAGGAATCTACCATAGATTTACTTAAACTGTTCATGCCTCTCTTTACTCTCTCCGGTGAAACCAGTCATTTAAACTTCCTTCATCCATCCCAGACCTGTTTGTGAGCAGGTCTTAGGTGTCTGGATGTAAAGAGAGATAAGGATACAATAGTGAGTGGGAGGGGGGAGAGGTAAGGTACAAATCATGGGAGAAAATGAAGCATTCAATTCTGAACAATGGAGAATAACAAGGAGGAGGAGGAGGTGTCAGGAGTGTTTCCTGGGAGATAGACTCACTCCTCTGCTACTTCAGCCCCTTCTGTCCATCACTCAAGATCTCTTCCTCCTACCTCTCTCAGAAGTACTGAACCTTCCAGACCCTGGAGGCGACTCAGAGGTGATTTTAGAACTGAAGGAGAGATAGTAACACAAAGAGATGTCTTCCTATTTTCTTATCTATGGTTTAGACTCACTGACCTTCTCTATCATCCCACCTCTAGGACTGAATTAATTACTCTGACACAAGCAACAGTATGACCCTTGGGATATGCAGAGAGCCTATGGCAGAAACACTTTCACTCCAATAAAATATAAGCTCTTTAACAGCATGGACTGGATTTCAATTTCGCCTTCAGATCTCTGACATCAGAATCTTACATATCTTCTGATATATCAGGAACTTAAAAAGAAAAAAAAAACTTTTGCATTAATTTGGATTAGGAAAAAAAAGGCCAATGGAAACATAGGTATGGAAGGGTAAGCCCTCTTTCTTTAATGATGATTTGAGGGATTAGTTACTGCAAAGGGGTATGAACTTTAGATCTACTGGCTGGCCACTTTCTCCCACTTGTTCATTTTTGAAGATGACCAATGACATCATGGAGTAAAATCTTGATTCATGCATAAACTGGATTTAAGTGAGGCAAAGTTACCAGTTGCATTCTCTTCCTGAGTCACTGATTTACAGTGGCAAAGCAAAAGTCAGGATGACTGGTGATGGCCCTGGGCAGGCAGTGGATGGCCTTGGCCTCTTCAATGTAAGACCAAGCTCTGAGAGTTTCCCAACTCCTGAATCAGCTGCCTTCATGGCCATTGAAACACATTGCTCTCATCTGCCCATTCCACTGGGGAAAGTCTTCATATACTTCAGGCAGACACTTTCCCTACCTCATCTATGGGTTTGGGGCCCATCAGTTAATCTCATCCTAGTGAGACAGGTTTCCCAGAATGCCCAAGCTAGACCTTCATTGAACCACAGGCAAGAAGTGGGAGAAAGGTGGGCATCAAAGATGGAGAAGCAGCCCTGAAAAGGGCTTGGCAAACCCTCATACCAGAGGTGCTAATCCTCCCTGCCCATCCCATAGACTCCTTCTATTTACAACATGTAAGACTTTACCCTTGGTTTCTTTGTCTATAACACACAAATGGTATGGAAGACTTGATTTCATGATCTCTAGGCCCTTCCATGCTCAAAAACCCATGATTATCATTTGACTATGATCTAGCAGTTAGAATGATGGGGGCATAGAAAATATGTATAATTAAGAATATATGCTGGGGCTAGGTCTAAAGGACTGCTGACTTGGGTAGGACCTCAGGATGGCAGTGGAGGTACAAGCAAAGATAGAGGTAGAGGGAAATAACTGGTAGAAGAGACTTAGTACAGCTCCTATTTAGGCCAGACTCAATTCATTAGGCACTCTCAAGTGGAAAACAATTTGTCAATTGGACAATGTACTGTACCATAATAGATTTCAGATAATTTTATGAGTACTTCACAAAATCGCTCAGGCTCATGCCCCTGACTTGCAAAACTGTGAGAACATAAGTGTCTGACTTATTTTGTTCTTCTGAAAGTGGTGCCTTTCAGAAACATATTGCAAGCTCTCAAGCTGACAAAATATTGAATATTTTAAAATATTTTAAATATTCAAAAATATGTTTTATGTATTTAATACAAGTAGAGAACAGATATGCATATGTCTGTAGATAGTCAAGAAAGTTCTCTTCCTCTTTCCACAAGGACCTAAACAGTCTTTCCAACATGGAGTCAACCAACTTTTCCTTCCTGGGAGCCCTTATTGAGAAAGACATTTACTCTTTGGTGTGTATTATTCGATGATGCTTCCTCCCTCCCCCACCTTCTTCTCTCCCCAGATTTCCTTGCTGGAGCTGCAATTCCTTTGCTGTTTTCTTCCTATCAAAATTCCTTAACTCCAAGGAATTTTGGAAATGTAGCCTGTAGGCCTCTTCATCCACATGGTCCATGAATTCTCTCTAGATCTTTGTAAGGTGCACTTTCTGGTTTTGGGGGTCTTTTTTTTTTATCACTGTCTCTACCAGACACTGTCACTTCTGTACACATAGTTCCCTATGTCTATGTAGTCCTCTTTTACTCATGAGGCTTTTCTTCTCACTTCCCTTCTATTCATAATCAGATCCCTTCTTGTGCATGCAGCCCCAGAGAAAATGGTATGGGGAGATCACTGTCTGCCTGTTACAAAAGTGTAGATCATTACAATTTATTTCATAAGCTAGAATTTTAAAGGACCAAATTATGTAATTATTTGCCTATAATTCTAGAATGAAAGACTGAGCTTGACTCCTTTAGAGGTGGTATATGTCTCTTTTCACTTCAGTTTATTCTTTACTCATCCAGTAAAATAATTTTCCTAAAGTATCCTTCCAACCATTTCACTCCTTACTCAATATAACTCCTATGACTCCCTATCATGTACAGGTTGGCATATAAAAATCCTGTTTGGTGTTCAAAGCCATTCAAAATCTATCCCCTCCCACACATACCTTTCCAGTCTAATTACCAATTCCAACCCTACCACTTCCATATTCTTCTGTCAAGATTCAACGATACAGGCATCCTTGTTTTTACTGGAAGATGATCTCTCCTGATTCTGGGCATTTTCATCTATTTCCCCCCATTCATGGAATGTACTTCCCCCTCATTTTGGTCTCCTAGCTTCCCTGGTTTCTGGTCCTAGGTAGAATCCTATTTTCTACAGGAAGCCTTTCCCTCTTAATTCTAGTCACTTCTATCTGTTGATTATTTGTATTTATGTTGTCTATAGCTTGTTTGTACACAGCTATTTTCATGGTATCTCCCCCATTAGACTGTGAACTCAGTGAGGAGATGAATTGTTTTTTGCTTTTCTTTATATCCCCAGTACATGGCATAGTTTCTAGCATATAGCAAGTACTTTATAAGTGTTTTTCTGTTATATATATATATGTATATATATATATATATAGTCTTTTATTTTTTATTTTTAAAATTAATTAAATAATTAAGAATATTTTTACATGTTTACATGATTCATGTTCTTTCACTACCCTCCTCTTTCCCTCCTTCTGGAGTCAATGAGCATTTCCACTGAGTTATACATGTATTATTGTTCAAAACCTATTCCATATTACTTTTTTCAATGGAGTGATCATTTAAAGTCTACATACCCAATCATATCCCTATCAAACTATGTGATCAATCATATTTTTCTTCTGTGTATCTACTCCCACAATTCTTTCTCTGGATGTGGATAGCATTCTTTCTCATAAATCCCTCTGCATTGTCCTGGGTCATTTCATTGCTGCTAGTAGAGAAGTCCATTACCTTTGATTGTGTCACAGAGTATCAGTCTCTGTGTACAATGTTCTCCTGGTTTTGCTCTTTTCATTCTGCATCAATTCCTGGAGGTCGTTCCAGTTCACATGGAATTCCTCCAGTACATTATTCCTTTGAACACAATAGTATTCCATCACCAGCATATACCACAATTTGTTCAGCCATTCCCCAATTGATGGACAACCTCCCCTCCCCCCCCCATTTCCCAATTTTTTGTCACTACAAAGAGAACTTACAAATATTTCTTGACTAGCTAGTGGAAAGACATAAAACAGTGGGAAAGCTGGTGCCAGTAACAGATTCCTTCCCTTCCCAGATTTCTAAATAAGAACCAAGTTACACATTATTTTGTATATACACAGAACTCTTCATGCCAGTGAAGGTTCTCTCATCAAATAATTGTTGAGAGGCTCTTCTGGCCTTTGGAACTCTGTGAGTTAGCTTTGCCCAATCCCCATTTCATAGATGGCATAGATTAAGACATATTCAGGTCTAGTGATTTGGAGAATGTCAGCCTATACTAAGATCTTAAGACTCAAAAGTTCTAAAGAATTTAAGCACCAATATATATAATCTTTGATTTATTGCTTAGTCATACAAAGTCAAGGTCAAAAGAATCAAGGGAAAGATGAGTCATTAAGCTGGAGTAATTAGAAAATTCAGGCAGGAAGTTGGTATGGGTTGCATAGTATTGAGAAGACAATGACTTTTTCTGAATCTTTATATTAGAACAGCAGGCCAGGAGACCCTGATTCTTCACTCCCCTCCTCTTTTCCCACCTCAACAAGCTACTTAACAGAGAACAACTACTCTGCCTGCCATTTAGAGAGTCAATTCTGTACTCATGTTTCCTGTTCCTAGAACCCCTAGTATAATTTCCTACCTTCACCTCTGCTAACTAGTCTCTTCATCCATGTTTGAATGGACTCTTTGGATCTTGGGTTTAGTTTGGAACTTAACCACTAACAAGTTTATGACACCTATTTTTTTTCTTCATACAGTGAGTCAAGAAAACTCATTTCCTCCTCTATAAAATGAGATTAGACTTAATGACTTCTAAATTTCCCTCCAGCTCAAAATCTATGGTCCTATGATCTCAGCTTTGGACTCAAGTGTCTGTACATCCCTTCCAATGCCAACCCTTTCTCCAATCAATGTTCAGACTTCCAGCCTTTGCAAAATAATTTGGGAATGCCACATTACCAGCTTGGCCTGGTATAGCCCATGCTGCAGCTTAGACAATTCATCTTACAGCATTTCTGGCACTCATTTATTGGTGTTGGTGTAGGAATTTTTTCACTCTCCTCTGTGGTTTTCAAATGTTCTGCACGAATGACTTTCCTCAGAGGTGTGCTTGGAGCTACTTCATTTTGGATCTTGAGAAATGATTGTTAAACTTTCAGTATGGGCTCTTATATCTTGAAAATCAGCTACAGGTACAAATCAGAACTAGATTTATTGTGTTTTATTTTATAGTTTAGACTTAAGAAAGTGATGGAGAAAATGATAATAATGTAGATTAAACTTTAAAATATGCTGTACCCACTTTTTCCTCAGAGAGTCAGTCATAAAGCATTTAACAGGACACCTTCCCTACCCCCAAGCAAACTTTCAGTGGAACTCTTGAAGTAAAGCCTCATTCAATAATTTTTGTAAAGTACTACCAATCTACTAGATCTCACTTATTTTTAAAAAATATTATATTTTCAGATCTGTTTTTATTCAAAATCCAACAACTAAGTTAATGTGCTGTGGGGAAGTGTTTTAGAATTAGGGACAATGTTAGTAGCGACAGAATGTCTTATGAAAAGCTTCTTAGAAATGTTCATTTCCCCTTCTTTCTACTTTACTTTGCAAGCTGGTCTATAGATCACATTTTGACTTAAGAAATTCGACTCAACTCAATTCAACACACATTTATTAAACCCTGTTATGTGCCAGACACATTTTTACCCTACAGGTTGGGGAATAAAAATCCTGTAGGCTTCGGGTCCTGCCCTCAGGGAACTTATTATTCTGCTGAAGAGAAACAGTAGGCAGTCAGATGGGAAGGGCACTAGCAACCAGGAGAATCAGGAAATATTTCATGTAGGAGGGGGCAGTTGACCTGACTGTTGAAGAGATTTAGGAGTCCCAAAAGGCAGAAATGGTCCAGAGCCTCAGGCAGACCTTTCCTTGGTCCCTACATCTCACTGGCTTGGTTCATGCCTTTCCCAGTAGATTCCACCACATCCCTTTCACTTAATTTGCCTCAAATCTGAAGTAGCCTCTGAAGTAACAGTCTCTGTCAGGTTGGAATGTAAGGGAAGTAGACAAGTAGGGCTTGTAACTTTTAAGTGCTGGGCTATAGGACTAGGGCAGAATTGGGGCCAAAGGGTGCCAAGGCTGAATGAGATACTTCTGATTCTCTGCCGGAGCTCTATTACTGCCTTTCCCCCCTTGTTTATGGAGATATATGTGAGTATCAAAATGGTAAAGTCCAAAAGAGTACAAAACCAGAACTTGTAGGAATTCAATAATGTACCCCATTTAATGGGTTATTCAAGTGTTAAGAGAAATCATCATTTTAACTATGCTTAATTTTCATGTCACAAGCTGACTTTTGAACCTAATCCCACCATGAGTCCCAGAATAACATATAAGTTCACTAGAAGTAAATCTAAATTGGAAAGTGCCACAAAGGGGCCTGAAGGCACTAAGACCCATCTTCCTCCTGTCTGACTTCAGACACTTACTAGTGGTGTGGTCCTGAGCAAGTCATTTAACTCTGTTTGCCTCAGTTTCCTCATCTTGAAATAATCTGGAGTAGGAAATGGCAAAAAACTCCATCATCTTTGCCAAGAAAATTCCAAATGAGGTCAATGACAAGTTAGATGTGACTGAAAAATGACTGAACAAATTTGCATTTTTATGATTAATCACTAATAATAATAACTACCATATATGTTATATGTATATATATATATATATATATATATATATGTAGTGATTAATGTATTGCAAAACACTTTTTCCAAACATCTCATTTTATCCTGATGACTAGCCTGGGACATAGCCACTGCTATCAACTCCATTTTACATCTGAGGGAACTGAGGCAGACAGAGATTAAGCTCATTTGCCCAAGCTAGTCAATGCCTGAGTCAGAAACCAAACTCATGTCTTGACTGGAGGTCCAGCATTCTCTACTTCATCACCTCCTTCCCACTATTGTAAAAACTCTTCATATACTCTTCTATATGTGGCATTTGTGACACAAGCCTTATGAATATTTGTTTTATCACCACAGAAAGGGGGAGTAACACATTTATTCTTGTCTTTTTCCATTTTCTGATTTTTCCCAATTATCCACAATGGGTAGAATTACAAAATAAAGCCGAAAGAAAGAAAGAAAGAAAGAAAGAAAGAGAGAAAGAAAGAAAGAAAGAAAGAAAGAAAGAAAGAAAGAAAGAAAGAAAGAAAGAAAGAAAGAAAGAAAGAAAGAAAGAAAGAAAGAAAGAAAGAAAGAAAGAAAGAAAGAAAGAAAGAAAGAAAGAAAAAACACAATGAAAGTAACTCCCAGATTAAGAACTGAGAGTATATAAGAATCAGCTGAAACATTGTCAACTGTCAGCAATTATTAGGTCTGAGACATGATTGATTTTAGACTTAACAAGAAGTCAACATTTTAGTACTATAATTCTTCTCTTTTTACGTTTCCACATTTGCAAAAAATATACTTTGTGACATACTTAATATTTAAAATGTTTAGCTTGTTATCATTTCCTTCTAAAAAATTTTCAAATCTTCATTCCCAAGAAGGAATCTTTATTTCATGGCTAGAGAACATAAGCCAAAAAGAACATTTAATTAGAGGAATTGGACAATGGATAAAATGCTGCATTGGAAGTCAGGAAGACTTGAATTTGAATTCTACCTTAGACACTTAATAGCCGTGAAACAATGGGCAAATCATTCAACCATCCTCTGCCTCAGTTTTCTCATAGATAAAATGGGGATAATAATAGCACCTATTTCCCAGGATTATTGTGAGAATCAAATGAGATAACATGTAAGGCATTTTGTAAATTTTTAAGTGCTATATAAATCTTTGTATTGTTAGTATTCATATTATTATTGGCAGCTAGGTGCTTCAGTAGATTGAGAGTCAATCTTAGAAACAAGAGGTGCTGGGTTCAAATTTGGCCTCAGACACTTCCATGCTGGGTAACCTGGACAAGTGTTACATTTAAAATAGTTAAGCCAATTTCAAGATTTACACAAGTCACTTAACCCCCAATGCCTAACCCTTGCTGCTCTTCTGCTTGGATCCAATGCACAGGATTGATTCTAAGACAGAAGGTAAGGATTTTAAATATATATGTGTGCATGTATATATAAATTGTATTATTATTATCATCATCATCATCATCATCAATGAAGAATCTCTGTGACTGTACCTGATCAATGGAAACCCCAAACTATGATCTGAGGCCACACATTACAGTTAAGTAATTCAATCTTCCTGTCTCTGTGCAGATGACACACAATTCCTATATTTTCAGTCCTCTAAATCCACTTCTGCTGAGCTTCCTAGGATAAAAATACAATCTCTTTGATATTCATTCATTCATTCACTCACTCTTTCATTCATTTCCTTTTTAAACCAATGCTAAGAAAGGTCTTGGGTTCAAATGTGGCCCCAGACACATCCTAGCTGTGTGATCCTGGCTAAGTCATTTAACCCGGATTGCCTAGCCCTTATTATTCTTCTGCCTTGGAACTGACACCTGTATCAGTTCTAAAAGAAAAGGCAAGGGTTTAAAAAAAGAATCAATATCAATTCTAAGGTAAAAAAGCAAACAATGGAGGAAAAGTGACTTCCCTAGCTAGGTCACAGAGCTAGGAAGTGTCTGAGGCTCACTTCTCCTGACTCCAGAGATGGCACCCTCTCCATTGTGCTGCCCCAAACTCCTTGATATTAAAGCCTTTCCAAATTTGTTATCAAATTACCCTTTCAGATTTATTTTATATTACCTTCTTTCAAATGTGCTGTGTTGATGAAAACTGACAATACTTGCGGTTCCCTAGTCAACATTTCATCTCCTGTCCATGAGCTTCTGCAGAGGTTCTCCTCCATGCCTAGAATATAGTTAGACTTCTTCTCCACTTTTTTCAAGTACTTACTTCAAATACTTTTTTCTAAATCCTTACCTTCTTTCTTAAAGGAGATACTTGCACCAATTTTAAGATAGAAGAGTGGTAAAAGCTAGGCAATTAGGGTTAAATGACTTTCCCAAGGTCACATAGCTACGAAATGTCTGAGGCTAGATTTGAACCTAAGGACCTCCAGTCTCCAGACTTAATGCTTTGTCCACTGAGCCACACAGCTGCCTCCTTCATATAGTTTTATTAAAAATCTACTTCAAATACTCAATTATTTTCAATTACTTGTTCTACCTATCTATCCATAGTTTTCTTCAAGGCTCAACTCAGGTTACACCACCTACAGAAAGCCTTAAAGTCTTCTCTTAACTATCTTTTATTTATCTGATTCTGAATGTTGAATCAAATTATTTTTAATATATTTGTATCTTCAGGATCTAGTGTTGTGTTTTATAATTTACAGTAGGAGTTCAACAAATATTTTCTTAGGACTGGATTGGATTTAATCATGAGAATCAAGGAAAAGTCAATAAACATTTTTTAAGTGCTTACTATGTGCCAGATACTAAGCTGCCTTTGCCTTTATCTTCTACACATTTTTAAAATCTTAAGTTACTTTTCAGCAACATCTGTTTCTTTAGATAACTCCCACTTTCCCAGGTCACAGAAATCATTGCTGATAGTGTCTTCATAATTTCATTTCCAAGAATTTCCAGTCCCTTTTGGTCTGCCTTTGCCTGAAGAATATTAAGTCATTGGCTTCCATCTCTACATTGTCTGGACCTTTTGAATTCCACATTCCCCAAATTTGAGGTTCCCATTAGACCATGCACAGCTTTCCTTCCTTTCTTCATTATAAACTCTATAATGGCGTGGTCATTTGCCCATGAAGTTTCTGCCATTTCTGCTTCAACATCCAGTTCATTTTGGTCAGAATCTTGGACAGAATGGCAGGTCCCCTCATGGTTTCTTCTACCTTTTCAAGGAGAAAATTATCATTAAGGCAAGTCACGAATTTATCAGCTGCTCTGCTTTTGGCAGACAGAAAATTCCAACAGATGTTCGGATAGTTGAAGTCCCCCATCCCTATGATAGCATTTACCCTTGCCAGGTTTCCAATCTGTTTTCAGGTCATTACCCATCCATGCCTGCTTATACTGTATGATTTTTGTCAACCCTTCCATAAATCCTCCATTAGCAACCCATCCAATAAAGAGAAGTCCTTTCTCTAGATCTTTGAAAAATTCACTGATAGCAGTGTGATTATTGGCTTACTTCTTTGTTATCTTATTTTTAATAATATTTCATTTCCCCATTACACATAAAATGAAATTTTAAATATTCTTTCTCTAAGTTTTGAATAAAAATTCTCTCTTTTCTTTCCACTCTCCCTCCTTCTCTCCCTCCCTACCCCCTTCCTAAGATGGTAAGCAATCTCACATAGATTTTACATATTCAATCATAAAAACATTTTTTCATATTAGTCACTTAGTGAAAGGTATCTCAAATTAAAAAAAAAGAAGAAAATGAAATAAAATGAAATATAGTATGCTTCAGTCTGCATTCAGGCTCCATTAGTTCTTTCTCAGAGGGCAGATGGCATTTTTCATCATAAATGCCTGGGATTGTCTTGGATCACTGCATTGCTGAAAATAACTAGATCATTTGTGGTTGTTCATCAAGAAATATTGCTGTCGTTGTGTCCATTGCTCTTCTGGTTCTGTTCATTTCACTTTGCATCAGTTCATGTAAGTCCAAATTTTTCTGAAACTATACAGCTTGACATTTCTTATAGCAGAATAGAATTCCATCACTATCATATTACACAACTTATTTAGCCATTCCCCAATTGATGAACAGCTCTTTGATTTTAATTCTTTGCAATCACAAAAAAGTTGCAATAAATATTTTTTTTTACAAATAGTATATTTCTCCTTTTGTTTTATCTCTTTGAGATACAGACCTAATAATGGTATTGATATACAAGTCCCTTTGAGCATAGTTCCAAATTGCTGCCCAGAACTGTTGGATCAGATTGCAACTTTACCAATAGTGTATTATGGTCCCAATTTTCCCACATTCTCTCCAATATTTATCATTCTCCTTTCCTGTCATATTATTAGCACACTTTTTTGTCTTCCCTCTTCCTATGACACACTTAGTTTCTCTTCAGTTTCTACCAGTTCTGGATGAAATCTTTTGGATAATTTCTTGCAGCTAAATGGTACAGTGGCCAGAGTGCTGGAATTGGAGTCAAGAAGATGTAAGTTCAAATCCAGTCTCAGACTCCTGCTAGCTATGGGATCCTAGAAAAGACACTTAAACTCTGTCAACCTCAGTATTTTTATCTGTAAAATTAGAATAGTTTGTATTTATATAGTCATTTAAAGTTTGCAAAGTAGTTTACACATGTTACCTCATTTGATCCTCACAACTGCATATCATCCCCATTTTGTAGGAGGAAACTGAGACCAAAAATATCTAAGTTTGGATTTCAGATCTTCCTGACTTTAAGTCTACTTGGCTTTTTCTATTCTTCCTAAATACTTACCTCCAACATTCTCAACTGAACAATCAGGGCATAGGTGCCATTTACAGTATTATTGTGGGGAATCGCATGAGATATCATATCAAAATTTCTATGTAGATTTTAAAGCTAACTATTATTGTAATTCTCTAAAAGTCATTAGTGCCATCTAATAAAATACCAATTTTTATATATTTAAATGCCTAAAGTCTATAGCATAGATAATAAGTGTTTAAGAATGACAAGACCACTGTTGCCTTCAATCAGTACAGAAAATTCCATGGAGGAGTTAGAACTTAGAGCTGGACCTTGAAAGATGGATAGCCTATCCATATAAGGAAGGTCAATGGGAAGTTGGACCAAAAACATAAACAAAGGCTTAGAGAGTTCAGAGACCATTTCTTCCAAAGTCAAGCCCTCTATTACAGTGGTAGAAAGCATACCAAGATAGTATTCTTAAGGATGAACCACCCAATGATTCTGAGCATGTCTTGTCATTCTCCCTAGCCTCTTTGTAAGGACAGATATTCTGGCTGACAACAAAGATACAGTTGGAGGGGAGGAAATAAATATTTTTAAAGAGTCATGTGCCAGCATTATGGTAAGTGCTTTACAAACATCTCATATTAAACTCTCAACAACCCCATGAATTTTGTTTATTATCATCCTCCTTTTAAAAGGAAATGGCGGCTGATCAAGGTTAAGCAACTTGCCCAGAATCACAAATATCTGAGTCAGGATTTGAAGTCAGGACTTCCTGACAGGGTTCTATCCACTGTGCCACCTTCCTGCCACTTAGATACAGATAATATAATTCCTACACCATTCTCAAAAATTAGACAATCAGGGCATAGATGTCATACTTCAGGGATCCTGATTTCTCAAGTCATCTAACCCAGTCCCAACTGCTCATGTCCTTGGATCCTCCTTCACACTGTCCTCAGACCTAAACTTTTTGCAGAAATCATGGTTCATTCTCTAAGGTGAGACTATCAATGTTCATGTGACTTTTCTTCTTTAAGTATCCTAGCTAAAGCAGTTCTTGCCAGAAATATAAATCAATTAGTCAGCTTTTCAGAAACTATACTTAGTTTTAGTTTAGTAAAAGTCTGGAGGCATCATCCATTCTTTATATATGCCTCCTCTGTTCCCATCATTCCTTTTTTCACCAATATATTGGCACAGCTATAAAGATAATAATAATAACACTATAATGTTTGAAATGTGATTTATATAGTTTATCTCTTGAGATAATTGAAATAATGTGTAATTGTTTAAGGCAGGTATGACCAGAATTCTTTTCATCATTTTATAGATAAAGCTCACAGGGATGAATTACAAAATTTCTTTGTAGGTTTTAAAGCTAACTATTATTGTAATTCTCTAAAAGTCATTAGTGCCATCTAATAAAATACCAATTTTTATATATTTGAATTTGAATGTAAACTCTTCTGACAAGTTTAGCACTGTTTGAGCACATCATGTTGCCCATATGTGTTGTATATTATGGGAGAGGAAGCTATGGGGAGGAAGAAAGGAAGGAAAGAAGAAAGGAAGAAGGAAGGGAGGAAGGAAGAAAGGAGGAAGGGAGGAATGGAGGGAGGAAGAAAGATGAAGAAATCAAGAGAGAGAGAGAAAGAAAGAAAGAAAGAAAGAAAGAAAGAAAGAAAGAAAGAAAGAAAGAAAGAAAGAAAGAAAGAAAGAAAGAAAGAAAGAAAGAAAGAAAGAAAGAAAGAAAGAAAGAAAGAAAGAAAGAAAGAAAGAAAGAAAGAAAGAAAGAAAGAAAGAAAGAAAGAAAGAAAGAAGGGAAGGAGGGAGGGAGGGAGGGAGGGAGGGAGGGAGGGAGGAAATCTAATTAGCAATGGAGTGCCAGTATATCATTTTTTGTATGTTCAAAATTTCACATAATCACAGAATATTGTTGTTGGATGGGCCTTGGAAGGCCATCCAGTTAAAGTCATGTATGACCAGCAATTCCTTCTATAACATCTCTAAGAAGTGATCATATTATGAGTAGCTTGTGACCCTTCCTTGCCCTATCTCTTTGAATTGTTATTTTCCTCTTAAGTCTAGGGTAATGATGATTTAGTAAAGGAGAGACTGGCAGAGAGGTTTCTGATGATCTTTGTACTCAAGAGTGTGATTTACTCTTCTAGCTTACAGGGAGAGGAGGAACTCACTGAATAAATGTTTTCAGTGGGCTAGAAGCTTTATAAATGGTTAGAGAAGCACATGATCTATATGCTATAGCATCCAGTGTTGTCTTCCTCCCTTCCATTGACCTTGGAATTAAAATTCCTAGGTACCATGAAAGCAATTAGGACAAACAATCACCATTAAATTCTAAGGGCTAGACTTCCCTCAGTCAAGCAGCACTTATTAAGGGCCTACTATGTGACAGGTACTACATTAAGTGCTTGAGATATAAAGAAAGGTAAAACATACTTGCTTAAAGGAGGAGACAACATGCAAAAACCTAACTACAAACAAGATATAAAAAGGACAAAATTTTATGTAATCTCATATGGAAGGCACAAGGGTTAAAGAGGACTGGGGAAGGCTTACAAAAGACAAGACTTTAGCAGAAACTTGAAAGAAGTCAGGAATCATGAGGTAGGCAGAGAGCTTAAGGCTGTGGTTTATAGCAGCCACTGCTACCACTATGGCCATAGATACTAGTGTCTGGTGAACAAAATCACTGAATAATTGTGCCATGGGAAAAATTCTGATTTGGGAACAGAAATGGTGATGGGAACCAAAATAAAAGGAAATTATGATGGTTAAGAATATTAGTTACTGTCAGTCTGGTTGGGTCAATGAATTGTAAGAGAAGATGAGTTTTTCTTCACACTTTTCCCGACCTTTCTTTATTTTTTAAAAATAGTTTTGTGGTCCTGAGACCAGGTCTGAAGCACAACCCCTTCTTTTATTTTTTTTTCATAAACTGTGGGTGGTTGTGGTTTGGGAATTCCTTTAATCACATATGAAGATATGGAGGTAGATGTTTTAGGTGGTAGAATATGGTTTTAAACAAGACCTTTAATTTTTTTGATATGGTCAACAAATGACATGCTCATAGAAGGCTTTAAACCTAAGAATGTGGACTATCATGAACAGATAAAAAGGTAGTCAAATGGATTCAAGAGTTTAGTAATATAAATTTCTTTTTAATTTTAATAATTTGTAATATTCCATTCCATATCCTAGATTAATTTTGAATACATTCAGCAAAGGCTAAACCAAATTGATTAATATAATACCCTCTGGTGGCTAGTGGGAATATTTCAAAACCTGATAAAAAGCTCTCCATGCATTCAGCAAATAGAAACCGACAATACTATTAGCATAGAAGCAAGAAGAGTGCCATCTTGGGGACAATTTAGAGATTGCACTCCCTGGCTGGATAATTAATCTGATTACATCCAATCTTCCTGTAGTCTTGAAGAAAGCAAAGGAGCTACAGGAGCTGTAAGGATCTCCTTACAGCACTGAACAATTGTGAGAATTGTTATATATCAAATATAGTCTGCCCACATGACCTTCTTTCTCCTGACCTATCTATAGCTGGGGACTTATCGTGGAAGTCTATTACATGGAATTAAAATTTTATTCAACAGATCCCAGGAGTGAGGTAACAGAATCTCTGAGGCATGATTCCCAGTCTGCTATATTTTACATGGAAACTTTTAGAATTATAAAATCAACTGATATGTCACCATATTTGACTTATTTTAACCAGTGGCATTTTGAGAGGTTAACCCCCCTCCCACCATTTTCCAAGCTTTAAAGATCTCTACATGATTCATATGAATCAAGGAGCAACACTTCTAAAGGTGTCCCTTTATCAAGTTATTTGGTTACTATTTACAAATTTGAACAATTAGCTTGCCTTTTAGATGTAAATATAAATCAGCAGCTGGAAACACATGATTAAGTAGGAGTCAATGTGTAGCAGTTGTTAAAAGGGCTGCTCCAGAGGGGTTAAACCCAGTCTTCCTGCCATACCAAACACATTAACAATGACACCAGGACAGCCTCCCTCTTGAAATTGTACAGTTCCCACGATGCAGCAAGGAAGGCCAACACTGTGGAGCTATTCCCAGGTGACACTATTTGAATGTCATTTAAAGTTCACTTTCATTATTTTAATTGTCACTGTAAAAATTTCCCATTCAGGACTGATTATGTTCTAAGAGAAATCAGAACTTAAATTCCAATCAATCATAATTGAATGTGTTGTTGCAAGTGGCATATAAAGGCATGCCTGGGATGTGATTAAGACAAGTATTAGTTACTTGTGAAAAGCTTCCAGGAGATTTAGGAGCCAGAGGGATTAATTCTGAATAATTTATGTGGCCAAAGCCATCACACCAGGGGATAAAAATGCTTTATGTCCTCTTCTCTTTGTATGTGGTAAAGGGAAAGATGGAAAAGAATCCGTACTGTTTGGCTGTGGGCATTGAGGATTGGCTCTGGTTTGTGCATTGGTGGTCTAACATTTTGGGGATAGACACAAAGCCTGGGGATGACATCTTAGAAGTAGTGGATGGAATGTGTCTTAGCATATAGAGATAATCCAATCCAGATATCAGATTTCTAGTTTATTGGTGTTCTTACAATAAAAAAGGGGGCTACTTTTTTTTTTCTTTTGGAGGGAGAAAGGAACAATAAGGAACTCATAGGTTGGAGGCAATATCCTACCTGCTTGAGTCACTTCTTCCTTACCTCCTTCCTCTCTTTTGTCAATTAAAGAGCTTTAGGGCAGTCCAGTTGATCAGCTAGAGGCAGAGCTTGTGCAACTTACCTCTTCTGGCATGTGTGATCTAGATTCCTCAGGTTCTCTACCTGTTCCCACAGTTATTCCACAGGAACAATAAAAGGAAGAAATCCCTTTGTAACCCTGGAGACCCCCGAAATCCCCTTCCATTCATAGCTTTGATCATACTGTGTTATAAAAGACCCAGAAAATGCAAAGGGAAGATTGGGAGTGATAATGGACTTATTTTCTGATTTCTCACTCTGTCATTAATTTATTAGGCAGAAAAAGACTAGAATTTATTAATCTAAGGTTCATGGACCCTTGTAAATAGTTTCTGGGGAGTCCACAAATTTTATTTTTAAAACATTTTTATAATTGTATTATCAATATAATTGGCTTCTTTTGTAATTCTATGTGTTTTATTTTATACGTTTAAAAATGTTATTCTGAGAAGAGGCACATGGGCTTCAATAACTTGCCAAAGTGGTCCATGACACAAAAATATTTAGGAATCCCTAGCCCTAGACAAAATCTAATGCCCTCCTGGGCCTTTGTTTTCTGCTAATAAGAAAAATTGGGAGAAATAATGAAGGAATAAGCCCTGTTATTGTCATCTCCTTTATTTTTGTTTCTTTGGACTTTTGCACCTCATTCAGAGAGCCAATATGAAGATGTGATTAAAAGTTGCCTTTCATTCATCTGGGAAGGTCCAATGACCTTTGTAAAAAGAAAATACTCGGTTATCCTATACAAACCAGTTTTCTAGGAGAGGGAAGCCAAAGGGACTGGCAGGAACCTAATAAAGGTCTTGGAAAACAATGTTTCTCCATTTGAAAAATAAACCATGTCTTTAAATGCATTAACTCTGTAGGGAAATAAATGTAATCAACCAAATTCAATCCCTGCCAACATTTGTTTTCTTATCTATGTAAAATCAATATACTTGTTGCAATTATGTCTTTCAATAAATCCTCCCAAAGTCTTATTTTCTCATAAGATTTCCTGCTGCACTCAGATTCATTGCATTCATTTTCCATCTAGAGAAATTGTTTCTTGCATTTTCAAAGTGAAACTATTTCCTTGAAGGATTCTGTCCATCCCTCCCTCCACTCTTTCCCCTGTTCCTCTTTGCTGAGTACTCACAGTTACTTTAATTTGCTTGTGGTACTTATTCTTTTTTTCTTGCTGGAATGTCTATTTTAGCTGAGACTAGCCCTGTATATAGTAGGGATCCTCTTCATTAGCCTTGTCTCTAGCTCCTTCCACTTCATAGTTGGGTGATAGAAGAGTTGTGCTCATGTTCCCATCCTTGAGCTGCCATTTTGGGTGGGTCCACTTTATAAGAGAATGGATTGAGAAGCTGTTTGAGAATCTAAGTCTTTGAGAAAATCTGTGTCTGACAGGGCAAAGACTTTCTTGTTCTGTACTACAACTCCCAATAGGCTCTGTGGCAGAATATATTTATTAGGAGAGGATTCTAAAAGTGACTTGCCTAGAACTTAAGTGACACATACATCAAAATGGCTACTTGCAGGACTGTTAAAAAGCCAGGGTGGCTGAGTAGAAAGGAGAGGGCAAGGGACAGAGATGGAGGCAGAGAATGACAGAGAGAGCCACAACAATGACTGAAATCATGCAGTGTTATGAACTGTATACCTCCAAGGCCAGGAGGAATAATAAAACTGATTCTTTCCATTCCTGCTAAAGGTTGAACAGCCCAATTAGGAAGCCCACCTATTTCAGGCAATGTCAGAATCAACAACATGAGACTCTAGACACATAGTACATAGCAAGGATAACCTGTATTCTTCCTTTCAGAAGAAATTTCTTGAATCTTCAAAAAATGTAGTAATAAGATCACCTAGAACCTAAGTAGAGAAACCAAATTCATACAGAATATTTATCAAAAGTTTTACCCTGTTCCCTGACTGCTTTCCCCAGATTTAAAGTTATTCTGAGATGATAGTTTGAGTATACGACCCTGGACTCACTGCACCCCATTGTTCTAGCACCATGGTTGCGCACAGAGTTGGGAAGTTGGGAAGAGAAACCTTGATTATGGATGGTCATGGTACCCACTATACTTTTTTAAAATAAAAAAACCCTTACCTTACATCTTGGAATCAGTACTGTGTATTGGTTCCAAGGCAGGGTAAGGGTTAAGCAATGGGGGTTAAGTGACTTGCCCAGGATCACACAGCTGGGAAGGATCTGAGGTCAGATTTGAATCCAGGACCTCCCATCTCTAGGCCTGGCTCTCAATCTACTGAGGTACCCGGCTGCTCCCCCCCACCCCCACTACAATTTTTAAACTACTTTTGTTTGATGTATATTATGCTATTTGCCTACATTTGTTTGATATTGTCAATGTGTAATGGGAGATAAATGGAACTCCCCATTACACCAATCTTCTTTAATCCAGTCACTTCTTGTAGAGTTAAGCAGGCATCCTAGCCCCTTTTAGCAGTCCCATGAGCAGATCACTTCTCATGGCTCAAGTGTTATTGCATTTTACTCAAACATATTCATGAATTTTGGATTGGTCCTTGGTCCCGGAGGTTTGTGGCAGTGTTCAAAGAGGATTGGTTGATGAGCAGGAAGATTACCCATTTGATAGATTTTAAAATGAGGGACAACTTCTACTATTTCTTTTCCTTTTTGTTGAGTATGATGGGATCCTGGAAGTTTTTCCTCAGATTTTCAGCAAAGTAGAAGGGAATCTTTCTCCCCAGTGAAATAGTGGATTGAAATAGTGGGGTACATTGAGGTGTGGGGATGATACCTCAGTCCCCTCTTAGTGCAGTAAAGCAGCCTAATAATTATAAAATAATAAATGGAAATTTTATTAAAAAGCAATATCATTGTTTGCCTTCTCAAGGAGAGGGGAGATCATAGAAGGAGAGAGAGAGCTTGGAACTCATTTTTTTTTAATTGTTAAATTTTTTCACATATAATGTTGGAAATGTTTAATGAAATAAATATTTTTAAAAAGGAAAAAAATACATGTTATCAATTGGATCTAAAAGGAGAAAGGGACTACCAGCATACAGGGGCAAAATGAGCTAATGTAAAGAATTTGGATCCCAAATGTAGTACAAGAGAAACAGGAAAGCATGTTGCCTTAAAACCCCTGTCATATCCCGGTTATGTGAAGTCTATTTTTTAAGGAAATTTATGTGTGTATTTATCATTGTCTTGGCAGGTTTTTCTTTAGTTACCCACCTAACTTGGGGGAGATAGATAGCTTCAACGTCGATGTGTTAAAATTGCCTCATCTTTTTCTTTCACATCTGCAATACCTACCCCAAGTCTAGAACTCAGTTCTACTTAATATTTGCCTACTGCTTTGCAAATCTGACCAAAAAGAAAGAAGACAAGAAAAAGTTCTTTATGTATGCCCATTAAATTAACTACCAAAAAGTAACTATATTATAAGAATAATATTTGGAATATAAAATAGTTAATGATAGATAAAATAAAAAAGAAGATAAACCATGGCCTCAAATATCTGTACAAAAAAGTGCCCCAAAAATGCACAAAAGGAAATAGAGGTCCTAATTTAGAAATCACTAAGATGTGGTGTGCTGACACATACAAACATAACCTAATTTATTAAGCTATTTATTTAATCATAATAAGAAAGAGGATAGATGAAAGTGGTGGATTGGACATGGTAGCACTTGATATAAAAAAGATATATTTCTAAGGAAATCCAGGAGTCAGGAGAAGAAAGGATAGTTAAAAACAGTCCTCTCAAGATCAGTCGATGGAGAAAGAAACACACAATTTGTTATCCAGTATATTAGAGTCCACCTGGCTAGAAAGGGGAAATAGATGAGAAATGTAGGAAACAGATCACAATTCTGGCACAGAGGTATGACATAGTAGTGATAGGAATTAAATTATTTAGACTTTTGCTACAACTCTTTTTATTTCCTGCCAGAATCAGGGGATTTGGCAGAACTTCTTGACTTGCCTTAATGATGATTTCATCCTTTAAAAGACAGAAGAATCAACAAGGAGAAATTCTATTTTGTATCTAATTCTCAACATTAGAAAGACAATATTTGCTGGTTTAGCAATGAAGAAAACCTTAGAGGGAAGTGACCATTCCCTCTTATGGGTTTGATAGGACAAATGAAAATAAAGTATAGTCTGATGTGATCTTTTTTTATTTATTTGAAAACAGATTTCAGAACAAGGATAAGTAAAATGTTTAGTCATTTTTCAGTTTTGTACAATTATTTGTGATCACTTTTGGGGGATTAGTTTTCTATTTCCTTATCCTGTACATTTTACAGATGAAGAAACTGAGGTAAGCAAGGTTACATGACTAGTCCAGGGTCACATAGCTAGTATTTGTATTGTTGGGTATTGATAAGTCTAGGCCCAGCACTCTTTCCACTGCACAATGTAGATGTCCCATAAGTAAAATTCCCTGTACCAAAATTTTACAGAAGAAATTAGACAAGAAGCGATGAAAGAATGAAATTCTGAAGGCACAAAGGGAAACTATTACAATAAAGAAGAAAAATAAGCATTCCCTGAAGAGAACAATATGGATGCAGAGGGAACTCAACAAGTAATTTAAATTTTTGTTGGTGGTGGTGTTCATCCTTCATTTTTGAAGAAGACAAATGACATCACAGAATGATGTTGTGATTTGTGAATTGGATTTAAATGAAGAACTGTACAAAGTTATCGGCCTCAACATTCTTCGATAGTCTTTGAAGTCCAGTGACAAGACCAGTCAAGACAACTGGCGATGCCCCAGGGTGCAGTGGATGACCTTGGCATTTTTGATAACCAATTTCTAAGCACTCCATAGAGCCTTCTTCAAATGCCTTCTTGGTAGTTGTAATAAATTGTTCTCATCCACCATTCTGCTGGGAGAGTATTTCATGTGCTTGAGGTTGACATCCTCCTACCTTTTTAAAAGGCAAGTGCAGTATGAAAAAGTGTTCTAAATCTCTTATAATTATATAATTGCACATCAAAACAACTCTGAGGTATCACCTCACACCCAGTAGATTGACTAACATGACAGTAAAGGAAAGTAATAAACGTTGGAGGAAATGTGGCAAAATAGGGACATTAATGCATTGCTGGTGGAGTTGTGAAGTGATCCAACCATTCTGGAGGGCAATTTGGAACTATGCCCAAAGGGTGCTAAATGATTGTCTGCCCTTTGATCCAGCCATAGCACTGCTGGGTTTGTACCCCAAAGAGATAACAAGGAAAAAGATTTATACAAAAATATTCATAGCTGCACTCTTTGTGGTGGCAAAGAATAGGAAAATGAGGAGATGCCCTTCGACTGGGGAATGGCTAAATTGTTTTTTTTTTCCATTTGAATAAGTTTATTTAGTCAATTTAGAACATTATTCCTTGGTTACAATAATCACATTATTTCCCTCCCTCCCCTCCACCCACTCTTCCCACAGCCAATGTGCAGTTTCATTGGGTATTACATGTGTCCTTGATCAGAATCTATTTCCATGTTGTTGTTTACACTAGGATGTTCATTCAGAGTCTATACATCCCCAACCATATCCCTATCGACCCATGTATTCAAGCAATTGTTTTTCTTTGGTGTTTTTACTTCAGCAGTGTTTCCTCTGGATGTAGATAGTGGTTTTTCTCGTAGGTTCCTCTGGGTTGTTCAGGATCACTGCATTGCCACTAATGGAGAAGTCCATTACATTCAATTGTGCCACAGTGTATCAGTCTCTGTGTACAATGTTCTCCTGGTTCTGCTACTTTCACTCTGCATCAATTCCTGGAGGTTGCTCCAGCTCACATGGAATTCCTCCACTTTATTATTCCTTTTAGCACAATAGTATACAACGTGGATGCACCCACGATCAAAACAGTGGCATCTCATTGACTACATCACTGTACACCAGCGAGACATACAGGATGTAAAGATCACCAGAGCCATGAGAGGAGCTGAATGCTGGACAGACCACCGATTGGTTAGAGTGACTCTTCAAATGCGCATTGCGCCTTGCCATCCAAAACGCACCCAGACAGTTCGCGCATTTTACGCCGTGAGTCCTCTTAGAGATCCATCCTATTTGCAAACATTCCAGACCTGCCTGGACGACAAGCTGTCTGCCAAGGGACCACTCACTGGAAGCTCAACTGAGAAATGGACCCAGTTCAGAGACGCAGTGAAGGAAACATCAAAGGCAGTCCTAGGCCCCAAACAACACAACCACCAGGACTGGTTCAACGAGAACAACACTGCTATTGAAGACCTATTGAGCAAAAAGAACAAAGCCTTTATGGAGTGGCAAAATAACCCAAACTCTGCTTCTAAAAAGGACAGATTCAAGTCTCTCCAAGCCACAGCGCAGCATGAGATCAGAAAGATGCAAGGCTGATGGTGGGGAAAAAAGGCAGAAAAAATCCAGCGTTTTGCTGATACGAAAAACTACAAACAATTTTTCAGTGCCCTCAAGACTGTCTATGGGCCATTAAAACCCACCACCACTCCCTTGCTATCCTCTGAAGGTGACACTCTCATAAAAGATAAAAAAGGCATCAGCAACAGGTGGAAAGAACACTTCAGTCAGCTTCTCAACCGACCCTCTTCAGTTGACCAAAGTGCCCTTGACCAGATCCCCCAAAACTGCACCATTGAACAACTTGACATCCCTCCTTCAATAGAGGAAGTCCAAAAAGCCATTAAGCAAATGAGTGCAGACAAGGCACCCGGTAAAGATGGGATCCCAACCGAGGTGTACAAGGCCTTAAATGGAAAGGCGCTCCAGGCATTCCACAGAGTGCTGACCAGCATATGAGAAGAGGAAGACATGCCCCTAGAACTCAGAGATGCCTCCATCATAGCCCTATACAAGAACAAAGGCTCACGAGCAGCCTGTGACAACTACACAGGCATCTCACTACTCTCTACTGCTGGAAAGATCCTCGCCCATGTTATACTCAACAGATTCCTGTCATCTGTTTCAGAGCAGAACCTACATGAATCACAATGTGGCTTCCGAACAGATTCCAGCACCATCGACATGGTCTTCACGGTGAGGCAAATGCAGGAAAAATGCCTTGAGCAGAACCTGAGTCTCTACATTGTCTTCATAGACCTGACAAAGGCATTTGACACAGTGAACAGGGATGCATTGTAGGTGATCCTCATCAAGCTCGGTTGCCCAGCAAAATTCACCAAACTGATCTAGCTCTTTCATGTCGACATGACAGGGGAAGTTCTATATGGTGGAGAGACTTCCGATCGCTTCAACATCTCCAATGGCATGAAACAAGGCTGTGTCCTCGCTCCAGTACTATTCAACCTATCCTTCACCCAAGTATTACGACATGCTGTGATGGATCTAGACCTGGGCGTCTACATCAAATACCGACTGGATGGCTCACTATTCGACCTTCGCTGCCTGACTGCAAAAACAAAGACAACAGAGAGACTCATCCTGGAAGCTCTCTTCGCAGATGACTGTGCTCTCATGGCCCACCAAGAAAATCATCTCCAAACCATTGTGGACAGGTTCTCCACCGCAACAAAACTTTTTGGCCTGACTATCAGCCTCAACAAAACAGAGGTGCTGTTCCAACCTGCACCAGGGAGGCCAACTAACCAGCAGCGAAGTCCTGGTCCTCAAAACCCAGCTACGATGGTCTGGACACGTCATCCACATGGACCCACAGCAAATACCAAGACAGGTATTCTACGGTGAACTGTCAGCTGGACTCAGGAAACAAGGCCGACCAAAGAAAAGGTTCAAAGATCAGCTAAAGTCCAACTTGAAGTGGGCTGGCATTACACCAAAGCAACTAGAACTCGCTGCCTCTGACAGAAGCAGCTGGCGAACCCACATTAACCATGCCGCCATCACCTTTGAAGATGAGCGATGCCAACGTCTTGCCACTGCGCGTGAATGCTGACACCAGGCCACACCTGCACCTCCCATAACAACTGGCGTCCCATGCCCCATGTGCCACAAACTGTGCGCCTCAGCCTTTGGACTCCAAAGCCACATGAGGGTACATCAATAGATGACAATGCACAAAGACAATAGTCATTCTCGGACACCGAGAGACTACCACTATTCCATCACCAACATATAGCACAATTTGTTCAGTCATTCCCCAATTGAAGGGCATCCCCTCGTTTTCCAATTTTTGGCCACCACAAAGAGTGCAGCTATGAATATTCTTGTACAAGTCTTTTTCCTTATTATCTCTTTGGGGTACAAGCCCAGTAGTGCTATGGCTGGATCAAAGGACAGACAGTTTTTTAGCATGCTTTGGGCATAGTTCCAAATTGGGAATGGCTAAATTGTGGTATATGTTGTTGATAGAATATTATTGTGCTCAAAGTGGAGGAATTCCGTGGGAACTGGAACAACCTCCAGGAATTGATGCAGATTGAAAGGAGCAAAACTAGAAGAATCTTGTGCACAGAGATGGATACTCTGTGACATAATTGAATGTAATGAACTTCTCTACTAGCAGCTGTGCAATGAATCAAGATGTTTCTGAGGGACTTATGAGAAAGAACTGCAGGAGTAGAAACATAGAAGCAAAACAACTGCTTGATCACATGGGTTGATGGGGATATGATTGGGGATATAAACTCTAAACAATCACCCTAGTGCAAATATCAATAATATGGAAATAAGCCTTGATCAATGACACATGTAAAACCCAGTGGAATTGTGCATTGGCTACAGAAGGGGGTGGTAGGAGGGGAGGGAAATTTAATGAATCATGTAACCATGGAAAAATTCTCTTAATCAATTAAATAAAATTTAAAATTTTTGAATAAATTTGAAAAAATGAATTTTTTTGAAAATTTGAATAAAAATTTTGAAAATTTGAAAAAAAATTTGAAAAAAATGAAAAAATTAAATTAAATTAGGTATGTGCAGAAGCTGAAAGCCACGACAAAGAGGATGAATTCTAGAAGCTGGTATAGATCTGTTAGAAAAGTATCAGAAGAGTTCTGAATCAAGTGCGACTGTCAAAGAAAGCTAAAGACAACATGTGCTGAAGCAAAGGAGAAGCTCATAGGGTTGGTACTGCTTCTTGGGGTGGATGGACAGTGACAAGCAGGAAGAGCGGAGGCAGAGCTGCTCCAATCTTTGTTTATATTTGCTTCATCAAGGAGAATGATCTTTGCACTGGAAAAACAGGGTATGGAGAAGGACTGGACTTGAGATTTCATTAGAATAGGGGAAATTACAAGTGAGGAAACTCCTTCTACAAATGCAGGTTGGTACCTTTTCTGCAGCTCAGTCTTAAAGAGTTGTTTACAACAACGGTGTCTAATTCAAATAGAAACAGAGTCTATACCTGTGGGTTGCATATTGATATCGAAAATCACAAATTAACATTATCTAGATTTTATTTTGTGAAATATTTCTCAATGATGTTTTATTGATATTTTTTGTTTCTTTTACTACAATAGTAACCCATGTATTCATTTTCTCCCCTCCTCAACCCTGAGAGTCATTACAAATGACACAGTATTTTTTAGAAAGGAAAAAAAGTCATCCCAAATAATTATACAGTGAAAAAATATGTAATCCTATGCAATATGTAACACTTGTCCACCACCCACCTCCATAAAAGGAGTAGGTTGGAGAGTCCAACTTGAATGTTTATAATTTTGTTATATTTACTTTTAATTTTTGATGTGTCTGATTATACATTTTTAGCAATAATATTTCTTACCGATTACATGTCAATGTAATTTTAAAAATATTTTATTTCAGACATAATGAAATCCAGCTCTGCTATTCCTCCCCTCTCTCAGGAAGGCAGGCAATAAACTATAGGTTGTGCATATATTATCATACAATACATATTTCCCTATTAGCCATGTGAAAGAAGACACACATTGCCTATACTAGAGAAAAGTTTGTAGAGGAAATAAAGTAAAGAATGCTATGTTTGAATTTACATTTAGACTCCATCTGTTCCATCTATGGTGATGGATATACTTTTTTTGTCTCTTGAAAGTTATGCTAGATCTTTGCCTTGCTGATAATAATTATGTCTTTCACAGTTCATCTTCATAAATTATTGTTACTGTGTAAATCATTGTGCTGGTTCTGCTCACTTCACTTTGCATCATTTCATATACATCTTTCCAGGTTTTTTGTGATCATTTTGTTTGTTATTTCTTATGCCACAATAGTATTCCATTAAAGGTATATACCACATCTTGTTCAGCCATTCCTCAGTTGATGGAAATCATTTTAGTTTCCAATTCTTTGCCACCATAAAATGAATTGCTATAAATATTTTTGTATCTAATTATATTTTAATCTAGTTCTATGTACTGAGGCAGCTGTGTGGTGAGAGCTGGCACTGAGTTAGAAAGACCTGAGATCTAATCTAACCTCAGATTGTGTGCCCCTGGGCAAATCATTTAATCCTGTTTGCCTCAGTTTCTTCATCTATAAAATGAGCTAGAGAAGGAAATGGAAAAATCACTCCAGGATCTTTGAGAAGAAAACCCAAAATGGGGTCATAAGGAATCAAATATGACTGAACAACAACAAAAATGCAGTGAAGAATGCTGTTTGATGAAGCTTCACTATACTAGGGGGCATCTGGGTATCTCAGTAGATTGAGAGCCAGGCCTAGAGACAGGAGGTTGACCATAGGTTCAAATCTGACCTCAGACACTTCCAAGTTGTGTGACCCTGGGCAAGTCACTTAACCCTGTGTTTGACTCCTCTGGCCTAGAGCACTGAGAGTTAAATGACTTGCCTAGGTTCTCATAGCCAGTATATGTCAGAGACAGGATTAAAAGCCAGGCCTTCCTAGCACCAAGGCTTGATCTCTATCCATTTCTCCAAACTACATTTCTGGAATGCAAAAGGAGGAGGTAAACAAAATTAGCTAATGGAGAATTGATATCCAACACTCACTGCCCCTAAAGAATTCAAGTCACCTGGCCCAGATTAACTATATCCTTAGTTACTCAAAGAACTGGAAAATTGGAATCAATGATATTAGAAAGCTCATGGAGAATAAGGACAGTATCATCAGACTGGAAAAAGCACATTTCCCCCCAGTTTGGAGGCTGGTGTGAGGAAAGAGTTTGAAGTCTGAAATCAATAGTTCAGTGATTTTGACTTTAATTCCTGGGTAAATTCTTAAGTGAATCATTAAAGAGGTATTTAAGGGGAGAACAGTTGGGTGGCTGAGAGGATGGAAGTTCTGTTCTGGAAGTTCTGGAGACAGAAGTTCTGTTCAGATCTGCCTTCAGACACTTCCCAGCTGTGTGACCCTGGGCAAGTCACTTAACCCTCATTGCCTAGCCCTTACTGCTCTTCTTCTTTGGAGCCAATACACAGTATTGATTCTAAGAAGGAAGGTAAGGGTTTTGTTTTTTGTTTTGTTTTTAAAGAGAGATCATCAAGAAAAGGAAGTGGTAGTTACAATGAGCCAAAATGATTTCATTTAGAACAGGAAATGATTACACTGATTCCATTTATGACCTGGTTATTAAGCCAGTATATCAAACAAATGTTGTTTGTAAAGTTAAACTAGAATTTACTCAAAGGTTTTATTAAAAAATTCACATTATTTTTGTAGAAATGATGGAGGATATTGGCAAGAGGAGAGGTATCAAGCACACAGTCTATGGGCTACATGTGGCAGGGAAAACTCTCCAATATGACAGTCCTACATTAAAATGGAATTGGAAAATGTTTAACAAAATAGATAAAAATATAATGCAACAGACTTAATTTTGATATGTAGTTTTCTAAGTCAGTATATTCCTGCAGTGATCCATTTCTATCTGAGTTTGATGCCTCTGTAGTGGAAAATATTATAATCAGAGAGATCCAGAACTGATTGTACAGTCAAACTCAAAGAATAGTTATGAATGGGTTGATATCATATTGGCAGGAGGTCTCCAGCAGAATACCCTGGGGATCTGTGATTGGTCCTATGCCGCTTAACACTTTTATGGATGACTTGCCTAAAGACATTGATGGCAAGCTTATTAAGTCTGCAAATAATTGAGAGCTAGGAGAAAGAGCTAAGAAAGGACTGCATTTAAGATTCAAATAAATCTTGATAGGATAGGGCATGGAATTCAAGAGTATAAATGCGGTCTTACTGTTGGGTTCAAAAAGTAAACTTCATACACATACATACATAGGATAGGGGAAATGTGGGTAGAGTTCAGTTTGTCTAAAAAAAGAAATGAGGTTTTAATGGAATATAAATTCACGAGTCAAAAAAAGTTAATGTACCCTTGAACTCCGCTAAGGAAAGCATCATTTCTAGGAACAAGGCAGCGATAGGTAGTCCCACCGTACTCTGCCCTGTTCAGACCACGTCTGGATCAATCATCAAACAGT
This sequence comes from Monodelphis domestica, assembly GCF_027887165.1. Classification (NCBI taxonomy): domain Eukaryota; kingdom Metazoa; phylum Chordata; class Mammalia; order Didelphimorphia; family Didelphidae; genus Monodelphis; species Monodelphis domestica. Next base: position 591,383,435 of record NC_077227.1, on the reverse strand, counting down.
TAAGAGTTGTTGATGTAATAGACATTGCTATGAGTGATCGGGTTAGAAAGGCAGAAGGGAAGTTGTCTCCAGCCTCATGGAGTTTATATTCTAACAGGGAACATATAGGTATATATAAAACAGATACAATGTAAACACAGTTGGGAAGGCACTAGCAATTGAGGGGACCAAGAAGGGTCTCAATTTGAGCTGAATTTTGAAGGAAAACAGGTATTTCAAGATGTAGACATGGGGAGGAAGGACATTCCAGGCATGGAGGGCATCCAATGCAAAGGCATAAAATGGAAGACGAACTCATAGATGTGAAGACTAGCAAGAAAATCATTTTGGCCAGATTTTAGAATACATGAATACACAAATACAAAAATAAGATGGTGCCAAGTTTCAAAGAGTTCACTCATTAGACTCAAACAGAGGAGTTTATATTTGATCCTAAATACCTGTGGGAGTCCGTGCCCTTTATTGAATGAGAGAGAAAGGGTGACACAGTCAGACAAATGCATTGCTAGTTGATCCAGACTGGTATGTTTAATTCTGTGTCATAATTTAAGAGGGACTTTGATAAGTTGGAGATAAAAATGCAAAGAAACAAACAGCATTAATGTTAGGGAAAAAAACAAAAGCAAATAAAAATCTTAAAAGATATGTATCTTTTAGATTTTTGTTTGCTTTTGTTTATATATATATATATACATATATATATATGTATAGTTTGAAGAATGATGTGTATGTATATCCACCTCCAAAGAAAGAAATGATCAATAGAAATGAAGAAGACATAGTTTTATTTACACAGAAATCTTTTTGTCAGATAAGGTTTGGAGGGAGGATGAGAGTTACCTAAATATTTTAATATAACACATAAATAAATAAACTTAATTTTAAAACCAATTACATCTATTGTAAAACAGAACAGGCTGTCTCTGGATAGTGTGGGCTTCCCCCTCATTAAAAAAGTCTTCAAGGAAAGTGTGAATGGCCACTTTTCAAGCATTGCATACTGGGATTTTGTTTTTAGTATGCTCTGGACTAGGTACCCACTAATGTCCCTCCCAAGTCCAAAATTCTGGGATCCCATGATACTCTATGCCTTCCTACCTACTGTCTCCTACAAACTATCTATATCTTTTTTTTTTCCTGCTCCTCATTTAGGTTCAAAGTTGCTCTCTCCGCCTTCCAATTCTCCCTGGGACCTTCCCCATGTTAGAACTAGGAGCAAAGAAGTTGTCTCGGAGCCTGGTCTACAGCTGTGCCCCTGTACCCCCATGACCCTGCTTCACAAATTGACTGCTTGTTTCCATGATTCTGCTGAGTGATTGCAAAGACTTAGAGGAACCACTTGAAATGCTTCTCTTTTACAAAATGCTGTTTGTTGTGACAGGACAGGAAAAGGCCATCAGCCCCAAGAAGTCTTGGCAGCAGCAGTTCAACTTGACAGACTGAGGAGACGGGAGATGAATGAGCTGCCAGAGAAGACGACGACACTGTAGACATTAACTTATTTATTAAGCTAAATTATTTACATTAAAGAGCTGCTTCTCTGGCAATCTATCTAGTACTTCAAGACCAGACACAATTTTGAATGGGAACAGGTCACAAAATGAATCAAAACCAAAGAAAGCAAAAAAATATATACCTTTCTTATCGAAAAAGACCTAGACATCTCTAAGAGAGCAGAAAGGTGTGCCGAGGCAGGGAAGGAAATGCTGTTGGCCGTGATGGTCATCTTCATTCAGCCCAGGTGGCTCGAAGGGTTAGTTGCTCTCCCCTGCTCTGCCCTTTTGACATTGGACAGGGTTTGCCCTTCCAAGGGATGTGAGCCTCCCACCAGGGAATATTAGGCAGATAGTAAAAAGGGAGCAGAGTGTCAGTTTCCATGAGACATGTCCAGAATGGTGACACGGGAGAGGAACACAGTGTCCTGCTGGTAATGAGGTTGGCCCTTGCAGAGATGATAAGAGCTTGATTCAATATTTATGAAGCTCTGGGTGGGATTTTTCCCCCTAAATATAGAAATTTGGTAATTATCACTGTAGAGGCCATTTGCTAGTCATCTCTATTCAATTATTAATAAAGAGAAAAGGCCAAGCGTGCTTGGAAATACAAGCAAGAGCAACTAGTTCAGTCTTCCCTATTTCAGAGGAAATAGTGCTTTCCCTCTTTCAAAACTCAAAACTGGCCTTGAGGTTTATCTCCTTCAGGAAGCCTGCCCTGATTTGTCAGTAAAAGATAATCTCTTTTAGCAATAGGTGAATAGCAGTTTCCCATCCCATCCTTAATCTTTTCATGAAAACTTTAAACCTTAAGCTGAAAGAAGAGAATTTATTTACTTTTTATTTTTTGTTTTATTCATGAACAGACTGGCTTGTAAATTGTCCAATCTCACCTGTTTTGTGTTATAAACTCCTGCAGATGAATTTGACCTTTATCTGCTTAGCTAGGTATTGATTTATTTTATTTTATTTTTTATTTTTAATCCCTTACCTTCTGTTTTAGAATCACTATTAAATATTGGTTCAAAGGCAGAAGAGGGATAAGGGCTAGGAAATCAGGGTCAAGTGACTTGCCCAGGGTCACACAGCTAGGAAGTGTCTGAGGCCAAATTTGAACTCAGGTTTTCCTGACTCCAGTTCCAGCCCTCTCTCCATTAAGCCCCCTAACTGCTTCCACATATGGTGCTGAGTTACCCATAAATCAGTCACCAGTGGGAAGATATGTTTTCCTTTATTATATGATAATGACTTTATCTGCTACTCATTTGGGCATGAGTTTGGAGTAATTTTCCAAGAGTAGGACAAAGTTGTCCCCATTCTCCTCCAGCTTATCCATGCAACAATTATTTTACTTTTATCACAGCATAAAAGCAAAGTCCATGACTAGAATAGAATGAAGTTAAGGGTCCCACTTTTAAAGTCAAATCCTTGATGGAGCCTTATTGGTAAAGTGTATAGTTCATTAAATTAAATCAGTCAGGGATAGCTAAGTAGCTCAATGGATAGATAGAGAACACCAGGCTTGGAGAAGGGGGTCCTGGATTCCCATCTGGGCTTAGACACCTCCTCGCTGCATAACCCTGAGAGAGTCACTCACCTGGGCTTGCCTAGACTTTACCACTTTGGGACTGATACTCACTATTGCTTCTAAGACAGAAAGTAAGGTTTTTTTTTCTTTTTAATTAGTTAAATGAGCCACAAACATCCATAAAGGACTATAGACTTCCACTGTATGGTGATAACTGAGAACGCTTTGCCTGTTGGATCTTGTGGTACATAGTTTGTCATTGCTGGCCATATCCTCCATACTGAGAAATCAAAGAAGTTGGCCAATTGGGCCATCCTAGACTGGATCGTTTTTGCCTTATCTCTAGAAATTGGTCCCCTGTAATCTAGACTGTCTGAAAGAATGCCACTTCTACCTATGTCAGTACCCTCTTTTCAAACTTCTAGTCAATTCCATGCAAAATCAAAAATCTATCAATTCAATGAAAGCAACTAATGGAATCTGGGAATGGAGTCACTCTGGCCCTCTCATAGCATCTGTCCTAGGGTCATCCCTATCTGATTGTAGCTAAGACTGGCCCTGCCAATTAGCATCACTATTCACTGAACTTTGATTCCTTAAAAAAAGTCATTGAAGCAATAAATTACTCTTGCATTTTCTCTCCTGGAAATAATTGCTTGTGACTCCCTAGTCATATGCAGATGACACTGTGTGACAGATGAGGGCTGTTGAGGGACCACCTTAGGATAACGGGAGACACCCAGCTCTGTATTTGAAGTGTATTCCAGAGCCCCCCACCATACCCTCTTGCCTCACCCTCTCAGTATGAAACAAACTAGAATTTAAAGAATCCCAAACCCATTCTGAGACAAGATACTGGAGAGCTATGACTCAGGATTTCATTTTTAGAGAACAGCAGCTTCCACTCACCTAAAAAAAAAAATCGATACCTATTAATAACAGAGCTGGTAATGTTGATGTTCACTTCACCCACAGAACATCTTGGCAACTCTTATTTTAAGTTCTTAGGCATGGCCTACGCCAAAACGTATGAGGAAATGACGCCCCCTTCTCCAAACAGCTCATTTCTCTGAGAAAACTGCCAGTCCCAGAGGACAGCCAAGAATAACTGAGGATTGGGTTCCTCAGATTCTTCTCTGGATGGGGGACTTGGACATTTTCAGATAGCTCCAGTCCCATTTCCTCCTAGAATCTTTCCCCAACTATCCCTATCCATAGTAAAATCTTTTTGTATCATTCTTGGATTTGTGTACTATTTTTTGTAATGCCTATGTCTACAACAGTTTTAGGCCCTGAATATTGAAGGCATCAACGAATCTCTCTCCTTCTCCCTCCCTACCTCTTTCTTTCTCCTCCTTCCCTCCCTCTCTCTCTCTTCTCTCTCTCTCTCTCTCTCTCTCTCTCTCTCTCTCTCTCTCTCTCTCTCTCTCTCTCTTTCTCTCTCTCTCTCTCTTTCTCTCTCTCTCTCTCTCTCTCTCTCTCTCTCTCTCTCTTTCTCTCTCTCTCTTTCTCCCTCTCCCTCTCCTTCTTCATTCCTCCCCCTTCTCTCTTTCTCCTCTCTCCCCCCTCTCCCTCCCCTTCTCTCTCTTGTACACACACACAAACATATAAAATGAATTTGACTATATTATAAAAGATAAGATTTGCGTGCTTACTGATATGGGAATCTCTTCCAAATCAGTTGTCATACCATTAAGTTGGTTGAGCAAATATTAAAATCAATACCAAATTAGAAGAATAAAAATGAGAAGATAATGGTATGCAATTGGAAAACTCTCATAAGAATGTTTTAAACAAATTATTAATGCTCTACCCCCATCATCAAAGTGGAATCATATAAAAGAATAGACATCATCATATGCTACCATCATTTCCATAGAAAGTACCATCAAGTAATGATATAGTAATCATCACAAGGATAAGCCCAGAAACTTTTCTTAGCTATAAAACACTTGATCTCCTTGTCAAGGGGAAAGACATGGCAGCCAAGGGAAATTCAAGTGCAGACTATAAACTCAACTCATTTATAAAATCTTACAGAAGAAGATGGTAGAAGATTGTGAAGAGTCACCTCATTGGAGAGGAAAAAAACAGGTTTATAGAAAGCTTGGCAAATGACACAATTAAGTGAAATCACTCTGCCAGCATTTAAAGATGCTACTAAAAGGAGCTAAACAGTCTCAAAACAATCAAAACAAAAGAAACCCACAAAACAGACAACAACTATCAAGATGTCTAGAACCAACTATTATCTTCATTAGTGACAATAGAATTACCACATTTGGACTCAATCACAGTTCTGCCTTATTAAAATCTATGGAATTAGTGTAGGATTTTCCCCTTTTGTTTTGAATGTCTATTTTTTATTAATCCTTATAAAATTGATCACAATTTCTTACAGGAATATGAGAAAAGATTGGTTTTTCTACATTTCTGAAATTGATTATGTCAATTTAAGTCAACTTAACTGAGGTCAAAAAAGTTTTTTTTTATCATTAGTCTGGTCACAGATGATAAATGCCTGGAAATACACATATATGTAAGCATATGTGTATGTGTATAAATGGATCTAGTAATTAATATACTATGGTATATGTGGTAAATATACATTTACATAATATTTTTCATAATTTAACCACTTCATTGACTCATTTTGAAATTATGTTAAGTAAAAACCCCAGATTATTTTACATCATATAATTATATGGCCATTATTATTTTCTCCTAAATATAGGAGTTACCTTTTCAGTAAAACTTCAGTTCATTAATTTGGGTCCATTTGATTATAGCCAACCAAAATAATTTTGAATCCTAATCCTATGTCCTACTGTTTTAGTTTGTCTTAGTTTCATGGCATCCACAATAATGATCAACATGCCTTCTATGTCTTCTGCAGATCAAAGGATTCAGAGCAAAAAGGAATCTGAAAGATAATCAAGTTTAACCAAAGATGAGGAAATTGTAGCCCAGGAAGGCAAAATAAGTTACCAAAGATTGCACAGTTAATAAGGAATCAAAGAGCAATTCAAGTTTAGGTCCTCTTCCTCTACTAAATCCAGTGCTTATATTTAGATTATAGCATGTAAAGCCATTGATAAATATGTTGAATAAAAAGAAATATAACAACAGAATTCTTTTACTTAACACCCAGAATCCTCCTAAGAGTAGCTGGTGATATATTAATCCACACACTTAGGATACAATTGTTCAAATAGCTATAAATAAGCCTATTTATAATTTTATCTAGATTACAAGGGTATTATGAGAAATTTTGTCAAAAATCTTATTAAATCCATATATATTATATCTACAGTATTGCTTTGACTTACCAGTGGGATAATAGTATTTTAAAAGGTATACCAGTTAAGTATTTTTACACTTTGATATGCAAGCCTTCTTTCTTCTAAAATGATTATGAATGTATTTGACTTATGTTGAACCCTTCCTGGTTACTAACCGATCATTTCACTTCTTCTATAGCTATTCATGAATCACTTTTTAAATAATCTATTATTGAACCTTGTCATCAACCCTATCAGTCTATAGTTTCTCTTTTTAAAAAATTAGGGCTTTTGCCATTCTCTAGGCTTCTGGATTCTTTCCAGTCTCCCAGGAATGATAAAAGAGTCCAGGCAATAGGTCAAACATCATGCCTAAGTTACTTCAGTATTCTAGGATGTCATTTACCTAGGACTAAAGCCTGAAGATTCATTCAAAGTAGAAATATGTCCTTAGCATTTCCCCTTCGATCTTGAGCTTCAATTAAATATTAATTAATATTTTTTCTACCCCTGCAGAATGGAGTTTCTTCTTCTTGGTGAAAATAGAAGTAAAGTACAAGTTGATCAGGTTCTGGGTTTTTTTTTTCTGTCATCTGATAACATCATTTGAAAAGGAGATAAAAATAATTGTTTCACTTTTTTAAAAATTTAATTTATTTAGTCAATTTAGATAATTATTTCTTGGTTATAAGAGTTACATTATTTCCCGCCCTCCCCTCCCCCCAATCTTTCAGTAGCTTCAGTTGTTTGTTTGTTTGTTTGTTTGTTTTTGTGGTGATTGTTTTCTACATACAATGTTTTAGTTGTTTTTGATAGGGTTTTTTTTTGTTGTTGTTTTTCAGTAGTGTCCAACTCTTTGTGATTCCATTTGGAGTTTTCTTGGCAAAGATGCTGGAGTGACTTGTTATTTCTTTCTCCAGCTAATTTTTTTTGAAAATTTTATTTAATTAGTCAATTTAGAACATTATTCCTTGTTTACAATAATCACATTATTTCCCTTCCTCCCCTCCACCCACGCTTCCCGTAGCCAACTTGCAATTCCACTGGGTTTTATATGTGTCCTTGATCAGAACCTATTTCAATGATGTTGTTTGCACTAGGATGCTCATTTAGAGTCTACATCCCCAACCATATCCCTTCATCCCATGTAGTAAAACAGTTGTTTTTCTTCTGTGTTTCTACTCCCACAGTTAAATTATTTTTTCAATGAAAATTCCTCAATCATCTGGAGCTTCTTAAATTTCAAAGCTTCTTTGCATGGAGGCTCTCATTTGATCATCACAAAGACTCAAAGATTAAGGATAATAATTCCTCTTTTGCATGTGACTTAGAGAAGTTAAACTACTTCTAAACTAGACTTAAACTAGAGAAGTTAAACACTTTGCTCAAAGTCACCCAATACCAAAGGGAATCCAACAAGATTTCTTTCTTATGGTCCAGTACCCTCTCCACCAGACCACATTAACTCAAAATCTAGGACTCTTTCCATGTTTTCTGCAACCTGTATAGAAATTTTCAGAGACTATAGCTGGTAGATGCAGAAAAATCCTTGCCAAAACAATGAAGATAACAGTTCAGTTACTAACTTTTCTTTTTTTTAATCTGGCTGATGATAAAGGATAAAGGTCAGACTTTGGCCTGGTAACTCAGAGACAGGCTCTTTATCTCTCTCTTGTCTACCAGTCCCTCTCTATTTCCCCCCAAATTGTTGCATGCAAGCCAGAATAACCTGTGTATATATAGCTACTCCACATTAGTGCAGTGAAGAGAAGGGAACACCGGGTGCATTTTGCATTAACGTATTCTAGTGGGAGAAGGAAAGGGAAAAAAGAAAGGCAAAGAATAAAGCAAATTGAATTAAAATTAGCATAAAGCCATCTGTGGGACACGTGGCCCACAATGAATATCTCATTTAAGGTGAGCTCCCTCAAGGCCCGTGCAATCCAATGTTCCATATAGCCCACTAATGGCTCATTTGTAAGATGCAATTGGTTTGGCGAGTTCATAATGTCCCAGCACTGGGGCAGCTCAGTTTAAGAATATGGATCTCCTCCTCCTGGAGACACGGTCATATATCAGCGAGGTTAACAGACACAGCAGGACGAGCAGCCCTGGTTTGGGGGATGTCTGGGAAAGGGTCCAAGAGAAACTCTTCTGTTCATAAGAGGACTTGGGCAAAGCTGTTTGAAAGCCCCTCTTGGAGGAGTGACCAGCTGTTCTGTGTCATGGGAATCCGGGAACGTTAGGTGAAGCGTTTGAACTCTTCCTAAGACTAGCAAAGATGGCCCGACCTTTAGAGGCTATGGAACCCTGACCCAACTCCACAGTCCTCACTCAAATTCAAGTGACGTGTGGGAGAGCTAGCTATCTCCCATGCAGGAAGTACAAATAGAGGAGAATAGGAAAGACAAGGAAGGGGAAGGAGAAAAAGAAGGGAAACTTCTACTTTTGAACTCTCTTGTTAAAGAGGGCAATGGGAAAGATTTGGATAGAATCCAGGGAAAAGAAGGTGATGCTCCAATTCTACTTACAGGATTGTGTTCAGGTCTCGGCAACATAGTTTTAAAAGGAAATTCATAATCTGGAGAGTGACTAGAAGAGGACAGTCAAGATGGCTAAAGGGCCTCTATCATTGACAGATGAAGATAAGTTGAAAGAACTGGGAATGTTTTGCCTGGAGAAAAGAGTATTAAGGGGAAATAACTGCTGTCTCCCAAGTATTTGAAGGGTTGTTATGTGAGCAACAATTAGATTTGCTTTGTTTAATCCCAGAGCGTGAAACCAAGAGCAATGTGTGGTCACTATAAAGAAATGGCAGGAAAATCTTTGTAACAAACTGGCCAGAAATGAATTGAGCTCTCTGGAAAGAGGGTGGGTTTCGCCTCCTTGAAGGCCTTTAGGCAGAAGCTAAATGTCAGGTACATTATGAAAAGAATTCCCTTTCTACGTGGGTTAGACTAACCAGCTGTTGAGATCTTTTCCAACATTGAAATCCTATGATTCTATCACTACTGGCACGAAACTTCTACATATAACACAAGAATAGAAATTTTAAAGGGCTGATACGAAGATATAATAATATCTGGTCCTAGAGTAAACAGAGAATCACTAGATTTTACTGAAGAGGGGAATGAAATAGTCTGACCTGCCCTTTAGGAAAATCACTTTGTCAGCCATATGGAGAATGGATTAAAGAGGTAAATTAATCGAGGCATGGAGACCAATTAGAAGGTTATTGCTATAGTCCAGATGGGAGGTGAGCAGGTCCTGAATTAGAGTAGTGGTTGAGTGAGTAGGGGAAAAACGTATGAATATCAGTGATAGAGGTAGAAACCAAGTTTTGGAAACTGATTTGCTATGGGGAGTGATGAGGAAACAAACATTTATTTTACTTCTACTATTTGCCAGCAACTATTATCTTTCTTTTTATTCTTATAATATCCTCACGAGGCAGATGATATCATTATCCTAATTTACAGAAGAAGCAACTGAGGCAGACAGAGGTAAAGTGACTTGCCCAGGGTCTCACAGCTAGTGATTTCTGAGGACCAATTTGAACTCAGATATTCCTAACTCTAAGCCCAAAGCTTTATCCACTGTACCACCCTGGCTGCCTAGCAGTTGAAGATGATGCCAAGGCTGTAAATCTACTGACTAGAAGGATGGTGGTGCCCTTACCAGTTATATGGAAAGTGAGGGGGAAAGAGAAAGCAGATGTAGAGGAAGGGAGAAATTGTTATGAGATCTGAGATTCAGGTTATAATTCATCCAAGTCTGCTCATCTTTTTCAACCAGTTCTGCTATGGCCCATGAGGTAAGGTGGTCTGAGGTAAAGGGGTGGTTATGCTGGGAATTCAAAGAGGATTTTTTCCCCAGTAGTACGCTTCTATCCTTTCTAAAAGATTACTCAAAAGGCTGATTACAAAGGTCTCTCTCATCATTGGTGAAGATTGTTCAATGCTCCAGGCTTGTGTGAGAAGCAGGCAGATTTGGTGAGAGCAGGAGAGAAGAGAGAATCTGGGCTCTTGGCTTCCAGGATCAAAAAAGAAGATGTGCAATTCTTTTATTTCTTCAAGTACACGAAAGGACAAAGCCTCTAGAAAAGCAAACATGTGGAACTTTGATCATGTCCCTATTCCCATATTGCTACACTAGAGCCTTTAGGGAATTTTCTCTTGAGTAAGACCTGCGATTCTCTCTTGGTCATGATCATTCAGTCTTATGTGCATATTTTCTCTGGTTTCTGTTTTGCTATTTATTTGTATAAATGGGCTTCATTGCTTTTTTTGCTATGGGTGATCATTGTGATAATGGTATTTGGTGGGAATACAGTCAAGCCTTGCATATAGATTTTGGGGTTCTCCTTTTCCCCTATGAAATAGTGATCTGAGTTTAATTTGAGCCTAATTATTACTTTTCCATGACTGATAATATATAAGAAAGCAGAGAGATGTAATTCTAGCCAAGTACCCTTTTCCTCTGAGAACAGTATCTAGCCTCTGGCCTCAACCTCTTGCTTTCCTTTCTGGTAGGAATCAAAATCTCCTCTGGAGAAAGGTAGGGAAAAGGAGATGCCAAAAATGTCTGTTCTTACCTTTCACTAAGCTAAATTTAGTGAAACCTATGTAGATTCAGATAATGTGTGGGAAAAGCAAAACAAACACCCCTGCACACATTACTCACTCTTACACTACCTCCTAAATCTCTATTTGACTTTCCATTCTCTGACAGTGTCATGATCCTAGTGCCTGTACTAGCCCAATGGCCAGCTGCTGAATGTCTATCTGCCACTAGTCTCTCTACTCCACTCTATTCTCCACTCAGCTACAAAATAGTTTTAATGAAGCATAGGTTTATATCAGCCCCTAGTGCCCCCAGGATCAAATACAAAATAAAGGCACATGATTGCGAACCCTTTCCACATCTCCAAAATTCTCCAGATGTTTAACTCTTTACTCCTCCCCATATACCTATCACCTAGCTCCACTGGCCATCTTGCTATTCTTTGAACACCATGCTTCATTTCCTGACTCCAAGCCTCATTGCCTGAATCCCATAACTAAAATATTCACCTCACCTCCACTTCTTAGCTTCCTTGGATTCTTTCAAGGATCAAGTCAAGTCCCACCTCCTTCTGGTGGTCTTTTCAGATCCCTCCTCATGACAAATACTTTACTTCCAAAAGCACCTTTGCATGATACATAGATATTTGTGTGTATACACTTACACACACACACACACACACACACACACACACACACACACACACACTATACTGTCCTGATAGCATTTGAAGACCTTTCAGGTAGAGGAGGCTTTAGAACTATTTTGTTTGGGACTAGAGAGATAAACTGGGATGATGGAAGCTACAGAAAGGAAACACCAAGACATATACGAGGAAACACTTCCTAACAATTAGAGCTATCCAAAAGTAGAATGGGATGTCTTGGGAGGGAGCAGGTTTCTCTTTATCAGAAGTCTTCAAGCATAGGTGGGCTGATCACTAATCTGGTATATATAAGAAGGAATTCTCTTTCTTGTTTGGGTTGGATTAAGAGGTCACTAAGTCCCCTTCCTTCTCTGAAATTCTATGATTCGGTAACAATGACTTTATGACTATATGACATTGGAGGAAGTTGTCTGGTTCTCAAATATTATGTTCTATGTGTGACCATGAATTAAGTGGTTCCCAAATGGCTGTGGGCACTAGCTATGTGGGAAAGATTAAGGGGAGAAGGTAGGAACTGAACTGTACTTTGAGTCAATAAAAATCAATCAACAAGCATTTATTAAGCAATTATCATGGACCAAATATTGTGCTGGCCCTGGAGATATAAACACTAAAGTGGGACATCATCTGTCCTCAAAAATTTACACTCTACTAATGCATATTGATGATGATATAGACAGAGAGGAAGGAGAAAGGCTTTTTTGCTATGTAGGCAAGGGGCATAATTTGACCTGAAGTTTAACAAACTCCCTCTACCATTGAGGCAGGTATCTGCTCAACAACTTACAGTTTTAGAGTTTTAGTTACTTAGAAGCATGAGTGATTAAATGACTGAACCAGGAAACACAACCAGAATTTGTCAAAGATAAGACTTGAATTTTGGTTTACCAGGTTTTGAGACTAGATCTCTCTTCACTATGGCACACCATTTCTTTCACACAAATATGTTCATAAATATATTTATATACTTTATATATACAAATGCATACATATTTATGTTAAAACAGATATGTATGTATATTACATATACATGTATGTATACTATATATGCATATGGGTATATAAATACATATGTATAAATATAGATATTTACACAAATAAATATTCTACTAGAGACCTCCTCTCATGTCTCATTAGGGTAATGGCATCAAGAGGATTTTGAAAATCAAGTCATCAGAGAACAAGCTGGAAGAGGTGCTTACTACTACTACTACTAGCTAACATGTATCTAGCATCTACTGTCTGCCAGGCAAACATGCTTATTTCATCTATTCCTCATGGCAACCCTGGGTGGAAGGTGCTATTATTAACCCCATTTTACAGATCATTAAATTGAGGCAAACAGGCTAAATGACTTTTCCAGGGGTCACACAGCTAGTAAGTGTCTGAGTCTGGATTTGAATTTATCTTCCTGATCCCAAGCTCCACACTCTCTCTTTTACCACTGGCTTAGTTAGCTTCAAGTCTTGACTTTACAAGAGGCATAACAATGATTCTCTCTGTCATTCTTGTTGTCATCTGAGGATCTGCTGAACCAGGTTCCATCAGGCTTATCATAAGGTTGACTATACTTTTAAAAGAATAGTCTATAGCAGCTTGTGATGAAGTCTTGTAAGAAAATGGAAGGATTTCAAAAAAGGAGTAGCTGCACTGACAAGATCAGAGATCTATTGAAATATTTAAGTCTACAACTGCATCTATGTGGTTCTTCAAGATGCTTAGTGAGGTGTACATGTATATGGAAATGAATTTGTAAAGACAATAGGGATTTTAACCCTGGGATGTGGACTGGAGATAGCATATGCCTTACTTATGTTAATCAAAATTCAAGCTGAAGTCACTGCTCTATAGTGCCAGTGGTGGTTAGCATGGAGAAGAGGAAAATTTGCTTCTCACCTACACAGGAATGGCACAAGTCAATGCCCTTTTTTGGAAATCACAGGGCAGTTGCTGGAGTTAGCATTAATACTCACCGTTTCTAAGGGACTGGCATAGTCTCTGTCATCAAGTAGCTTACAGGATACCTAAAATGACAAAATTTACATATTCTTTTTTTGAGTTTTAAAAAAATAAATGAAAATGTATTTGTTTTTTGTTACATTCAAGTTCCCAGGTATCTCAATTGGGGAATGGCTAAACAATTTGTGGCACATGATTGTGATAGAATATTACTATGCCATAAAAATGGTGAGCAGGTTAATTTAAGGGGGGAAACATGGAAAGACTATTATGAAGTTATGGAGAGCAAAATGAGCAAAACTAAGAAAATATTATATACGTAATTGAAATGTTTCCCTTACAGGAAACTTAGAGCATAAGACAATAGCTAAACTACCAGGCATATCCATTTCTTAAAAGAGGAAAGAAAGTTCTGAGGAAAGGAAGGTCTTCTCTTCTCCCAACTTCCTCTGAAGACGACTGTCCATTGAATACTGTAACATCCTTTATTTGTTTCCTTATTTTAATTTAATGGCAGCATGAATGTTTTTCTTAATCATAAAGAAGCCAAAGATTAACTAAAAATTGAGTGGTTATCCAAAAGGATAAAGAGGTAAACTGGCATCTGAATGTTAGGAATTTTCCTTTCTGGGAGCTCTGAGCTAATTTTTCATTTAATACAACCTCCAAAAAGTAGCAGGTAGGGACCACATGACCCCAAGAAGTAATTAATGGAGATTAGGAAAAAAATAGAAATAATGATGATTATGACAAATAAAAACAACTAAGCTAATTGTTCTAAGAAGTTGTGACTAAATCCCTTGAAACAAAGAGGGTAGGAAAAAGAGGAAATAATGGGCATTGGTCACCTGGACAACTGTTTCCTTGACAGTAACTATTATTATCATCTCCAGTCCATTAATTTGGTTTCAAACATCCTATCTATAGGTAGCTAGGTGTTTCAGTGGATAGTCCTGCTCAAGGAATAGGAACACTCATCTTTCTGAGTTCAAATCTGGTCTCAGAAAGACACTAACTGTGTAACTCTGGACAAGTCATTTAATGTTCTGTCTTAGTCCCTATAAAGTGATCTGGAGAAGTAAATGACAAACCACTCCAGTATCTTTGCCAAGAAATCCCTAAAAGGGATCACAATGAATCAGACATGACTGAAAAACAAAATCTTCTCTATAGATTATTCCCAAATATTAAATATAGGAAACTTCTGAGCACCATATTTTGATGTTGACTTGCCACTCCCTAAATATCCCCCTGGTATATCAAGTTTAATACATCTTAAACTGAATTTTACCCAAGTATGCTTTTCTTTCTGGATTTATGATTCTCTCTGTGGCACCTCCATTGACCTAGCATCCCCTGACTTTGAGTCCACTTGGAAAAGTCACTTAACTCACTATGTCAGAATCTGCTTCTGCTCTTTATCTATTGAAATTCAACTCCTCCTCACATGACATATCATAATATCATAGGATCATGGATTGGATCTCAGAAGTCATCTAGTCAGACTCCTTTCATTTTACAGAAAAAAATTAAAACCCAGAGAAGGAAATTACTTTTCCCCAAGTCATACAGGAAGTAAATAAATGAGCTGAGATTTGAATTCTGGTCTTTAGATTATCAAAGGGTTTTTTTTTTTTCACTGCCCAATACTTCCTGACACTTTCTTAGAAAACCTTTCTTGATTCCCCTGTTATGATATTTTTCCATCCATTCCCAGATAGCACTGGATTGACGCTTATTAGAATACCTGTGACAGCATTGTGTCCTGAGCTATCCTTAAGCAGCCTTAGTTATACCTTCTCTTGCACAGTCCAACATACTGATACTGGAGAAGGGACTGAAATACTCCCTGTTCCCATTGTCATCCTCACACTCTGCCTTTGATCTTTTAATTTTTTTATTTGGAATCCCCTCAAAAATTTCTGCTCAATCCAGATTATGCTGTTGGTTGTTGTACACTGGTCCCAAGGTTATTCTACCGTTTGTCTCAAGAACTTCAATAACTATCTAAACATTTATTTTATCCTATACAACTCCTGATTTTATACTAGGGAATTTTAATTAATATCCACATAGATAGTCCTTCAAATTCCCTAAACTTGAAATTTCTTAGCCTTCTTAAATTCTATGATATATTCATTCCCTCTACCTTAGACCCACATAGGTATGGTCACATATTAGATGTCAATATTTCCCATACATGTTACAATTCCTTTTTTAGATATCTTACATTTCTCTGTCTCACCATACCTTCCTATCATTCCACCTCTCTCTTTGCCTCACTTCTTCCAAAACTGTCATTTGACCCTACCAAGATTTCCAATCTCTCTACCCATTAGTACTTTCTCAAAACATTGCACATAATCTATCTTCATTTTCTTCTTTCTCCACTCTCAACCCAATAGTTAGCCATTTCATTTCTATTTTATTCCCTACTTTTCAGTCCCTTGTTCCCTTGTCCTTTTGCCTCTTATATCTTGCCCAACCTCAGCAGTGTATTACTCCCACCACCTGCCTCTTCTAATCTTACTTGTGAGCTACTGAATACTCTGATGAAAGTCTCAGCACTATGCTGACTGGAGACATTACAAATTTATGTTACCCAGGCTCTACAGGGACCCACTATAATAAAGCAAATCTTTTTATTCCTACCTAATTGATTCCCTGTCTTAGTAATCATAGAAGCAATTCCAATTCTTTTCTTGCCTCTTCAGTCCTCAGTCTCCTACTTCTCTCTCAGATAATAATCTTGATTTTTATTTTGGCAAGAAAAATGAACCCATTTTATTGTGATCTCCTTCCCTCTCCACCATTTTATTCATCTCCCATTCATCTTCATTCTTGGCATCATCAATCAATCTATCCTTTCCATCAGCCTTTGATAAAGAGATAACTCTTATCCTTTTCAAGGCCAACCATTCTGGATATGCACTTGATCTTATTTATTCCCATATTCCCTATAATATTGAATCCTCAATAATTCTCTCTCTCTCTCTCTCTCTCTCTCTCTCTCTCTCTCTCTCTCTCTCTCTCTCTCTCTCTCTCTCTCTCTCTCTCTCTCTCTCTCTCTCTCTCTCTCTCTCTTCCTCTCCACAAGCAGGTTCAAATGCTCCTTTCCTCCCTACCCTTAAGAACCTTCACTTGTAACCTATCAACTATTTAAGCTATCATCATAAATCTCTTCACTATTCTTAGCCAAATTCCTTGAAGATATTGTCTACATACTATACTAGAAATTCTAGCTATAGAAGTAAAAGAAGAAAAAGAAATTGAAGAAATTGGAATAGGCAAAGAGGAAACAAAACTATTACTCTTTGCAAATGGCATGATGATAGAGAATTCTAGATAATCAACTAAAATTATTTGAATAATTAATAACTTCAGCAAAGTTTCAGGATATAACATAAATCCACATAAATCATCAGAATTTCTATATATTGCTGACAAAATCCAACAGTAAGAGATATAAAGAGAAATTCCATTTAAAATAACTCTAGTTAATATAACAATACCTGGGGATTTAACTGCCAACACAAATCCAGGAACTATTTGAACAGAATTACAAAGCATTTTTATACAAATAAAGTCAGGTCTAATTGGATAAATATTAATTGGTTATCAGAAAATAATAAAATTCATTTAGAAGACAAAAGGTCAAGAATATCAAGGGCTTTAAAGAAAAAGAATGTGAAGGAAGTTTACCTAGCCATACTAGATCTTAAACTGTATTATAATCATCAAAATAACCTGGTACTGGTTAAGAAGTAGAATTATGAATCATTTGAATAGATTAAGTACCCAAGAAACAGTAAAAAATTATCATCAGATTCTAGTGTTTGATAAACCTTAAAGACCCAAGTTATTAGAACAAGAACTCACCTTTTGGAAAAAAAAAAAACTGCTTTGAATTAAAACTGGAAAACACAATGGCATAAATTCAACTCAGAGATTTTATCCCCCCACATATATATGGAGAAGAACTTTTCATCTGCATAAAACTGACAATTAGGAAACAGGCTGCTGAAAACTTTTTTAATGAGTAAGCAAAAGAGAAAGAACCTAGTCACAGAGAGCTTTTTTGGAAATAAAAATCAGAGTTCAAATTTAGAAGACAGTGAAATGGGGGAAAAAAAAACAAAACCAAACGCATTCATCAACCCTATAAGAGTTCTTGGAAGAACTTTTAAAAAGACCTTAAAAACCAAATTAAAGGGGTTAAGGAAAAATTGGGGGAAAATAACGACAATGTGAGAAATATAGAAAATTATGAAAAAATATCAACCAATTGAAAAAGAAATCTAAAAACTGACTAAAGAAAATAATTCATTAAAAATTAGAAAATTAGAATTGATCAAGAGGAATTTGAGAACCTCTTAAGAAAAAAGGAATAATAAAGCAATTTTAAAAATGAAAAATGGAAAAAGATAAGAAATATCTTATTACAAAAGCAAATGACTGGGGAAATGGATTGAGAAGAGACAATAGAAGAATTCTTAGACTATCTGAAAGTTATGATTTTAAAAAAGAGTTTAAAACACCCACTTCAAGAAATAATTTTTTTAAATTGCACTGAAGTTTTGGAACTAGAAGGTAAAGTAGAACTTGAAATAATTCATTGATCTCTACCTGTAAGAGATCCCAACAGGAAAATTCACAGGAATATGAACATTAAGTTTTCTAACTCCAAGATTAAGGAGAAAACACCATAAGCAATTAAAAAGAAACAGTTTAAATACTGTGGAGATATAATAAAGATAACCCAAGATTTAGTAGCTTCTACATTAAAACAAAGAAAAGCATAGATACAATAGAAGGCATGGAATAAAACATTTTGAAGAACAAGGGAGCTCGATTTACAACTAAGAATAATCTACCCTGCAAAGATGAATATCATGATACAAGAAAAGAATTGGTTATTTAAAGAATAAAAGACTTTCAAATATTTTTGAAGAAAAGAACTAAATGGACAACTGTATATACAAGAATGAGAACAAACATAAAAAGATAGATAACATGAAAGGCAAATTATAAAGGACTTAATAAGGTCAAAATGTTTATTTCTCATATGGGAAAATAGCATATTTAAACCTTAAGAATGATATCAATAATTGGGTGCTTTCATAACATTTATAGACAGAAGTTTCAAAGTATAATTGAATATTGCAGAATGAGTTTAAAAATAAAATTGTATGAGGAGCGATAAATTGGAATAAGCATCTCCTATAAAAGAGGCATAGATGAAAAAAATGCTACAATGAAGGAAAGGAGAAATGGTAATGCTAGTACCTTATTCTCATCAGTTGTTGATAGAATAATACATGTTTATAGAAGGGTAAACTTTTTCTTGATTTATGAGGAGATAAGAGGGTGAGGGATGATTTTTTCCATTTTTTTATTTTTCTGAATTATATCTGTATTATTATGCAAAACATATTTCCATATTATTCATTTTTGTAAGTGAATAATATTATAAAACCAAAATTCCAAATCATATACCTAAATAAACAAGTGATAAATCATATGTTTTTATCTGCATTTATACTCCAATAGTTTTTTCTTTGGAGGTGGATAATATTCTTTTTCATAAGTCACTCAGAATTGTCCTCGATCACTGTATTACTGTTAGTAGCAAAGTCTATCACATTTGATCATTCCACAATATTTCACTTACTGTGTACAATGTTCTCCTGCTTCTGCTTATTTCACTCTGCATCAGTTCATGTAGGACTTTCCAGTTCTTTCTGAAATCATCCTTTTCATCATTCCTTATAGCACAATAGTATTCTATCACTATCATATACCACAATTTGTTCAGCCATTTCCCAATTGAGGAATATCCCTTTAGTTTCCAATTCTTTGCCACACAAAAGAGGAGCCATAAATATTTTTGTACAAACAGTTCCTTTCCCATTTTTAAAAATCTCTTTGGGATACAGACCTTGTAGTGGCACTATCTGATCAAAAGGTATGCATTCTTTTATAACCTTTTGAACATAATTCCAAATTGCCTTCCATAATGTTTGGATGAATTCACTACTTCACCAGTGATGTATTAGTGATAAAGATTAAAAGAGTACATATTAAAAGGTCATATAGATTAAGGAAAAAGAGAGCAAGGGGATAAAACAAGGGAGAGAATTATAAAGGTTATTTATATTAACAAATCAGAAGGTATGGAGAGATATAGGAGGGACTCATAGAAAGGTAAATAGATTAACAACTGGATGGATAAGGGGAGAAGAGGAAAGGATATTAGAAAGGAAGTGGGGAGGAAAATAAAGGTGGGAATGAAGAAGAGAAGTAGTGGTCTGAGGAAAAATTGATTTCTGAGGAAGGATCAGAAGAGAGAAAAAGAAGGAAAAGCAGTGAAGAAAAATAGAATGGAGGGACATAGATAACTAATTATAATAATTTTGCATTTGAATGGGATGAATTTACCTATAAAAGGGAAACAGCAAAATGGATTAAAAACCAACAATATGTTGTGTACAAGAAGCACATTTAAAAATGAGAGACACACATAGAATTAGAATTAAAGGATGAATTATAATATGTTATGCATCAGTTGACAGAAAAAAATGCTGTCTCTATACTGGTGATTCTCAAATCTATTTATCCAGCTCTAATCTCTCTGATAACCCCAGACTCACATCTTCTACTGCCTTATTGGACATCTTGAAATGAATGTGCAATGGATATTCCTAAATGAATATGTCAAACTCCTATGGGCTCAAAAAGAAAAAGGATATCTATCACTGTAGAAGAAAGAGATGGAGTCTGAATGCAGACTGATACATACCATTCTTCACTTGATTTCCTCCATGCATTTTTTCTCTAGCATACGCAATATATGTCTTGTTTTACAAAATGACAAACATGGAATATGTATTGTATGATAATATATGTACAACCTATATCATATTACCTGCCTTCTTCAGGAGAGGGGAGGAGTGGGAGGAAGGGAGAAAACGTGAATTACAAAATGTCAGAAAATTAATATTAAAATTTTATTGACAAAATACCACCCCCGTTCCTTGGCCTTATAACTTCCCTATTACTGTTGAGAGCACCACCCAGTCATCCAAGCTTGCAAACTAGGTGTCAATCTTGACTCCTTGGTCTATCTTAACCCATCTAATCTTCCCCTATACAATCTGTTGCCAAGGCCTGTGGAGATTATCTTCATAACATTTTTCATATGTCTCTTCTTCTCTCTTCTGATATTGCCACTGTGAATTTTAGATTTTCTCCACCCTGATTAAATATTTAAAATCCTAACAAACAGGAATGCCTACACCCCTACTTAAGGATTAAGTGTTGAGGAGGATGGCCTATGACAGACATGTGCTAGCAAGTGACAAATCAGAAACAACTAACAGACCCCTGGGCTGTCCTAAATCAAGCTTAAGCTACCATTGGTACATGTGAGATGCAGGAAGTGATGTAAAAAAAGGCCTATATATTCGCATCACTTCCTCTTGCCAGGGCTCTTTCAAGGCAGAGATGTGGCTGGTGGCAGTGTGCTGAGCATCTTGGCATCTTGGCATGCCTGTAGCTCTTGTCCAGATTTGGCTGAGAGCGTCCTTGGGGCGATGACTGGAAGAAGCTCAATAGTATGGGTCAGGTGAGGTGTCTTCCCTGAACTCTCTCAGAGTTTAGGCTGATTCCTTTTTTCCTTTACCTTTCCTAAAATGCCATCCATCTAGGAGGCCCCACATCTCAGAGGAGGCCTCATGGGTGGAAGGTCTCTGAACTCTCCCCTTGGCTCAGACTAGGCAGGAAAAATACCCTTTTCCTTCTCTCTTCTTAATTCCTTCCCTCTATATTAATTAAACCACCATAAAATTCCCAAACTGATGAGTATTTTTATTGGGATTTGAATTTATCCCTGGAGACCATAAGCATAACATATTCATAAAAAAAAACGCTAAATTTACCCCTTACAGTTCAGAACTTCTGCCTTAGTCCATGGTAAAGAACAGCACATGGGGAAGAAAGTCATAACTTATAGGTTCTTAGTTGTTAATTTCCTTCTCTGGGAAATGGGGATGATATTTGGTCCAGATGTGTTCTAAAACTGCTTCTACTTAATCTAAACCTTACATTATCAGGACCACATAGTTGCCCTTGGTTATTATTGACTTTAAAGTCTCATGATCTCCCACTTGAACTATTATAATAGCCTTCTGCTTTGTCACCCTGCCATAAACTCATAAGTCTCTCCCTACTTCAGTCCATCTTCCACTAAGTTATCCAAGTGGCCTTCCTAAATCACATGCCTGCCAACATCACCCCCTCTATACTCCAATGACTCCCTCATTTCCAGCATCAAAAATAAAAATCATGAGCTTGACCTTCAAAGTCCTTCATAATCTGTCCTTGCCACCTTTTCAGTTTTCTTACACTTTATACCCTTCTCCTCCCCTCATATTCCATCACTACCACCTGCTCTGTGATCCAATGATATTGCTTTCCCTATTGTTACTTGAACAAGATATTCTCTTGACTACAGGTAATTTCATTGACTTTTTTAATGCTGGGAATGTTCTCCTTCATGTCTGCTCACTTCCTTGGCTTCTTTCAAATACCAACTAAAATCCTATCTTCTTACAGGAAGATTTTCCTGATCCTTTTTAATTCTAGTGCCTTCCACTTTTTATTATTTCAAATTTATACTTCATGCAGCTTATTTGCACATAGCATTTATTTTGGTGTACTTGACTGTGTACTACTTGAGAATATGGAATGTCTTTTGTCTTTCTTTGAATCACCTGTGCTTTACATAGTACTTGGCACATAGGAAGCACTTAATAAATGTTTATTGATTGCCTAAGTCTTATATGTCTCTTTCATTGCTGAGTCCACAGTCAGTGGCAGAGAGCAGCTACCCAGGGGTCAGAGGCCAGAATTTTCAAGATGGCAAGAGGGCTGCTTGAGAGTTTTGTGCTACTGTAGTAGTACAAAGCACTTGACACTGGTTCATTCTTGTAAATCTACTAATAGCTATATCCTTCCATTGATGTATACCTGGAAATAAATGTGGTAGGCAAATTCACTTTTCAATGAAAGAATCTTTGGCACTCCTAAGTAACTTATTTAGTCTTTTATCTGTGGAGTATTGGAGACCAATAAGGAAGATTATGGTACTTCATAGAAGTATTGTTCAATCCCATTCCAGGAAGGTTACCCTTCCTAAGAAGGATGTCAGTGACAGTGATAGTAACTGAGAGCCTAGGATAGAATGCATTGAGCTCTAAGGAAAGATGAGTTTCCCAATGTAAGGACAAAGCAAAAACAAAACTTACCTCTCAGGATTCTGCTAATACAGTTGAAGTCAGAGGAGATAATTTCCAAAGGAAAGGCTTTATTCTAACCCCTAAAGCTGAGGATAGGCATTGTAAAAAGACTTGGCTGGAAGAAACAAGACTACTTGGTCAACAGTTCTTGGACCACTGTATAACTACCATGCAGTTTTTGTTATGGAGCAGCATACAACTGAGGAAAGCTTAGAGAGCACAGGATTTGACCAGCCAGCATAAACATGGAGGCAAGAGGTAAATACTAAGGAATAACATTTTGCCAAAAGATGGTGTATTTTATTCCCATTTTATTTGCTTCTCAATAATCCCTGGGATCTCTAGAATTGTCTAGAGAGATTCTAACAAAGATTCTAGTTACCATTAACACACAGGATTGAAGAATGAGAAGTGACCTCAGTAGTCATCCAGTCCAATCTCTACCTGAACAGGAAATCTTTTTCCAGCATCCCTCAAGCCTATCTATAAATCAGTTGATCAATTTAGCACCTCTTTTATGCCAGGTACTAGGTATGCAAAACCAAAGAATGTACCACTTTCAAGAGCCATACATTTAATTAAGAGAGAAACTTCAGGGAAATAATGAGCAGAGTCCTCAGGACAGATCCTTGTTCTGGTATATGATATGGAGTAGAATGCAGCAAAGGAGCCTGAGAAGTGAAGGTCAAACAGGTAGAGGAAAAGTCAGAAGAGAGCAGGGTTACTAAATCCCAGAGAGGAAAGAGTACCTAGAAGGAGAGGGCGGTCACCAATATCCTATGTTGCAAAGCAGTCAAGAAGAATGAAGCCTGAGAAAAGACCCTCATATGCAACTCAGATCTCTGAGGCCCACCTGCACTGTTCAAAAATTTCTAATATTAGCACCAAACCGGAAGTAGAGGATACTGATAGCAACATGAAACAGAAATCAAGTTCTGTCTGGCACTTCATTACCTCTCATTGCAGCCCAATATGGGAGGCTGCTAATTGCTTGATTTACTATAGTAGTCACTCTGCCAATGGCAATAAATAAAGTTAATTAATATAAGGTAACCTACTGCCAAGGAGATGGGTAATTACCAGGAAATTGGAGAGAAGGGCCTCTTCTTGATACTTTTAGGAGTGGCAAGAACAATTTATAATCTTCTTACTTGGATATCTATCATTTTTTGTTTGCTTGTCAAGGGAGGGATATAGAGGAAACGTGGGTCTAACTGCTGTCTGTCTGTTTTCTTTCCTCCTCTCTGAAATGCCAGGATGACTACACAGTTTCCAGAGAGGGAATACATGGAATAAATGTTTGTCTTCAAACTCACCACCAAATGGGGAAGTAGGTCTGTCCCTAAGCATGGAATTATCATGTTATCCAGCTGAAGCCCAGCCAGACTCCAGCTATAGTATATAGGCAGGACTCTTAGTGTGCATGTCTATGGGGACGAAAGGGAGAAAGGTGAGTCTTTTACTCTTATAGGAAAGGGTCGTTGTTTGTTTTTTTGAGGGGCTAGCGAGGTCTATGGGCATAACTTCAATCTCCATTTATTTCCCCTCCTCTGAAGATATTTCCTACCCACTCCCTTTGATCATCATCACTTACTTCTTCCTTAATCGTTTCCTCTTCATTGTCTCCTCTCTTCCTTAAGACTATAAGCTCTTTGAATTCAGGAAATGAGGTTTCTGAAATTTCCTTTAAGATACTTTCTCCATTGTGCTCACTTGGGCACATAGTTGCCTGGACACAGATTTGCTGAGCAGAATCAACTATTAAAACCTGGGACATGATATACCCCTGACAAATGGTACTGCCTGGGTTTGAAAACTAAAATCCTTGAAATTTTTACCATTATTCTTATCTTCGTGATTCTGACATTCTATTCCAATGGGAGTCAGTGAAAGAGGATGGAAAGCTCTTCCTCTTTGAACAAAAAGTCATCTGTTAGATGGACTCAGCAACGGTATTAGATTCAGAAAAAGCTGGGTTCGAATCTGGTCTCAGATACTTAATAGACATATTATCCTAGGCAAGAAGCTTATACTCTCTTAGTTTTCTCACCTGTAAAATGGGATTAATAATATCTGTAGTACTTATTTTATAAGGTTGTAAGAATCAAAAAAGACAATTTATAAAAAGCCCTTTGTAAACATTCAAATGATATTTAAATATCAGTTGTTAATAGTATGCTTCTAATGTTGCTAATAATAATAATTAGTATTTACACAGTTTATTAAGGTTTGCAAAATGTTTTTACATATATCTCATTTGATTTTCAAGACAATCCTAGCAGTAAAATTCTATTATTATCTCAATTTTACAGTTTAGGAAACTAAAAGAAGCAAAAGTTAAATGACTTAACTCAGGTTCGTACAGCTAGTAAGCATCTAAGGCTAAATTTAAACATAGATCTTTTTTACTCCAGGGCCAGTGCCCAATATACCATCCCAACTCAGAAAATACCATGGGCAATGTATCAGCAACACCATGGGTGAGGTATCCACTGTGTTTTAGAATACATTTTATATAGTCCTCAAGTTTCTGGATTGTTTTTTTTTTAGTTTGAAGAGACTTCTTGCCTCAATAAATTGCTCTTACTTGGGGTAGAAAGAAGACCCTGATGCAGAATCGATTTTGAATTCTCCTTGCTAGTAGTCAGAAGAAGAGGGCAAACCCCATCAGCAGAATGATGAAGTAAAGCCAAGAATTGCAATTGATCCTGTAGAAATGTGGGGCCCAAAGAGGTTTAGGGTGCTGCAAATCAAGATCAGAATAAAAAAGAATTAGAAGTAGAATAGACTGGAGGGGAATTGTGACTGACCAGGACCCTTGATTCAGTGAATCATAGTAGTTGTGAAGTTAAGTAGAAGCAACCCCACCATTCTTCCACATAACTGTCTATTTTATTTCTTTATTGAGTGATCAGCAAAGTAAACTCTGCTGTTCCCAGATTTGCCATATCTTTTCTTTCTTCTTCTCTCTCTTCAGTGGCTAAGAAATGGCACGAGAGAGATCATTAAACTCATATTTGAGTTAATTTTGAGTTAATAAAGTTAAACTCATATTGAGCTTTTGTTGTTCATGTTTTGCTAACTGGCCTTTTTGGTTAATTTATGATGCTTCATGTCATATAGCTGATAAAAAAGCAAATTATCTAATTGTGTAAGTGAAGAGGTATCAATTAATCAGTCAATCATTCAACAAGTGCTTAATGTATACCAAATATGTGCCAGACACGATGCTAGGTACTGGGGATAAAGAAACAAAAGTAAACTGGTACCTGGCATCCCAAGGGTAGATATAAGAAGGAGACACATAATTATATACAAAGCAGATACAAAATAGAAACACTGTAAACTTGGAAAGAAAGGCACCAGCAGCTTGGAGGACCAAGAAAGACCTCCCACACTAGATGAGACTTGAGTGATGCTGAAAGTAACTCGAAATTCTTTTGGGTGGAAGTGAGGAAGGGGAACATCAATGAGAAGAGAATTTTCCAAACTTAGAACCAAACTCTCAGAAAAGGGATATTGGGGATTTTTAATTTTGCTCTTATCCCATTCCAAGTTTTATCCCTAGATTTATATCACAACTCCTGCCATCAGCAGTAGTTGGCTTAGGCAAAAGGCAGACCAAGGGGAGGGGAGAATAGGCCATTCTGGTGAAGTTGGAGCACCATCTGGTGACCAGAGAGGGAGATTAATGCCATTGGGGAAAACTGCACATGTACTAATTATCCTCTGATATAACCACTGGATAGGTGGCCTGAAGCTAACACCGCCTAATGACCATACTACATTTAAGAGCTGGTAGATGTATGCATATATTTTATTCCATTACAATCCAATGCCCGTAGCAAAAAGTAGAAAGCGGGGAAACTACTAGCTCCGAAAACACCAACATGTGCATACCTTGTACCTGATATGACCTGCCTCTCACTTTATTATTTTTGATATACATGACATTCTTCTCTCATTACTACAAGATTGGAGAAAAGCAAATGTCACATTTTTTTTAATATGGGAAAGAAAAGTCTGCAAATTCTAAGTCAGTCAAGTTGACTTTGGTTTTCTGGGGAAGTCTTAGAATTTATCCTTAAAGCAATGGTAGATGAATGTTCAGAAGGGAAAATGAAGACTACTGGAGTAAATAATATCTGAGGGCTACTCTACTTAAGTCCTTCTGTAACACTGACATGGAACCATTAACAAATCTTTTAGTCAAGCCATCCAACTATCTATGAATCTATCTAATCTTATCACTATCTACTACACAGCTCTCTGTCTTCTTCTTCCAAAGCTTCCCTAAAAATCTAGGTAAACAGCATTGCCAACATTCCCCTCCCCTACTAATTTAGTTATTCTGTTAACAAAAGGGAAATAAGATTAATCTAGCATGATTCATTCTTGATAAAACTATATTCCCTCAGTTTCTTCATTTGGAAAATTAAGGAGTTGGACTAGATCACCTCTGAGGTTTCTCTAAATCTATAATCCTATAATCCACCCTATCACTCCAATTTCAACAAACTGGCACCAACCACTGGCAGTACCTTCAGTGTCTTCCTTTTGAGAAATGTCCACCGACACTGAATGAATAAATGAATGAAGCATTTGTTAAATGCTGACTGTGAAAAGTATGCTTGGTGCTGGGGATACAAATAGAAAAATTAAAATGATTTTGTTCTGAAAGAGCTCCCATTCTAATGGGGGAGAAACACATAGGGAAAGTTTCAGCTGCAAATCAGAAAGAAAGGTCCCATAGTCCTTAGGGCACAGTAGCAAAGCAGATGTTGAGACCTCTTCTTGAATGTTATTTCCACTGGGGGGAAATGATATCAGTTTCTTTTATTGAACCATTTACAACATCAAGGATTTTTGTGGTAAGAACTTTCTTCTCTGGGTCTTCAGTAGCTATGACCATAGCATACACAGAAATAGCCACCAGCCTGCATTTCCTTAGAAGTTGCTGCCCAATGGGGGCAGCTGGGTGGCTCAGTGAATTGAAAGCAAGGCCCAGAGATGGGAGGTCCTGGGTTCAAATCTAGCCTCAGACTTCCTAGCTGGGTGACCTTGGGCAAGTCTCTTAACCCCCATTGCCTAGTCCTTACCATCTGCCTTGGAATCAATACACAGTATTGATTCCAAGACAGAAGGCAAGGGTTTTAAACCCAAAAAAAGAAGTTGCTGTCCAACATCCAGGCTGAGGGCACTGGCCTGGCAGTAATTCTAGTCTCAATATTCTTGGGTTGAGGGTCTTGGGCTGTCTCCATTAGGCTCTGAAGGGAGATGGCAGTCAGGCTGCTGATGGTGATGACTGTCTGAATTGGGGGGGGCATGCTGCTTCTCCCTTAGGGTGTCTTTGTGTTTCAGTTGGGCTGGCTTATTTATTCTGTATGTGGAGACAGGCTGGCAGTTGGTAGGGATGGCTGGCCAATTCTTCATAGGAGTTTGCCTCCTCAGATAAAGGCTGTGAGTACTGGGCTGGCAAGATTGTTTGGGGTGGGGGTGGGGGGTAAGATGGACAGTGTGCTGCTGCTCTCAGAGTTCTTGTGCATATCTGCCACTGGTGAAAGTTATCTAGTGGTGATGAGGAAGCTGGGCCTTCTCTCATCTATGCCAATCCTTCTTGTACATAAGTGAAGCCTTCCTGACTTTTTGTAGGAATACGTCATTAAAAATATAGTCCTCCTAATCATCACCTCATTGGTACTGATGTCTGTGTATGTATACATAATCTTTGAATTCTTCTCTCCCTTTGGTTTATACCTATTCCCTCTCCCTCTAATTTTACTCACTTTGGAATAGTTTCATCTGGCACTGCAGTGAGGCTTATTTTCCAGTGTTTTCCATATCTGGCTTTATAAAGACAAACAAAAAGAGAGATCTTGTCAGCCCCAGATCAAGTGCACCTGGTACTTACCAAGAGCAGCTGGGGCCTGGGAACCACATTGGGAAGGAGGAAAAGACACGGAAGCTGTACATTTGTAAACTGCTGAGTTAGGGGGCTTGGCTGAGGATGCTAGCTCTCAATCAAACAAGAGACGTGTCTCATAAGTACATCCCACACTTGCCATATGCCAAGTGCTTCTTTGAGGCAGGTACTGTTCTAGTGTAGTCCATGAGCAGCACGGATGGCCAGCATCAGCTGATGGAGACAAATTGGTTTGGAAAAGGAGAATGACAGCTCCTAATGACCCCATTCCAGTTCCATGTTGCAATGGCATTTACTCTCTATGACTGATTTTGATAAGTGATATATGTGATGTCAAGTGTGCCACAATTGTGTTCCAGGGTATCAGAGCTGAGGATGACAAGAGGCATGCAGTAGGGTTTTAGAGAATCCAAAATGAGATGGAGAGGGGAAAATGGGACTGGCAAGAGGAGGCATAAATATGATAGCAAGCCATGTCAACCAACTGGCCTAGCTTCCTAATCTCCCAACCTGGATTTCATCCTAACACCTGCCATTTTGTTCTCTGAGAAACATTCTTTGTTGACTGGCTGCCCGGGCTGTTTTCTCTGCCTAGGCTATGTGGTATGTGTATACTACCTGGGTTTGCCAAGATGACGCAGAGCACAAGGATCTTTGACCCATAAGGCCACTGATGATGGACAATCCCCAGTCCTCTCTTGGAGGAGGATTCTGGAAATAAAGACAGGAGGGAAGATGGATATTTGATAGTTTTGGAAGACATTATAATACTAATACATACGTATCATTATTCATTCCTACATAGTCCTGTTAACCCTAATCTAGATATTTAAAATTATTTAGAAATGTCCCCTCCTTCTCTCTCCCATCATCCCTGATACCCCATTTCTCTGTATAATTTTCTCATTCTTAACTGTCCCCGGTGATCCTTCTCCTAGCTCTCTGTGAACAGATTTGAAGGCAAAAGGAGAAGAATTTACAACTTTCGGAAGGATGATGCTGAGAAAATCTTCTGAGGGGACATTTTTGCCACATTTGGAAATATGAACATTTGGTAAAACAAAGAACATGACTAAAATGGCAGCTTTATAAATTTCCAGCTTTTCCAGGTTACTCTCAGGAATCTCTGCTTTATTGTTATTATTTGTTTCCTTAGCTGGAAGACAGGAGAAATGGTGCTTTCCAAAGGGTCAAACCTAACAATAGTCTCTCTCTCTCATCTAGTTTCCTTCTCACCTTGTTCTCTAGACCAGATCCAGGGCCCTCCCTGCCTGGAGGGTTCCATGATGCTAAAGTGCCATGGTTGCTTAGCACCAATGTTGCTTAGATACGAGATTCTGTAAGACTAGCCTAGCCCTTTGTTTGCTTGGGTACCTAGGCACAGTGGTAAATGGCCCTCATCACGGGCCCCTAGCCAAGAATCAGCCTTTTCATTGTCCCTTGGAAAAGGGGAGAACAGGAAGCAGAGAAGTTTAGTGAGAAGGAGGTACAGATGTGATTGAGTAGTCAATGATCAATCATGCCCAGAGAAAATTGAACAACTCCCAGGAGGAAAATGGAGGAAAAAAACCTCTCTGAGAAATTTGATGTCTAAATAGCACGATAGATCAAATGCTAGACCTGCATTTGAGTAAATTTGAGTTTAGATCTTCCCTCAGGTACTTGACTCTAGAAAGCCACTTCAAGCCTCAGCATCAGTTTCCTCATTTGTAAAATGGGGGAAATAATAGCAACTATCTTACAGAGATGCTGTGATGATCAAAAGGAAATATATTTAGTGTTTTGTAGATCTTAAAGAACTAAATAAATGTTAGCTCATCATCATTACCATTATTAATGTATGAATAAGTGATTCAAAATTACTCATTTCCAGGTGAAGTTAGAGTTTTCAGAGGAAGAAATTTTCATTACCAACTCATTGGACCCATTAATTCGAAATCAAAGTGCCTATTATAGACAAGGCACATACTGTATACTGTATTTATTGACCAACCAATATATAGAAAGCCAATGTGATGAAGTAGATAGAGTGCTCAATTTGGAGTCAAGAAGGTCTGGGTTCAAATCCACCACTGACAGTAGTGTCAGTCACTTAACCCCTATGTGTCCCATACAATTCTTTACTATTTACCTACTAAGTCATGCTTCAGTCAGATTCTTATACTGGACATCCTCTAAGGTTATGGAGGATTGATGTTTATGTGTGTATGAGTGCATGAGGGAGGGAAGGAGGGAGAGAGAGAGAGAATGAGAGAGAGAATGAATGACAGATGATCTGGGGGAGAAGAAGGACACAAGTACAGAAAGCATACTGCAAAGGGGAGGTCAAAGCAAAGTGCAAGGACCGGAGATTGAAGAATGAGAAATGCAGAACAATCTAGTTTGGCAGCCTCAAGGGTATATAATGAGTAACAAGCGATAAGGCTAAATAAATAGGTTGGTACCATATCATGAAGGGCTTTTGATATCAGAAGTCAGAGTTTAAATTTTATTAAATGAGTTTTGGAAACCTAATAAAGACTTTTTAAAAAGAAGAATGACACACTTATAATAAGACTTCAAGGGATGTACTTTCATGGATGTTGGTACTCCCTCTACAGATGTCGATTGGAACACTACTATTACTTAGTAGGTGACTTTTGAGAACTATCAGATTTTTTAAAAAATGTATCATCCTGCAGACAACCAGGAAATGAACATCTCTGAGTTTTACTAGGCTGGTCCTTAGCCTACAGTCATATAGTCCATTGTCATCCTTATACTTAAAGCCTTTCCAGACTGGTATAACTAGTGAGGAGTTGTGTTCCATCAATAAATCCCTAAAGAATACAGTCATCCCCTCCATTCACTTCCTACAGAGTAAGACTCTTCTAATGGACAATCACAAAAATGATTTGATTAAAACATAACTATGATTAAAATCCTCTATTTGTATAAGTGATGCATTAAAAACGTGACTTAGAATGTTGTATGTATGGAGGATGGGATAAGAAGGAATAACTGCAAAGTGGGAAGATCAGTTAGGAGGCCATAATAATTAAGTGGGAAAAGAAAATGCCCTGAATCAACTCTGGTTGCAGGGAGCTTGAAGACTAAAAGAGGAAATACATGGTTACATTTTTTTTCTGAATTACATATACAAGAACTACAAATTGTGTCATTACCAATGAACAGAAGCCACATCCTATATGCCAGGATGTATGACAAGACTGATTAACAAAGGAATGTAAGAGTTTAACCCTTGAGAAGAGTAATAATCATGTCCAATGATATACAATTGATCCAGCTAGAGGAACAAGAAGACCATCTAAGCTCCAAAAGAGTCATCTGAAATTGTATGATGAAATGTGTTTGAGGACTACAGAAAAATTGGAGGTTGCCATTAACTATTATATTTAAGGACACTTCCTGGATGAAGTGGAATTTGAACCAGAGCTTGAAGGATGGGTAGAATTTGGATAGGTAGAGAGAACATGGAGAGCTACATAACTTCAAGTACATCCTTCTAGTTGTCAGTTCCCTCAAATGAAAAAAGGAATTCTTTTAAAAGGGAGGTGGAAGTTGATAGGCCTAAGTTTTATCTAAGGTGTCTTCCAACTCTAATATTCTATAAGGTCATGAACATGTGGCAGGATATAGAAGGAGGAAAGAGGAGGATGATTGATAACTTTGAAAATGTTTTCTCATTTCAGCACTAATTTGGACAACCATTTGAGACTTTCCATCCTTGGAGGAAATTGAATGTGGGGGAGAGAAAGTAGTATGTATGAGGAAAGGAAGATGGAAGATACTTCCAAGGGACTTATGGGACAGGAAGTTACCTCAGCTGTAACTGATATCTACAGAGCATTTTACTGTCTGCCAGTGTTACATTTGATCATCACAAGTAGAACCTTGCATTATCACCATTTTACTTATTAGAAAATGAGATTCATAAAAACTAAGTGATCTGCTCAGAATGATATAGCTAAAATGTTCCAAAAAACACAATTCAATCCCAGAAGTCTCCTAACTCCAAATTGAGTGCTCTTTTTACCACATTACACTCTCCCTCTTGCAAATACTTCCTTCCCACCTAGGTCTCTCTAACTAGACAAAACAACAAGTGTGGAAAGGTTTGAGACAATAAAAATGTAGTTTTTGCTCCCCTTATATTTTAGCTGATATTATTGACAAATTGGGGGTTAGTTTTTATTACTACCAATTGTTCTGTACATATATAGCTTCTAAAGATGAGTTTTTGTACATTATGCATTAACTCTATGAAGTGGAAAAAAACTGCCTGAGTTAACAACACATTTATTTGATGAAACTATCAATATCTATTTGACCTCTGGCTTTTGGGAAGTGTCAAACAAGGTGCTTGGGGAATTGGAACTTCTGAAGATGACATATGATACACTGTGAGCTGCCAAAATTGATGTAGCTTACCTGGTTCAGATGCTAGAACATATTTTTCCTATTCCCCTTCTCTTTTCACCCACACCTCTGTATATATCACGTGCCCCTACTATTCAAAGTGAGTTTGTATTTTGATCTCTTACCTCCAGACATGAAACCATAGGATGATAGAGGCAGAAGAGACATCTAATTCAGAGGTTCTTAACTTATACATTGCACCTTCGAATGGGGTGAATGAACTCAAGGGGGAAAATATAACTTTATTTCAATATAATTTGTTTATACTGTAATTCTGTGTAGTTTTATTTATGCATTTAAAAACATGACACTGAAAAGTAGTTCATAGGTTTCACTACCAATTTTTCAAAGATATAAAAATTGGATAACCCTTGATCTAATCCAATTTTGCTCATTTAAATAAGGGGGAAGATGGGGCCAAGAGAAGGAAAGTGACAGTTAAAATGGTATAGCTACTTAGTGGTAGAGGTAGGAATAGAACTCATGCTTCCTGACTCTTACCTGAAACCCTTTTCTACTAACCTAGGCTCTTTATCCTTTATCCTCTTTATCCAGTTCGGTTATAGCAGAAAGTAGAACTATCTCTGAAGATGGGATTTCAGGTTTCAACTTTTTTTAATGGATGGAAAGCTAAAAATGCATCAGATCAGAAATCTGTAGCTAAAGAGGCAGAGCCATGGTCAAGGATAGCAGGACCCAGTAAAAATTAATTAGAAAGAAATGAGCTAGAAGTATCAAATGAAGAGAGGATCTGGAGGTTTTAGCTATACTGTCTAAGAATCAATCACGCAAAGGTCCTGAAGTAGGACCCACAATAATAATCCCCCTTAGCAACCCAAAAGATCTTGGACACCAAATCTATTCAAGTGGAGAGCACACTCAAAAGAGATTTACAATTTTGATAAACTGGGCATCTGCCCTTTGGAAAAATGGGACAGGAAAATAGGAAAATTAGAGCCTATGATAATCTGGACAGGCTTAAGTAAAGGGTCAAGTGATCTAGATTTTGTTGCTGCTATTGCTGGTTTAGTTTGGTGTGTTATTTGGGGCCTACATTTATTTACCTTCTGTACTTTACCCTCTTTACCCAACCCCCTTTTCTTTTCTGTCTTTCTAAGCATAAATGAAGGTAAATTAATAACTTGATTTAGTATCCCTCCTAGAATTATCTGAATGTTTCAAAAGGAACCCTGGAACTGAGCAATGTTATCCAAAGGAATGAATACTTAGTGGTAAAATTTAAACTACTATGGAGATTTTTCATGGAGGATTTAAGAACATCTTCAATTACCTTGTATAGGGAATTTCTTTTCTCTACCTGCATATTACATGTAAAATGCTAACAAATAAAGGTGGTCTCCAGAAAACTGGATCATAAACTAATTTCGTATCTATCACTTAATCCATTAATTACCAATTAATTACCACGCATTAATCACCTACTGTATGCTGGGCATTGTACTCAGCATTAGAAATTCAAAAGTTTTTTTTATTATTATTATTCCTGTCCAAAAAGAGCTTACTTTCTCTGGAAAGTGTTTTCTTGGGTTTATTTTAGGCCAGACCAGAGATTTTATTGGTAAATGAAATATCAATGCAGATCAGTACTCTCTCTGCAATTTATAATCATAGACAGTAATTTGGGAGAGAGGTTGAGCAGTTACTCCAAAGTCAGTGTGTGTTTTCCAGTGAGGATTGGAAATTAGGCCTTTCTGACTATGATGCCAACCCAATATCTGCAAAGTAATGCTGTATCTTTAAATCAAAAGGATAGGAGGCAGCTGGGTAGCTCAGTGGATTGAGAATCAGTCCTAGAGACCAGAGATCCTAGGTTCAAATCTGGCCTCAGACACTTCCCAGCTGTGTGACCCTGGGCAAGTCACTTGACCCCCATTGCCTAGCTCTTACCACTCTTCTGCCTTGAAGCCAATCCATTGTATTGACTCCAAGACGGAAGGTAAGGGTTAAAAAAAAGTATAGACAAGGCAAATACAAAGTGTATACTAGGTAAACACAAAGTAATCATCACAGGTAACTGAGAATGATGATTGTCTTTGTGTGTTTTCATCTATGATAGATGAGTGTGCACAAAGACACTTGTGCGTGAAGGAGATTTAAGTGGAAAAGTCGATGCACAGAGACAGTCCCACTCTCTCGGCGTTGGAAGCCTGGGTCCAGTGGCACGAAAAGTCGTTACACCTGGAGACTTCCTCAGCTGCATTGGATGGTCGTGTTGTCCTTTGTGCTCCAACACGCCCTAAGCACTCCACAGTGCTTTGCTGCGTCGCCATCTCAGCCGTTGAACCTTGGAAAGGACTGACAAATGGAGAGAGCTATTCCTAGAATTTTGATGAATTTATTGTGGGATATTCAAGGATTCAACAACATCCAGAGGATCAACCATACGCAAAAAACCCAGTGAAATTCTTCACATAGAAGATCAGCTCTTCATGGTCAGGAACAGGCTTTTTGTGTTTGTTTTAATTTTTCTATCTCTAGTGCTGAACACAATGCTTAAAATACACCTAGATATATAGACAGATAGACGGACAGATAGATAGACAAATGGATGGATGGACAGATGATAGATAGATAGATACAAAGATACATAAAGATATATAACAAAGATACATACATAGGGGATACTAATAACTTGGAAAATAGAGGTCAGGAAAGTTTTGATATATAGAAGGCAGCACTTGAACTGAAGAAATTTAAAAGGAGCTAAGGATTCAGAGGCAGAGCTAAGAAGGGAAGGTATTCCAAGAATAGTAGAAAGCCTTTTCAAAGGCACAAAGAGGGCAATAAGATATCATATACAAAAAAGGAAGTCAATTTGACTAGAACATAAAGTGTGTAGGCTGTACCACCAAGGCCTGGACTATTCCTGCTTTTCACCTCTTCTTAGAATTTTTGTCTTCCTTTAAGACTTTGCTTGGGTACAGCTTAAAATAGTCTGCCAAACTGAGTAGTTGGTATTTTATCATACAGGCCTGTGCCCAAAGCTTTTCCTGTTACCTTAGTTGTTATTACTCTCTCCCCTCAGATTATATTGTATTAAAGTATTTTTGTATATTCTGTACCCCCAAATAGAAAAGCACTTAGTACACATTTGTTGAAGAGATGGATGAATAGATATCAGGTTGCCCTGCACTTAGCAAGGACCTACGAGTCTCACTGAGAGGGCTGAGAAGTGGAGAAAGCGCACACATAGTCCTAGAATGTTGATGAGCTTACTCTCAGATGCGCAGAGATTCAGCCTTCAGAGGGTCAGCCATGCCCAGATCCTGGTACATTCTCCCTCCAAGCAAGACAGTCTAAGTCAAGAGTAACTAGTTTTCTGTTCACGATTTAATGTGGAAAGTTCAATATGGGTTTACTCTGGATGATGATAGAGTCAATGTATTATAGTAGAAAAAGTGATGGGATTAAAATAAGAAGAATGAGACTTACTCTGAATTAAAATAAAGTCTTCTTTCTGAGAAATGAAAAAAAGATTTGCTTCTGGAATCAGAAAGAGAGACGTAGAAGACTTCAGTATAAGTATACTTCATATCTTTACGAGAAGATACTGCCTATTGATAGCCTATTCTTACTCATCTCTATTTCTGACAATCATTTCTACTAACTTTATGGGATCACAGGAACATGTCAGACCTCCTGCACTCTTGTATAGCACCACAGCTATCTAAGATGTTTCCTTATTCAGTTGGCACAGTGAATGGAGCATCAAATTCTGAGTCAGAGAAACTGGATTTAAATGCTGCTATCTAAATGGCTGTGGATATGTCACTTAATCTCTTTTAGACCCTAGTTTTCTTATCTGCAAAATGAGAAGACTGGATGATATGCCCTTTGAGTTCCCTCCTAGCCGCAGATCTGTAATCTTATGGTCTTGTGTCCATGTACTGGTTTCTCATTTTAGATCCATGGGCTCATTGTTTTCCCACAAAAAAAAAATCACACGTTGATTTAAGTACATGATTTCATGGGAAACGGAGTACTAGGAACTCTCTGATATACAAGCAATTCCTGGGCACAGACATACTGGGAAATTCACTCTAGTTCACAGCCTCAATCTTGACTTTTACCTAATGTATGTGGAGAGCTGAACTACCATCCAGGAGTAAATACAATATTTTGATGAGAGAGGATTCCTGCCTGTAAGGTGATTACAGTCCAACAAGGAGATAGAACATCAACATAGAGAGCCAAAACACTTAATTTTACATGGCAAGTGTATTGAAGAGGCATAGAACAAAGTGCTACATGGAATCTGAGGGGGACAAGATCATGAAAGGAAATAAATGTTAGTTCATTTGTCTATTCCCTGCACCGGTGACTTTAACTTCATCCTATTTTCACATAAGTCTTTCTCAGTTTCTTTTTCTGGAATCTTAGAATGGAATCTTAGTCTTCAGTTCAAGTTCTGGCATTGCTGCTTATTAACTGTATAAACATGTTCCAGCATTTAATTTATCCAAATCTTAATTTTTTCATCTTTAAAATAAGAACATAAGATTGAAAAATCTCTATGGTTCCTCCTTGCTCTAAAATCTCTTCATAAGCATAATGGTTTCCCATTTCAATGGACCTGTTTTTTAAAGTATCAATTATAATTGTATTGCTGATTGGGGTACTTGGATGTAGATCTTCACTTACACTAAAATGGAAGCTTATTCAAAAATGACATTATTCATATTAAGATATGGAGGGA
Source organism: Monodelphis domestica (assembly GCF_027887165.1). NCBI lineage: Eukaryota > Metazoa > Chordata > Mammalia > Didelphimorphia > Didelphidae > Monodelphis > Monodelphis domestica. The sequence goes on along the minus strand of NC_077227.1, from coordinate 591,345,589 downwards.
AAGTACCCCACCTCCTGCTATGCACATGAGTATTGGTTAAAAGAATTAGCAATATTTAGCCTGGAGGAAAAAGGGCACCTAGGCAGATAGTGGATAGAGTGAAGGGCCTAGAGTCAGGAGGACCTGAGTTCAGATCCATCTAACCTCATATACTTATTAGTTGTATGACCCTAGGTATCATTTAACTCTGTTTGCCTCAGTTTCTTTATCTGTAAAATGAGCTGGAGTAGGAAATGGCAGGCCACTTCAGTATTTTTACCAAGAAAACCCCTATATGGTTCACAATCATTCATGGCTGAAATGACTGAATGATGACAACACAACAAAATAATGGAGAAGAGTAAACATGCAGTAGAAGAACACAATAACCATCCTTGAATATTTGAGGGACTCTTATGGGGAGAGAGACTTGCATTAGTATAAAAAATTCATATATATATATATATATATACACATATATATGTTAAGTATGTGTGTGTGTGGACTACCAGCTTGATGTGGGTCAGTATTATGATCAGGCAGGTAAAGACACTAATGTGGTCCTGGGTTGGAGAGCCATAGAATCAAAAGGGCCAGAGACCACTGTACTATGTCCTTATCAGATCTCATATAAATTGTTGTGGTCAGTTCTAGGCTTTAGAAAAGACCTTGATATGCTGGAAAGTGTCTAGAAGAAAGTAAACATGATGATGAAAGCCTTGAGTCCACATTATATAAGGACTGGTTGAAGGAACCCAACATGTTTAACCTAGAGAAGAAAAGATTTATGGTGGAGGATGAGAGGAGGTGGTGATAGGGAGATGATAGCTGCCTTCAAATAAGATGAAAGAGGGGTTAGATGTATTCTGCATGGCCATAGAGGGCAATATTAGAAACAGAAAGTGAAAGTTACAGACTCAAAATTAGACTTAATATAGTAAAGTGGGCTAAAACTTAGTTATTTTTTAAATGGAATAGTCTATCTTGGGATAGTGGGTTCCTCATCATGTTGGAAAGAAAAAAGGAAAGAAGCATTTATTAAGTAACTGCTATTTGCAGACACTTTAAAAATATTAGTTCATTTGTTCCTCACAATAACTGGGAAAGAGGTGCTATTATTATCTCCATTTTTCAGTTTGAGGAAACTTGGGAGGACAAAGATTATGTGACTTGCCTGGGCCACATATTTAATAAGGATCTAAGATTGTATATGAACTCATATCTTCCTGCTCCCAGATCCAGCACTCTATCCACTATGCCCCTTAGCTGCCTGGAAGTCTTACAAAGACTTGAACATTTATTGGGGGTGTTCTAGTGGGAATTCATTTATGTCTGTTGAGGTCTCTTCTGACTCTCAAATGCTGGAATTATGGAACTCGTCTTGTATTTGTGCTGAAATGACCCAGGGATTCCCTGCTGTCCATTCACAAGGAATCACAAGGGCCCACTTTCTGCTCTGGATTCCTTCTCCATCTTCATTCATGTCAAGTATTATAGTAAGTTGACTTTACAGGGATTTGACTTCTTCATTGAATATGTTAACTAGGTGACACTGGCTGCTTCAACCTGCCTGATAAGCCCAGTATATAAGCATGTATTCTTATTAGCCTAAGTCTTGAGGAATGAGAGACAGGGTAGCCCCTATCTGGTCTCCTTGGGCAGTGCTTTACCCTTAGGCAAACTTCTACCTTTCTTAGAGTTGTTCTTTGGGGAATAGAAAGATCAGGGCAAGTTTGTTTTTCCTCTGGCTTGACCAGTCATTCAACCCATTTATTAACTCATCCCCTTAATGAGATACCAGGCTGCACGTTACCTGGAAAGGCCAAGTGTATTTTTCAAAATAATTTGCCCCGATGTCTTCAGAGATAGTGTTGGCATATTGATAGGGCTGCTGGTGCCTTTCCTTTCAAAGAGAATAGAAAAGGTAACAAAATACCCATTAGGGAGCCTGTCCTAGATGATCTTAGTCTTAATTCAGATTTTGAAACACCCTTTTCTCTAGTATCCCTTTCTCTTCTTCTTCCCCTTTGGCTTAGCCTTTCTCCTCACTGCAAAAAATCTTTCATAAAATAAGAGACTCTGAGTTGGAAGAGACCTCAGAGTTCACTGAGTCCAAACATTCAATTGAAACAAATATCACCTGATTAACATCCTTCACAAGTAACTAACTTGCTCAAACACCTCATTTTATAGGAATTTATCATCTACTAAAGGTAGCTTATTCCACTTCTGGGTCATTCAATTTCTTAACCTTTTTTCCTTGTACACAGTTGAACCTGCCTCCCCATAACCTCAAGTGATCCTTTTTATTTTTCATATTATAGGAATAATACTCTCAGACCTTCAAAGGTTCCTATTTCCTACTGTTACATGTCTAACATCCTCTACCTATAATTTGGCCTCATTGACTATTCAACCTAATATTCCATTTACCCCCAACATGCATCCTCTATTCTAACAATGGCAGTCACCTCCATCTCCCTGGTAAACACTATATTCATTCCCACTTTCATGTTTTTCCCTTGGCATGGGAATTCCTTTCTTTCTTCCTGCTCAAATCTTATGCTGCCTTCAAGTATAAACCCCCTTCCGAAAACATTCCCTGACTAATAGCTCTTATTGATTTCCCTCTTAACATACTTTGGAGAACTACTAACCAATTTTTTGACAATCACATCTATCTTGTCGTATATATGTGTATATATTTGTACACTCATTAATTGGTGTTAGTTTTATCTTGCTGATGGGGATAGGAGGTTTTTGAGAACAGAAACCAGGTCATATACTTCCAGGTATACTTTTTCATTCTTTCTTCCGTTCAATCATTATATATAAGCATTTATTAAGTTCTTAAGAAAAGTTCTCTTCACAGCAGTATCTTGTATAAGAGATATAAAGTTTAGAAAAGACAAAGTCCTTGTTCTCAAATGTCTAATAGAGGAGAAAATCATAGCCAACTTCAAATACCACAAGGATTTGTTAGTGTGGATACTTATTCTTTATGAGTGGCAAAAAAAAAAAAACAAACCTTACTCCTATAGCAAATAAATGGACTTCTCAGAACTTAGATATCTTGGGCCTCAGATAACAATCTTAAAAAATAGGTCACAAATTCTACAGGTATATTTTCCAGTTTACTATTAACCTCTTCAGCTGATAATCTGACGATCTGGGCTTCAAGAACTCAAGTCCCCTCCTGCCACAATGAAGTACCTGTAGAGGATGATAAAGATAATGATTAAGACAACAACTAACTTTTATAAAATGTTTTAACATTTATAAAGTGCCTTATAATTATTATCTTTTGATCTTTTGCAATTCCTGGGAGTGGGGTGCTATTGCTATATCCCCATTTTACAGATGAAGAAACTTAGGCAGATAGAAGCTAAGTGACTGTCCTATGGTTATGTAGCTAGTAAGTGTTTGAAGAATTTGAATTCAAGTCCACCTGACTCCAGGTCCTGGGCTCTAGCTTAAGACCATGCATGACATCTAGCTGACTCTAGAATAAAGTAAATATCTATAATCCAAAACCACACATAGATGCATTAGCAAGATAGCATACTATGTGGAGGCAAAGTATTTTTGGAGGGATCAGGTAAGACTTGGAAGAGGCACCATTTAATTTTTGCTTTAAAGTGTTTGTAAGAATTCAATTAAACAAGCAACTATTTATACCTACTGTGTTCAAGAAAGACCTTAAGGATATAAAGAGAAGAATCAAATAGTCTCTGTCTAGAAGATTATGTTCAACAATGGGGATTAAAAGATGTACACAGAAAATAATCTGAGGAAAGAGAGAGTAACAATTAAGTGGATGAGGAAAGACTGCATGAATGAGGTAGGGCCTGAGTAGAACCCTGAAGCAACATCAGAAAGGTAATCATTTCCAGTTTCCCAGTATCCGGCCTCTTTGGCAGTCCCACACTGCTCTGCCTACTCTCTAGAGCTACCAACAAATGATTCCAAATGTCTTCTTCTGTGCAGGTGGTTCCATTTCCCACCTTACCTGTTTTCCACAATTTTCTTTCATTCTCAGCTGATAGTGATCAATTGGTCCTGTTCCTGGGGAATACCCTCTCAGTATGGCTGGTAGAAGAAAAGTACTCCACAATCTCTGTGTTAATGTGTTTCTGTATCAAATGTACATTGAGGCTAGTGTGTCTTCTTTTGTGAATCTGCTTGTATTGTTTTCCCTTGGGCCTATGCTTCACACACAAAATGATTTAGGGGCAAGAGGAATAGGTGGAGAAGGATATTCCATGAGTGGGGAATGTTATGAACCAAGTCAGGGAGTTGGTAAAGTGTAGGGAGTGTTTGGGGGAGGGGAGGGGAAGAGATTAGTATAGTAAGACTAGAGTGTAATATGGTGCCATAGAAACAGTATTGGCTCTAAGATCTGATACTATTGGTATGACCTTGGACAGTCATTTGCTATATTCAAGCCTTAGTTTCTTCATTTACACAATGAAGTGATTGGATCAGATAGTCTTTGAAGTTCTTTCCACCTTGAGATCCATGATCCTCTGACCTTTATGTAGGAAAAAGGAAGAGGAACTGCCATATTGTAGAGGAATTTAAATCCAATCAAAAAAATTGAAATTTTATTAAATAAAAATAGAGAAAGACTGGACATTTGAAAGAGTGATAAGGTAACAAATAGACCAAAGCTAACCTTAGGGAAGACTCAGTATCCCCTATAGTGCTGAACACAAAGTAGCCACTCAAAAAGTCATTTATTGAGTTGAACTCAAATAGGTGATGTCATGACTTGTTCTTTAAATAGAAAGAGATGAGTAAACCAAATGTGAGAGTCAGTGTTCTGACTTCTGGGTGAAATTCTCATCCCCAGACCTAGCTATTCCATATCAGTCAAGTTATAATCTTTTAGCCCTTCTTGAAGCAGCTTCCTAAACCTAACCATGTTCTCCTCCATCTTTCCCTTCTGCTCATCTTAAGTCCCCAGTCCAAAGATGTTAGCCATGTAAAGCTCACTTTGATTTCTTTCCTCCCTCTTTTTCTAGGTTTTCTTCATAGAAAGTTCACTTTTAAAAGTAATTTAATTTTTTTTTAATTTCAACAGACCCAAAGAAAATTTAATCATAAGGAGCCATGAGAAAGTAATTTTTAAAAAATGTGGGCATCCATAGGCAGAGCCACAGGGCATCTAAGAGCCTAAAAGAACTGTGAAAAGCATTCAGAACATCTGATTTCAAGGGGATTATTGTTAAGTATAATCACCAATAGCAGAAAATGTTCCTTGTCCCCTCCCATTCTACCCCTCCAAGATTCAGTAAGAATTCACAGCAAAAACCAGCACATACACATACACTACACATGAGCACGTGCACACACACATACATGCATGCACATGAGCAAACACACATACATAGAACACTGCCTTTCTTGGTAATGATAGATTTCATTCTTTTGGAAACATTTAATAAATGCTATATGCCAGGAACTGTGATAAGCATTGAGGATACAAAAAGAGGTAAAAAGAGAATCCTTGCCCTCAAGGAGCTTGAAATCTAATAAGGGAGGCAACATACACATAAATATGTAGAAAACAAGGTACATGTAGAATAAATAGTAAATAATTAAAAGAGGGATAGCTCTGGAATTAAGGGGGATTAAAGAGGGCTTCCTATATAAGGTGGGATTTTAGTTGAGGCATAAAGAAAGCCAAGGGAGGTCAGTAGTCATAGAGGAGGAGGTAGGGCATTGGAGGTATTGAGGATAGAAGGATAAAAGGAGAGAATCCAGGACAGAATGCTGAAGGCATCTATAGTTAGGATCCAGAAAAGGAGAAAAAGTCAGATAGATAATAGAAAAACCAGGAGAAGAAAATGTCCCCCAAACCTTGAGAGAATAATGCCAAGGAGGAGAGAATGATCAATAGTGTCAAAGGCTGCAGAAATATCAAGGACAAAGATTCAGAAAAGGCCATTGGATTTGGCAGCCAAGAGATCATTAGTCATTTTGAAGCAAGAAGTTTTAATGGAATGTTGGTTGCAAGAATGTTAAGTGTTAAGAAGAGAGTGAGAAAAGAGAAAGTAGAGATACCAATTTAAGACAACCTTTCTGGGAGTTAAACTGCAAAGGGGAGAAGAGATATAAGATGAAAATTAGCAGAGATGAAAGGATCAAGTGATGATTTTTTAGAAAAACAGAGATGGGCATGTTTGTAGGTAGTAGAGGATGAGTAGAGATAGCAAGATTGAAAATAAAAGAAAGAGTGGAGATGATAGAGGGAACATTCTAGTGGGGAATATGAGATGGAATGGATTCACTTGAACAAGTCGAGGGGTTTCCCTTAACAAAGAGAAAGGCCATTTCAGCATGTCAAACAGAGGTGAAGAAGGTTAAAGTAGCAAAAAAAAAAACACTTCAGTGAGAGGAAATGAGGAAGAAGGGAGAAGAGAGAGTTCCCGGTGAATGGCTTCAATTTTTTTCTGTAAAATTATGAGGCAAAGTTCTCTGCTAAGAGGGTTAGGGAAAGGAGAACTATGGAAGATTGGAGGAGAGATGAAAAGGTCTGGAAAAGTCAGTGTGTATGGAGAGTGAAGAGGGAGTTGATAAGGGAGGTATAGTAGCATTGCCAAGTAGCATTGAGGGACCAGTTGTGTTATGGAGCATAAATCTGTAGTGAACCCAGTCAGAATAGTTACATGTTTTTCTCTCCATTCAGCAGCATGGATATAAGTGTTAATGCGATTAATGATGAAATGCTGGGAACCATCAAAGACCACGATGTTTGACAAGGGTCCACATGGAAACCAGAGACTACAAAGCAGTCCCCAGGAAGGATGGAAACATCCACTGAAACCTCCCTAAGTGACTTTCATTATTAACATCCCCTTATTGTTGGAATTGCTATGATTATTATTCTTACTTAGCCCCAGGAAAAATAGATGAGAACAACATGCTTGCAGGGTTAATACAGATGTCCCACTCTGTCTGCTTAGGATATTAGCAGGAGATCCCACTTACAAAATTAAACCTAAGTATTCTTATATGCCCACTTAGATAGGACCCTCTTTTCTAGGGATAAAAACTTCTGGCAAATCTGTGCTCTGAATTTCCTAACCTATATCTGGGTCATGTTGATTCTACCCTCTGACCCTGTACTTAGCAACAATGTTTCATTGACTATCTCCCTAGGCTTCCCATGTGTTGTTAGGTTCTATGGAAACATGTATGTTGAGAATGAAACTGTGTGCCAAGTAGATGTGTGATCACGAGGGTATAAAATAAAGCCAGGCCTCAGCTAAAGGGGAGCAGTTTATCCTGTGAAACCTGTGCTGCGGGTAGAATGCGAAAGCTGTGTCCCATCCATCATTCTGCTGACACTGTCCAACCTCCAAGACCCCATACCCTGTCGGAGGCTGGCCCACCCCACAGCAATGAAAGTTATCCAAGGTTGAGGATTACCTGGACATAATTAATAATAAAAAGAAGCAAGTGATTCAAGAGATTATAAGGGCAGGTTGAAAAAGGGGAAAAAATAGAACATGAAAGAAGAGTTGATTGACAGCAGAGACTGTTGACAGCAAAGGACAGCAATGAATACTGGGAGAGAAGAAGGGACTTAGCAAAGCTCCATGAAGAATTCTGGGCTTTTTCAGCAGAGACCTCGAATAGGCAGGAAGCATTACCCTGTTGGGGTTCTTGCCAAGAGCCAAAAAAGAATTCACTTGTATATAGTCCTGAGATTACTCCTACAAACTTATTTCAACAACATAATACCTCAAGGAACATCTCAACAGAATGTCAAAACTCTTCAGACCCAGGAGGATCGTGGACTCTCTGCCTGAGAGCCCAGCTCTCTCCCTTTGCACCTGCTCAGACTGTTCCTTAGCCCAATAGTATTATAAATAGGTTTGAGAGAATTAGTGGGTAAGGGCTGGTGTTACATTGGAAAGAAATAGGCAAGGAGAATCAGTCCACACCTCAATCCTAACAATGCATGCACCATTCTACACTGTTAAAATTAATTGTGGTTGGACTGAAATGTATTATTAGGTGGTCACCAGGGATTTAATTCTAAATCAAAAAATGAATTACTAAAGTAAATAGAATTTATGGTAGTTTATTTATAATATTTACAATAGACAGAAGATATTAAGAGGAGAGAGAGAGAGAGAGAGAGAGAGAGAGAGAGAGAGAGAGAGAGAGAGAGAGAGAGAGAGAGAGAGAGAGAGAGAGAGAGAGAGAGAGAGAACTCTGGCTTCTTCTGATATCAGTTAGAAATTCTAAGACCCAACCAGGGGAAGAGTGTCTCAAGAAGTTGTGCCTTTCCTGGAGGCTTCACACCTCCAGAAAGGTAGGGTCACCAAGTCAGCTTTTCATTCACCAACAGTAACAGTCTAAAAGAAGTCTGGGTATTGTCTTCCAGTTGCTCCTCTGAGTCAGTGCCGGAATGTCCCAATGAATCTCCGAATCTCCAAATATCCATCTTCCCTTCAGCTGGAGTGACTGATCCTTCACTCCAAACCGGGGTGACTGACTGTCTGTCCAAACTCATCTGAATGTCTGAATCCATATTCCTCTTCAGTCTTTTTTCCTCTATTTAAAGACCCTTTTCTCTAGTGTCTAAATTTTCACAGGAGACATTTTTTCTCCAGGACTGCCCATTCTTTAGTGCTCACCTTCTTTGGTTAGAATACATCTTTTTGGGTTACTTAACACCTCTTTGTAGTTCACCTTTTGTAGTTACTTAACACCTTTTTGTAGTTAATATCTAAAAATAGATTGTAGTTTAAAATTCTAGCTTCACTATAAAGTAAGAGCTAAGTACCTTTATTGTTACAATCAGGAGATTACAATTTTATCTTCACAATCAAGAAAGAGCTAAGTATCTTCATTGTTACAATCAGGAGATAACTAAATCCAATCTTCACAATAGCCTATGAATGTGGTGGGTATGAGAAAAGACTGTAGCCTTCACTCTATATCGGGATGATGCTCGAGGCTAGTAAAATAACTTTAAGGTAGAGTTGTGCATGCATGTGTGTGTGCATGTGTGTGTGTGTGTGTGTGTGTGTGTGTGTGTGTGTGTGACAGACAGACAGACAGAGGGAGAGGAATAGAGAGACTGGTGACTAGGGAGAATTGCACTATGTTCAGTCCCCTCCCTTCAAACATGTTTCTCAAGATAAAATAAGTCAGTCTTGAAGGGGAAAACTAAATCACTTGAAGGATTAGGAGGTGAAACTGGAAGGGGAAGGAGTATCATGGGGGGAAAAGGATATATTAACTATCCTTTTAGTCATTGTGGGGAGATATCAGGAACACACAACTACTCAATAGGAAAGAGTCTAAAAATGTCAAAAATGTAATTGGGGTATTTATTATTCCACTTAATGTTCTCTATATATGAAACCTCAGGCAGCTTACAGCACAGTACAATATATGATATACCTAGAAATTCATACTCTTCATGGAACATAAAAAAATCTAGCCTTCTTGTTTTACTGACTTACAACATGTTCTATGCAACTGTAACTGAAATAGCAGCCCAGAAGTATAGGCTTCCCTTTGGACTAAAGTCACTGTCAGGATACAAAGAGGCTGGTGCTTTAGTTAGGGTTATTGATTGCAGTTGCTACCTTGCTGCACCAACATATGATCTGCCATGATTGACTCCTTGATTATAGTATCAGGAAAAAATTAAAGATTCATATATTGTGAATCTAGGATCCATAGATCTTTGGATAGCACAACCTGGCGGATTTTCTAATACCACATAGAAGAGAAAGAGAAGGAAAAGGACAAGTGTATAATTAGAAGTAAAAAAAAAAAATTAAGGTTTTTTTCTGGGAAAAAAAAGATCTAATTATTTTGAGAAGGAAACATCTTCCTCAGTAGATATAGAACTAGAACAGACATTAGTTGAGGGAGTATCAAAAGAAAAAGAAAACAGTAGCGGTAGTTGTGACTTTCTTTTCAGCAAGTACTGAAACAATTATTTATCGACTTGAGAACAAGAATTGAAAGGTCTATTATCTCCCCAAAGCATTTGCCCAAGATATAACAGAGTATCTCTCAAAGCTTTTCAAAATGGTTGACTATTACCCACTTTGGAGGAGTCATATGGGTACAAATTATAATGCTGGAAGAATCCTAGAAAGTATTTTCAGCTATTAAAATTTTGGACAAGAAATTGAAGACTATAAGAGCACAAATATTTTTTTTCCTCATTAATATCCACTGAAGGTAAGGGATTCAGAAGATAAGTGAAAAACTGGTGAGGAAATAGTTTTCAAGCATATGATTTGGATTTCTGGGCTGCAGCTTAAAATTCATTACAGTCTGCTTAGGAAAGACAGGCTCTTGATCAGGGATGGTGTTTACCTAAAGAAAGGTGTATGAGAATGAATTTGTCATGTATCTTACAAATCTAGTCAAAAGAACTTTAAACTAAAAAGGATAGGAAGGACTGAAAGAAAACTGCTTATGCATATCCAGTGTTGGAAGAATAATAGTAGTTGAAAAACATAGTCATTAATAGGAGACAAAATCCAAGAAAGGAGTCAGTAGTAAAAGTAGTAAAACCAGTGGCCTCAGTTTTCTGTTTGTAAATAAATGTCCAAAGTAGGTAATCTCTGTCTCTGCTTCTCTCTCTCCTCACCCCTCTCTCCCTCTCTTCCTCCCCCCCACTCTCCTTCAACATTAATTTTATCCTTTTTATCCCTCAAAAGGAAAAGGAACAGGAACCAACAAGAGGGATTCTATAAGGGATTCTCACTCACAGAAAGCAATGATATGCTAGGGTGGAAATTCAGGGAACATATCATCTTTCTCTAGCACAAGCTTTCAAGATACTCTTACAATCACCACTCGTGATGGAATGCTGGGACCCTATAAAACAACTAATTTCTCCCTTCAGTATCCTAGGGTTAACTATGAAGGGCTGAGAATGTTTTTCAAATACTGTAGCTCATCAGCCCTCATTGGTGTACTTCTCCCCATGAGGATCTTTGATGTCAATTCATCAACCAGACTGAATGACTTCTTAGAAAGGGAGTATAGTAAGAATAATAGGCACAAAATAAATCCCCCAAACATCTGTGACATACTTTTCCACAAGTACCAAAGACCAGAGGAAGGTCATCTCAAGCTTAGAGCACATGTAGCAAAAAGGTTAACCTACAGATCCTGGTTCCTGGAATTTCTTTTCTCCCCTTTGTAGGGTATTCAGGGACTTCTTTTTAAGAATATAGTAGCTTTTCTGTTAGCTCTCCTATAGAATCTTGAAGCCACCTTTCATTAGAGTCTATTTCACTATTGTAGATACTACTTCTACCTACTGCTATTCTTGGGACATAGATAGGATACTTATAAAAAATTCCAAATCTTCTGATCTTCTGACGTTCACAAGTTTCTCCTCTGATCAAGATTGGAGTGAAGAGGTGAAGTATAATTAAGTGCTCTCTTCCCCACAAAGTGATTCTATCTAATGGCCATGGCTGGAAGTTTCCACCACTAAGTTCTTACATATCTAAATCCTTGATTTCATACTAGTTTGTTGGGTTTATACAAGCCCCACAGGTAAGACAACGTTGCTCAATTCACACACTCACCTGCTTGAAATGTCTCTGCTTGATTTAAGGAAAATCTTGTTCATACTTATTTCATAATTCAGATTGACTAGTTTGAAAGAAATTCCCACCTGTTAAAGCTAAAAGGTCTATGTCTATATGGAGTGCCATAGCTGATTCACTTGATTGACACTCACCATTACAATTTCTACATTTTTTTTTATAAATGAGAGGAAAACCAGCTATACTAGGAATTATACTCTAGATTTAAGGAGAACAGATTTCCATGGAATCAGAAGAAACTAGGTAAGTTCTCACAAAAGAGTTCTACAAGGGAAGTTAACCCAAGAGGGATGGGAAATTCTCAAGAATGAAATTCTGAAGACATAAAGGCAAACACTTTTAATGAAAAAGAATGACAGAAGTTGGCAGAAGAGATTAGGGATATTGCACAAGGAACTCACCAGGCAATTTGGATTTTTTTAAAGTAGCTAAAGAAGTTAGAATAAGGACATGTGACAAAGAATAAATACCAGTATTACATGGTTCTATAAGAATAGTTTCAAGAGTACTAAAAATTAGAATCAACTGAAACTGTCAAAGAAAGTCATGGACTATAAAAAGGTTTGATGTTTTTACTTATTTTTTCTAGCTATATTGAGGAAAATACATGTATAAAATAAGGAATAGGATCAACATTTGAATTTGAATGAAACAAGGCTTATTGAGAAAAGAGAAAACAAATATGTTGTTATGTTATGATCTTATTTTGTTTCTGTTTTCTCCGCCAAGGAGAAAACACTGAAAACAACAGAAAAAAAATTACTAATAAGGAACTTATATCCAAGATTAGTAAAGAGATAGGAAATATAGCTTTTTCCTCCCTTCCAATAAATTCAATTTGCTTGTTCAGATAAACTACATCCTAAGGTACTACAGAATTGGTAAATGCAATTGCTGAACCACTATAAGTGGTGTTGGAATGGTTGTGGAGGGCAGAAGAACCATGGAACAGGAGGACAAATGTTTTCCTAATTTTTGTAAGACATAAAAAGAATTCCATTACCAGTTCTAAGTCAGTGAGCTTCACTTCAATTCCTGGGACTTTGACCTTCCTTTTCTCTCATTTTCTTTATTTCAAAAACCTTTGATCATCCATATCCTCTCCCTTACTTCTCGCACGTCTCTGACAATAAGACTGTCCTTTTCCTTGTCAAGGTCAGCAACTCTAGAAGGGGCCTTGATCTTTTGCCTATCTACTGACTGTTTCTTTTCTGCCTTCAAACATCTCTAAGTCTTTCCTATTCTTAAAAACAAAACAAAACAAAAAATCCTAATACTACCATCCCCTTTAGCTGTTGTCCTACATCTTTCCTTCCTTTCTCATTCAAACTCCTTGAAAAAAGCTGTCTATATTCAGTGCCTCCACTTCTTCTCTTCTCATTCATTCCTTTGCAAATTGGCAACTGAAACTGTCCCAAAAGTTATATTCATCATTTTAAAAATGTATTATATTTTATTTTATTTTTTCCCATGGTTCTTGTCTCCCTCTCCTCTTCCCTCCTCCCTCCCTCCTCTGATCAGTAATTTCACTGGGATATATATATATATATATATATATATATATATATATATATATATATATATTCACTCAAAACTTTTTTCTACTTTATTCATTTTTGTAATAAAGTAATCTTTTAAAACCAAAACCCCAAATTGCATACCCATAAAAACAAGTGATAAATCATATTTTTGCTCTGGAGGTGGATAGCATTCTTTCTCATAAGTCCCTCAGAGTTGTCCTGGATCATTGCATTGCTTTTAGTAGCAAAGTCAATAACATTTGATCATCCAACAATGTTTCAGTTACTGTATATATTGTTATCTTGGTTCTGCTTATTTCAATCCACATCAGTTCATGTAGGTCTTTCCACTTCTTATAGAAATCAAACAGTTCATCATCCCTTATAGCACAATAGTATTCCATCACCATTACATACCACAATTTGTTCAAACATTCCACAATTAGGGACATCCCCTAATTTTCCAAATTATTTTGCCATCACAAAAATCACAACTAGAAATATTTTTGTACAAACAGAATCCTTCCCACTTTTTAAATCTCTTTGGTCATCATTGTTTTTAAAGTGTTTTTTTAAGCTACACTTTGGTACAATGTTAATAATTGTTTTCTGATATTTTGCAATCCATGCTCACTCCCTTTCTCCTACCCTACTCTCCTCCCAAAGATGGTAGGTAATATAATAAAGGTTGTACATGTGTTATCATACAATACATATTTCTAAAGTTCCTCATGTTGTGGAAAAATAAATATATTACACTAGAGAAAAATTCATGTAGGAAATAAAGTGAAGAATGGCATTCTTCAATTTCATTCAGACTCTGTCAGTTCCTTCTATGGCAGTGGACTGACTTTTTCATCATCAGTTCCTTAGAGTTGTCTTCGATCTTTGCACTGCTGAGAATTGCTCATTCACAGCTGATCAGTTTGTTTTATTGCTGTTATTATATTATATATTATTATCAATATAACATTCTCCTGGTTCTGCTCACTTCATTTTGCATCACTTCATATTAGTCTTTCTAGGATTTTTCTGATTCTCCTGTTTATCATTTCTTATCACACCATAGTATTTCATTACAATCATATGTCACAATTTGTTCAGCCATTTCCCCGATGGATTGGTATCATATCAGTTTCCAATTCTTTGCCACCACGTAAAAAGAGCAGTTATAAATATTTTTGTACAAGTAGATCCCTTCCCCTATCTTTGATCTCTTTGGAATATAGACCTGGTAGTGGCATTGCTGGGTCAAAGAGAAAAGTTTTATGGCCCTTTGGGTATAATTCCAAATCGCTCTTCAGAATGGTTAAATCAGACCCAATTTCCCTATATTCCCTGCAATACTTATCATTTCCCTTTGATTTTTTTGTCATTTTAGTCAGTCCCATAGGCATGAGATTTGTTTTAATTTTCATTTCTCAAATTAATAGTGATTTGGAGGGGTTTTTTTCATATGAGTAAAGATAGTTTTAATTTCTTCACCTCAGAATTGAATGTTCATATCCTTAGATCATCTGCCAAATAGTTAGGGCTGTTATCTTTTCATTGTCAGATCTGATGACTTTTTCCTCAGTATTTGCCCTTTTCCTCCTATCCTCTTCTCCTGGATAATTTCTTCTCTCTCTAGGTTTTTGGGACAATTCTCTCTTCTCATTTTTCTTTTCTTTGGGTGACCACTCCTCACTTTCCTTTGCCAACTCATCATCTATATTACATTCCTCAATTGTGGTTGTCATTCAGTGCCCTGTGCCTGAGCCCTCTTCTCTCTATATAGTATACATTCTCTTTTGGCAACCTCTTTGGTTACCATATGTTTAATTATAATCCCTATGTAGAAGACATGTGTGTGTGTGTGATCCCAATCTGTCCCCTTCATTTCAATTTCATGTTACCAAATCTCCTATGGGAAATTTCAAGAAAGATATCCCAGAGACATCACAAACTCAACATGTTCAAAATAAAATATAACTCATCATCTTTTCCTCTAAACTCATCCCTCTTCCAAATTATTTTATTTCTAGGGGATGGTACTTAAATTGTTCCATTCTCTCAGATTTCAGCATTATCCTGGAATCCTCTTAGCACTCCCTTTTCCCTATATATCCACTAAGTTGCCAAGTCTTATCCTTTTTCCTTCTATTTCTTTTGTAGGTTATGTCCCTTTCTCTCTAACGCACTGTCATAACTTTTGTTCCAGCCCTCATCACCTCTCTTTTAGATTATTGTAATAGCTTCCTAATTGCTCTCCCTACATGAAGTTTCTCATACCTTCACTCATTTTCCTTAGGTTTAAATCTAACCCTGTGACTCCCCTACTCAATAAATTCAAATGTCATCCTTTTGCCACCAGGATCAAGTATAAATTCCTCTGTTTAGATTTAAAATCCCTATCCATCCTGGACCTAGTTTACCTTCTATCCTCATTGAACATTACTTTCCCTCTCCTACTCTGCAACCCAGTCATCTTGCCTCTGTTCCTGCTTCATGAGCCTTCAATTCCTATCTTCATGCCCTAACACTAGACGTGCCACATTCCTGAAGGTAATTCAGGAAAAAGAGTCCCTCTTTTCTTTTAAGACACAGCTGGGGGGGGGGGGAGAGCAGGGTGGGGGAGGATTAGATTGATCAATAGGCTGAGAACCAAGTCTAGATATGAGAGGTCCTGGGTTCGGATCTGGTCTCAGACACTTCTTATCTCTGTGACTCTGGGCAAGGCACCTAATCTCCATTGCCTAGCTCTTACCACTCTTCTGCCTTGGAGCATTGATTCTAAGATGGACAGTAAAGATTTTTTAAAAGATACAACTCAAACACCTTTTTCTTCACAAAACCTTTCCTGATCTCTTAAGGGCTCATGTCCTTGTTCCCATAATACCTGTGAACTTAATTCTTTTTATTTAAATCTCTAGCACCTAGTTCAGTGCCTGGCATACAGGAGGCACTCACTAAATACTTGCTTGTTGTTTGATCTATGTATCTCCCTGCATCACCTGTACATGGCATTTCCTGTGCCTGAAATGTACTTCTTCTTCATCTCAGTCCCACAAGGGCTTATGTTTTTTCAAGACTCAACTGAATTGCTACTTCTAAAAGGCCTTCCTGGATTGCCTCAGTTGTTAGGGTTCCTTCTCCCTCTCAGTTTTCCTTGAACCATCATTATTTGCCTACATGCTATATTCTTTCAATAAAGTATACATTTATTGTTAGGGTAAGCATATTTTTGTTTTTATCTTTATATATCTAGCACAGTACCTTGCACACAGTAGGTGTTTAATACATGTGTTTGGGATTAAATGAGAATTATTATTATTTTTCTGAGATTCTAACCTCCCACAGCAATCAAAGGAAGCTCTCCGTGATAGATGACCGAATTTGTTTGGTTTTACTGGTAGGTTAGCAGGAAAATGTTCTATGGAGATAATAGTACTTAAGATTCAGTCCTGTGAAATAAGAAGGGATATAGGGAAGGAAGGAAACTACCTACTATTATAAGTTTCACAGAGTTCTTGACCCATACTTAAGCACAGAAATGTTTTTTTAATTCATTTATTATTTTGGTTTTAGATAATACATTCTTAATGTTTGTTGAACATTATGCAAATGGATATAGTGTGAATTTTAGATTTACTCCACCATGCTTAGTCTAACAAAACAGGAATGTCTACACCCCTACTTAGGGATTAAGTATTGAGAAGGATGATCTATGACAGACGTGCTAGCAAATGACAAATCAGAAACAACTGACAGACCCCCCTGGGCTGTGTTAAGTCAAGCTTAAGCTACCATTGGTACATGTGAGATACAAGAAGTGATGTAAAAAAAGTCTATATATTTCACGTCACTTCCTCTCTGTGGGGGTCTTTTTTGTGGAGAGGTGGCTCTGGCTCTTGTGGCAGAGAGGTAGCTGGTGGCAGAGTGCTGAGCATCTTGGTATCTTGGTGTGACTGTAGCTATTGTCAGGGTTTGGCGGTGAGCATCCTTGATACAATAACTGGGAGAAGCTTAATATCGTAGGTCAGGTAAGGCGTCTGCTCTGAGTTTTCTTGGAGTTTAGGCTGATTCTTTTTTCCTTTACCTTCCAAAACACTATCCTCTTAGGAAGCCCCTAATCTTCTGAGGAGGCCTCATGGCAGAGGTCTTTGAACTTCCCCTGGCACAGGCTAGGCCCAAGAAATCCTTTATCCTTTTCCCTCTCTCTTCTTAATTCCTCCTCTCTATTAATTAAACCACCATAAAATTTCCAAACTGACTTGAGTATTTTATTGGGGATTTGAATTAATCCCTGGCGACCAATTAAATTTATATTCAGTCTCAACCCTAAAATTTACCATTATAATAGTGAAGATGAGATTAGTAACAACTAGAAACTATATGAGATCTTGGGATAGAGAGAGAAAAACAGCCATGTTTATCAATCTCAAAAATTCCACGGATCTAGAACTTTCTACAACTTATGGGTTAATTAGTTCAATTCCATTTTTTTACAAATGGGAAAACTGTCGCCTAGAGTCCCATCTAAGATCACATAGAAAGGAGAGTCAGGACTGAACCCAAGTCCCCTAATTTCTTTTACTTTTTTTTGAACCCTCACATTCTAACAATTTTAAGGCAAAAGAGTTGCAAGAGCTTGGCAATCAGGGTTAAGTGATTTGGTTTGCATCACACATCTAAAAAGTGTCTGAGGCCAGATCTGAACCCCGGTACTCTCAACTTCAAGCCTGGCATCTATCCACGACGTTACCTTGCTATCCCTCAAGTCCCCTCATTTAAAAGACAGTGTTCTTCTCCACTGTACCCTTCAGTTTCTCTCTAAGAGTTAATATTTCTCAACCTTCATAACTAGAAATATTATGAGATTATCTCTCTAAGTCTCATTCTTCTTACTCCATAAAATGAGGTAAACTAGATGCAATGACTTGCTTAAGATCTCATAACTAGTTGTTGATAGATCAGAAATTAGGACATAGATGCCAAATCCAATTCTCCTTTCACTACCTCACATGGTTTCCTGTTGCTAATTTTTCTAATATCAGGAATTAGAATAAAGTACTGAGCAACTAACACCAAATAGATAGATGTCAAGATCATCCTTTCTGGATTAGCAAGAGGATCAAATAATATGCACTTTGTAGAGGTCAGTGGTCACCCTTTACTCCGAACTCTAGAAGGTCCAAAAAGCAAGACCAAGATAAGGATCTTAGGTATTATC
Organism: Monodelphis domestica; assembly: GCF_027887165.1. NCBI lineage: Eukaryota > Metazoa > Chordata > Mammalia > Didelphimorphia > Didelphidae > Monodelphis > Monodelphis domestica. Next base: position 591,327,272 of record NC_077227.1, on the reverse strand, counting down.
TCAGATAGTTCCCAGGCAGCTAAACTGCCCAGCAGCCTTCCTGACTATGTATTAGAAGAAGTGTTTATGTGTGGGATGCTCCTGGAGAAATTGTAGACTGAATACCTCTGGTTTCCTCCCTTATTTTTGTTTTAAATATTTTATTGAAGCAATGAACCTCATTCTATAAATCTGAAGCCAGACTAAAGGGCTTTGAAAACACATGCAGTAATATTGTCTTCGAAGCTTCAACACGTCCTTAAAAAAGGAACTTTCTCCCAATCTATTTTCATCATGGGGCAGGGATCCTTTCACAGAAGCATCCTCAAGAAAAGAGAGGAGAGTCAGGCTAACACCCAGGACCAAAGGGACAGGAGGTCTAGAAGGGAAGGAGTAAATAGCAATCTCCCTAAGCGTATGATATAGGGACCAAACACTGACAAGACCCATGTGTGTCCTACAATTCTAGCATAACAAGCTAATTTGCCCAGAAGTCATGGAAGCATAGATATAGAATTAGAAGATTTAGAAATGTAAGGAAGCATCTAGTCCACTCCTCTTAATTAACAGATGAAGAAACAGAAGCCCTGATTGTCTGATTAGGAAGTACTCAGTGTCATCGTAGGGACTTCAAGCTATATCCAACTCCAGGGCCAATATTCTTCCTAAGGCATCATGTGCTCAAAGCAGATAACGCTTTAGAGAACCTTACGGAGCAACTCTTAGGGCTTTCGTTTCCTTCTCTGTGATACATAAAGGGGAGCTGAGTTGGCCAAGTTCACATCGCTACTTAAAGGCAGAAAATGGACAAGAACTCAGATCTTCAGGCATGAACTCCTATTTGTGTTGTTGTCATTCAGGAAAGTGATTTTTTGTAACCTCATGGACCATAGCTATCCATAGAGCTTTTCTTAGCAAGGATACTGGAGTAGGTTGTCATTTTCTTCTCCAGTGGATCCTTCTCTCAGGCAAGTAAAGGGTAAGTGACTTGCCTAAGGCTACACAGACAGAAAATACCTGATTCCAGACTTGAATTCAGATCTTCCTGATTCAAGGCCCAGCACTCTATCCACAGAGTCACTGGAGGTGAAGTGACTTGTCCAAGGTCATTCAGCTAGGGAGTGTCTGAGTCTGAATTAGAACTCAGGTCATCCTGACTTCCAGCATAGTGGTCTCAGCCATGACTGCTTCCTTCTCTTATGTCAGGTTATCTCATTTGACTATTACTTTTACTAGCCTTGATGCTTCTCTTAGACCTTTTCACAAGAATATTTAGGTCCTTTTTAATAGAAGAATCCTACAGAAATGAACCTTACCTCAGAGGAATAGTTTCCTAACACTGGAAACTCAGGTACTCTGGCAGTCTTAAGAAGAAAAATATTATGAACCAGATTTGGAATGATGGAATACTTTTCTCAGGGATAGTAATTACTGTTTCTAGGTTTAGAATAGGATAAATCAATCCAGAAGCATTTCTCTATTAAGCACCTACTATGTGCCAGACACTGTGCTAGGTAGTGGGAATACATATATATGAATGAAATAATCTGTAAATGCATTGAATTTTAGGACTAGACAGTTTTAGAAGACATCCAGCCCCACTTCCTTCTCCACAACCTTAGTGGTTTCACGTTCTAGTCTCACTCCTCATTTGTACCATACACACATGCACATATGAATACATAATTCCTCCCACACAATAGAAGAACTGGCTTCAGAGCCAGAGCCTCTAGGAGGTTTAAATGACATCCCTGACATTACCTGTATGACCTTGGACAAGTCACTTATCCTCCAGAGACTTGTTTCTTCCTCTATATAATGAGGGACTTGGCTGCTCTCTAAAGTCTCAAGAGCAATGGTCCAATGATGCTTCCACAAAGAAACCCCAACCCCAACTCATGCTTGTGACTATTTATAAACTCAGCCCTCCTCTTGGTTGCAAGGTTCCAACAAGGAACATGGGCAAAAAAGCTAAGATGCATTAATTCCTTTGAAAAATTACTTTCAGGGTTTGTGCATACCCTCCTAAGAACAAACCAGTGTGCCTTGTATTACAAGATGGCCTGTGGGGTATGGCCCTTCCAAGCTTGATGCTTTGTCTCATAGGAAGCCCTGCCATGACTTATTGCGCCCCTGAGAGGTCTACCCAGAGTTTTCCAGGTGCCCAGAACTACTCTTCCAACAGCATCTGACCCTGTAACTTCAAATTACTATCTTTAATCCTATTTAGTTTAAGGTCAGAGCACAGTGGGGTAGACTGTGTAGGGAGGGATGAAGAGCAGTACCTGAGAAAGTTATCTCGTTTTTTGTTTGTTTGCTTCTTTCCAAGGGTTTAGTTATTCATCAGAAAACTCCCACTTTCTGCCTTAAGTAGAGCCTGGTATAAATTGTGTTTATTGTTGCCTCTTCACTGTGTCTTCCCCTCTCTTTATCTTGCATGTCTTTCCTGAGTGCACTCCCCACAATTCTTGGGTGAACAGGTTTATTTCTTCTGTCCCACTTCTGAGGCTCCTTCAGTTGCAAGCCTCTACAAAATGGGAGGTAGCCCCCAAATAAAGGCAGAATAAATATTTACCAATGCCATTAATAATAAATGGGCATGATATCCTTCCTTCTCTGGGCCTATAGGCCCTATAGTTCGGACTGTTCTTGTTTCATTGCTTCTGATTCTAATGCCAGTGGCTTATTGTTCAGATTTTTTTCCAGTTCAATGCTAATTAATTTTATTAATGTATTTCAGTTAAGTGCATCTCTGCAGAGCAGCGGTCTGCTAGTATTTATTTCCTCGTTTTCATCACTCTTTTATTGGATTTGTCAGGTCTGTTTGAAATTCTTAGGTAAAGGCATCAAATATTCTTTTACAAGTTCACAGAAGGGCAGAGAGATAGCACAGTGGATAAGAGAGTCAGACTTGAAGACAGGACGGCCAGGGTTCAAATCTGACTTCAAACACTTCCTAGATACTTAACTTCTTTTGCCTAGCCCTTGCCAGTCTTCTGTCTTAGAACTGATACTGATAAGACAGAAGGAAAAAGTTTTAAAAAATGCATGACCATCATCATTGTCTCTTTGGCTCTACTAGGGGAATGGATGGCAGAAAGAAATGGGGTTCTAAAAGGATACAGAAGGTGAGATGCTCTGGAGGAGAATGAGGTAGAGACAGAGTCATGTGATATTGTTGTTCAGTTGTTTTCAGTTGTGTTCAACTCTTTGTGACATCATTTGGGGTTTTCCTGACAAAGATACTGGATTGTTTACCATTTCCTTCTCTAGTTCATTTTACAGATGAAGAAACTGAGGCAAACAGGGTTAAGTGACATTCCCAAGGTCACACAGCCAGTAAGTGTCCAAGATCAGTTTTGAATTTAGGAAGATGAATCTTTCTGACCTCACACCAGGTCTTCTACCCACCAAGCCACCTAGTTCACATATCTGTAGAGATTCAAGGTTTATAAAACATTGTCCATAGCAATCCTGTGATTTAGGTAAGGAAAATATTTTCTCTATTGTGTAAATGAGGAAACTGAGGTTCAAGTTGCTACTTCTCTAAAGTCAAACAACTAAAGTGTCAGTGATGAGATTCAAACCCAGGTCTTCCATGAATCCAAGCCCAGCACTCTTCCCACTTAACCATGCTCTCTCCCAGTATGGGTTGGCACTGGCCAAGGGTAGGTTTGGTGGAGGTTTTGCTGCCCCTCCTAGCACATAGCTCCAGGGAAGGCACCTCTACTGTTGATGAGGTCTTTATGCCTGAGGGTAACCTCTGGGAGGAGCTCCTTCCCCTTTGGGTCTCTAATACTAGTTCATTTCCTTTCACATTGTAAATATTCATTCAACTCTGGGTTTGAGGGTGATAATAACAGCCTCCCATTTGCTTTTGAGAGTGCATTTGAGCTCAGAAAGCATTTTGCACATCGCTGCAGCCCTGTGAGGTAGGAAACAATAATATAATACCTGACATTTCCTGGCGGAGTCCAGAGAAAGCCAGGCTCCAAATCAGGAAGACCTGAGCTAGTCTTGTCTCTGAGACATATGGACAGTGACCCTGGGCAGACAGTCATCTGAGACTATTAGTGGTGAAATAGCAGTTGATTTATACTTAGAGTCACAGATTTGGTGCTGGGTGGAACTTTAGAAGCCATGGGCTTGGGGACAGGTAGGTGGCTCAGTGGATTGAGAGTCAAGCCTAGAAATAGGATGTCCTGGGTTCAAATACATCCTAGCTGTGTGACCCTGGGCAAGTCACTTAACCCCATTGCCTAGCCCTTACTGCTCTTCTACCTGAGAACCAATACATAGTATTGATTCCAAGACAGAAGATAAGAGTTTAAAAAGGAAAAAGAAGCCATCAAGCCAGCCTCCTTATTTTACATATGAGAAAACTGAGGAGGGATGTTAAGTGACTGGTCTAGCCTGTAAATATCTGAGGATGGTTTTAAAGCCAGATCTTTCTGATTCCAAGTTCAGAGTTCTTATCAAGTGTCCTCTGCAATCTCATTGGGAGAAGGAATTTTCTTTACTGGCATTTCCTTATACTAGTGAAATCACAGGTCTAAGGCAACCAGAAGAATGAACATTTAGATACCATTTAAAGTTTGTCAATTTGTTTTACATACATTAATAATAGCTAGCATAGGGGCCACTAGGAAGCACAGTTGGATAGAACATCAGGTCTAGAATTAGGAGGACCTGGGTTTAAATTTGACCACAAATACTTCCTAGTCATGTGATCCTGGGCAAGTCACTTAACCCCAGTTGTCCATCTCTTACCACTCTTGTCTTGAGATCTATACTTAGTAAAAAAGAAACATTTTAAAAATAATATTTGTTAATTTAATAAAAATAATATATTTTTAAATTATTGTAACTATAGCACTTTAGTGTTTGCCAAGTACTGTACAAATGCTCACATTAATCCTGAGAAGAAGGTGCTATACATTATCCCCATTTTATGGATGAGAAAACTGAGGCAGAGGTTAAGTGATTTGCTCAGGGCCACAGAGCTAGCAAGTATCAGAGGCAGGCTTTAAATTCATCTTCCTGACTTCAAGTACAGCACTCTTCCTGCAATACCACCTGGCTGCCTACATTCGTATTTGAGCCTCATCACAATCTGTGAGGGACGTACTATAGGTGTTATTGATTCCATTTTACAGATGTGGAAAGAAAGGTATAGAGAGGCTTAGTGACTTAGGAGAGCTTAGATTTGAAACTGTGTATATCCTGTGATGCTCAGAGACCATCCTGGGATTCATGGGATATTATTTATACGATTCAAAATAAGTGTTTCTCTCCAGGGTCTGTGAACTTTTTATTTTTTAGCCCTTTTTTTCTCTCTTAGAATTAACACCAAAAAACAATTCCAAGGCAGAAGAGCCTTATGGACTAGGCAATCAGGATTAAGTAACTCCCCCAGAATCCCACAGTTTGGGAAATGTCTGAGGCCACAGTTGAACTCAGGACCTCTCCCCTCCAGGAATGGCTCTAAAACATAATTTGATGCCTATTTCAATACAATCTGTTTCCCCTGCAATTCTATATATTTTTATGTATTTAAAAATAATTTTCTAAAAAGGAGTCCATGGACTTCACCAAACTGTCAAAGGGGCACATGATTCAGATGCACAAAATTAAGAACCCTTGATTTAGAACTAGGGGAACCAAGAAGATAATGTTTCCATGACAACCCCTTCCCATTTTATAGATGATCAAATCAAACCCCTGAGAAAATAAATGATTTACCTAAGGTCACAGGAAGCAGGGTTAGGATTTGAACCCAGGTGCTCCAACTCCAAAGTAGAGTTTTTTCCATAGCACTCCCCTGAATGAAACTCCCACAACTACAATCTCTCCAAGCCCCAAGAGTGATGCTGATGACAATGAAATCAGGAGGACTGAACTCTTCTAAGAGACACAGAGCTGCTTGGGTGGAAGAACCCAGAAGGAGTGTTCCCATCTACTACATCCCAAAGGTCCAGGTCCATCTTGGAAATGAGCCTCCCTCAAGCCAGCCAGGCATATTTCTAAGATGCCAAGCCACACAACGAAGGTTCTCAAAGTTGCCAGGCCCTGATGCTGTTAAAAAAAGAAATCCCTCTCCTGAAGAAGTATAAGCAGTGTAAGTTACTGTATAAATAGCTCACAGACTTTTAAGTTCCCTTTGAGTTCTTTAATCCTGTCCTTAATCTAGGCAGAGCCTAGAAAAGGACAAAATTGGAAGCATGCTATCAGTTTGAGTTCTTTCTTAAAGGTTTCAAGGAGGGAAGTTAGGTGGCCCAGTGGATTGAAAGCCAGGTCCAGAAATGGGAGGTCCTGGGTTCAAATTTAGCCTCAGACACTTCCTAGTTGTGTGACCCTAGGCAAGTCACTTAACCCCCATTGCCTTGCCCTGACTGCTCTTATGCCTTGGAACCAATACATACTACTGATTAAAAGACAAAATATAAGAAGATATTTTTAAATAGAGTTTCAAGGAGGTGATACAATGTAGTAGAAGAGCAAAAGGTTTGGTGTCCAAAAACCTGAATTCAGATCCTTATTGATTTTGTTACTACTTCTTTTACTTTAAGCATATCACTTCACTTTTCAGCACCCTGATTTTCTTATCTGAAAAATGCAGGCAGGGATCAGATAATCTTGTCTATTTCAAAGTCATGGGATAGTCTTGAGAGAAGTTCCAGTCTATGCAATAGGTGGTGGCCAAGAAATTGTAAGTGATGGCTATTTCTAGGCAGGGTTAGTGTCTCCACTGGGATATTTGAGGACAATGGCCCATTTGAGGACATCTGGGTATCAGATGGAATCACTTGCCCTTGTCACTATTACATATTTAGGTATCTCATAACAAATTCTGAAATTCCATTAGTATAAAATTTGTTCCCATAGCCCCCTTTCCTGGCATATTCTGGAAATCTCTACAGTAAATACAAGAGGCATTCTCTAACCCACATTCCCTTGCTTACTTTTCTCACTCACAGACTTTATTACATAGGCAGCTTGGTGTAGTAGATAGACTTTTGGAATTCAATTCAGCATCACTGGGCTTCAGATATTGCCTCTGACAACTTATCAGCTCAGGTAAGGAGCTCTCTGAGTCTCTTGTCTCTTTTATAGATGAACAACAATCTGCTTTGATGGAAGGAGTTGCCAAGCTGAAGGAATCACAGGTTGTAGATCATAGATTTAGAGAAGGAAGGAAGGAAGGAAGGAAGGAAGGAAGGAAGGAAGGAAGGAAGGAAGGAAGGAAGGAAGGAAGGAAGGAAGGAAGGAAGGAAGGAAGGAAGGAAGGAAGGAAGGAAGGAAGGAAATACTTAGTGAGCACCTACTATATATCAAGCACTGTACTAAGTACTTTACAAATGTTTTCTCATTTGATCCTCAATACCCCCATAGGAGAATTAATTATCTCCACTTGACAGTTGAGAAAACTGAGACAGACAGAGGGTTAAGTAACTTGCCCAGGGTCATACAGCTAATAAATGTCCATTGATGGATTTGAACTGAGGTCTTCCTGATTGCAAAACCAGTGCTCTGTCTACTGTTCCAATTTAAGCCAATTCCTTCATTTTGTAGATGAGAAAAGCAAGTGCCAAGAGGTTAGGTGACTGCCTGTGGCCATACAAGTATTAAAATATGCACTATTACACACTTTCACATATACCACATTCTCAGCATCCCCCATATTTCTCCACATACTTTTGCACAGTCCCGATTTCATACACTCTCCAGTCACACAATCTTTCATTGTTATATATAGACTCTTATTCTACCTCAGACATCTTCTCACAGACACACCATGGTACACTCATTTCCCATCACTTATTCTCTCTCTCATATATGCACACACAGGCACATACTCTCACATTTACTATCACATACATATTTTAATGTACTCCTTCATCCTCTATCACACACATATTCACACCCTCTTTCCCAACCATTCTATTACACTCCACCCTTCCCCCAACACACACACTCCCACACATAATCCCCCAGGTCCTCTTCCTTATTCTCCCTCTCCCATAGAATTTTGCACATTTATACATGGTCACACTCCCAGACACTAATATGCACACAGCTTGGTAAAGGGAACAGCCATGGGGGGGGGGGGGAGCTCTGCTGTGTTGTTCTTTTCATCGATTTTTGACAAATACATAAATAATAAAAGAGTAATAAAAACCCCTTTACAGTTCGCCTGCTGACACGGAATGACTCATCTCGGTAATTCCTCTTCCATTTCCCTCGCGGCCTCATAGATCATGGAACAGATTAAATGTCCTTATCAGTGATTTGGAACATTTACGCAGCTCAGGAAAAATAAGGCACTGAGACTCCAGGCTCTCTCTACAGAGGGACCCAATCTCCTGGAAATGGGTCAGGGTTTAGCAGAAGCCCATGAAGAAACAATGGTGAAAATAAATGAATAAGCAAATACATCAATTCCATCTTTCCGACATTTCTCTTTCCTCTTCCCTGGAAACCAATTAAATCTATGGGCATATTTCTTGGATCCATATTTCTGAGAAAATCAATCAAATTTATTTAAGCACCTGCTATGGGCCAGGCATTGTGCTAAGTGCTAGGGATACAAAAACAAGATAGCCCTGCCCTCAAAGAGACTACTTTCCATTGGGGATTATAACACATAAATATGTCACTATAAACAAAACAGGTATATCCAGCTATATATAAAGAAGATTCAAGGTAAACTTGCATGAGGAATCACTAGCAACTGGGAAGGACCAGGAAAGGCTTCATGTGGAAGGAAATATTGAAGGAAAACAGGAATTCTAAGAATTGGAGATGAAAACAAGAGAAAGTTGCAGGCATGAGAATCAGCAAGTGTCCAGGCACAGAGATAGGAGATGAGAAGTATCATATATGAAGAATGACAATTAGATTGGTATGTCTGGGACATAGAATTCAAGGTCGGGAGTAATGCATTAAAAATCTGGAATGGCACGATGACCCTCAGTTGTGAGAGAGGCAGAAATAAAATATTGGAAAGATCCCAAGACCTGGAGTGAGAGTTTCTAGGTTCCCACTGTGACTCTACCACTAACTACCTGTGGCCTTTGACAAGGGCAAAGCTCTGGGTCACTCAGAGCTTGACACACTCAGATGGGATGCCTCAGGATCTCTTAGTGTCTTTCTTTCTCATTTCTCCTCTCTGCTCTACCTGTGTCCCTTCAAGAGGAAGCTTAAACACCAGCATCTACAGGAAGATTTACCTGACTCACAAATTGCTAGCGACCTGCCTGCCTAACTACCCTGTATTAAGTTTGTGTTTATTCTGTATATATTAACACAAACAAATATATACGTATGTATTGCTTATATGTAAAGATGTATGTGTATTTATGTATGTGCATATATATTCTGCCCTTATATAACTTAAGCTACTTGAGAGTAAGGCTCATTTCTTTTCTTGTATTTGTATCCCTAACTGTTAGGAGAGTAGATAGCAAATAGAAGGCAATTATTGATAATTATCAATTCATTGATTGTGTCACTGGTGTTTTTCCCTGGAACTTTTTTCTCTAGCCCATCTTTTACTAATTCACCTTTTTTTTCCCCTCAAAAGTTCCTCTCCGGTACTTTTAAATATCATTCATTTCCTTCTCACCCAGTGTCTGGTGCTATTTCAGTCTGCTGAGCTCTGTACACAGAGCCTCACACTTAAACTTTACATCTGTGCCTCATACCTTTTTAAGATGCTTTGATATTTATTACATGCACATGCCAATGTGAGATAGTTACGGTCTTTACAGATAAGTATTAAGGGTGAGATTCTAAATGATTATCCTACCTACTTAAAAGTAATTATCTTTGTTAGATAATTATATGGATTATATAGGTATGTATATTATAATAATAATTAAGTACATGTCTTTATTGAATCAACCAATCAAAACTGAATGTGAATAGGACCATAATTCCTCCTGGAATCAATTGATGAGAGATACTCAATCATGTTCCAAGGAGTTTGTACTCAAAAAAAAAAAAAAAGGAGTTATCTGAAAAGCAGATAGACATTTTGAGGATTTGGGAATGGAGAGGAAATTATGGGGTCATATAAGGCTAAGTCAAAAACTGGCACCCCAGGGTAACTATGGAAAAGAGAGCAAAAATAGGACTGATGGGTGGCAATGAAAAGAAAATTAAAGATCTGCAGAACCATGTCTGGAACAAAGGTCTGAATTCTGACTCTGCTTTTCTCCTCCCACCCATTTCCTCTACAGGTTCTTGGAACAGAAGGTTCTGTCTTAGAGCAGAAGACCTGAACTAACACTACCAGTATAGACATCTACTCAAGGGCTGAAGGAAGTCTAGAGAAAAAAAAATCGGTTGTTTCCCTGACTTCCCCTCTGATTTATTCACAGGATGCATAACATAATCAGATATTTCACATCTAAGTTTTTCCAGTAACGTGAATTTTCTCTCGATCACAGAGAGGTTAGGGATAAACTAGAGTGAGACATATAAATGAGAATTTAGACAAAAAGCCCAGGTTCTACCTATTAGGAATTTTTGTACTTGAGGTGGAGAGCACATGTGCTCAAACTTCCCAAAACCACGAAGGAGGAAACCATGTGGACCTTAGGGGCCATTATATGGCCCTTTGGCTAAAAATAAACTGCATATTGTAATGGAGTGTTGCATAAAGAAACTGAAGCACTGACAGAAATTACTTGCCTAAAGTTTCACAACAAATCAATGGCAGAACCATGTCTGGAACAAAGGTCTGAATTCTGACTCTGCTTTTCTCCTCCCACCCATTTCCTCTGAGACCAGGACAAATTTCATTTTGTTGATGGAGGATGGAGAACAATATATGCTTCGAACTCTCTATATGCAGTAACACTGTAGCTTCTTATGATTCTGCCTTTTAAAGCCAGAGGTTTGACTAAAGTGGGGTGAAGAATAAGAAGAAAGGCAAGATTCTCACACACTAGCTAGAGCTTCTTACTTATTCACTCATTTCTACATGGCCCGCAGCATACCAGCCTCTCAGATCTGGAAAGAAATCACAGAAGCTCAGCATTTACATGATCCTTAGAGGCCATCTAGTCCAATTAGAAAGGTAGCAAACAAACAAAAACAAAAAACAGCTCTAACAGACAATTTCATCCCATAGAAGAGAAAAACCAGATCTTTTGACTCCCCAAAACCTACCCTTCACCCAAAAGCATACAGGCCTTTTACATTCTATCATTGGTCCTCTGTTGATTCCAAAAATAATTAGCTTAACAAATTTAACAGTTGTGTGGAGGGTTATATAGGACGTAGAGCTGAAAAGGGTCCTTAGAAATCATCTTGTCCAATCTCCTCATTTTACAGAGGATGAAACTAAGAATAATGTGATCTGTCAAAGGTCACCCAGAAAGATAGAAAATAGACGCAGGTCCTTGGACTCCAATTCCATGTTCTTCCCATTGGAGAATTTTAGTAAAAGTGAGAAGGATGAGAAGATAAGGTAGATGAAGAATTATTAGCCCTCAGGTTCTTGAATGCCACAATAGTTAGGAGACAGAGGTTGAAGGAGCCATATTTGTCAAACACTCTTAATCCTCCACAGCAGATGGATTTCATATCTTATTCAAACTTTATTTTGATAAGAACATTTTTAAAACTCCATTAGACTGTGAGCTCCTTGAGTACAGAGACTATCTTTTGCCCTTTTTTTAATCTTCAATGCTTAGTACAGCGCCTGGAACATACTAAGTGCTTAATAAATGCCTATTGTCTGACTGATTTGAAAGGAGAAAAATCTGCTTATTTGGTTTTTTTTTTCTCTTTAGATAAAGGGGAGGAAAAAAAACAGAAGTACTTATTCATAGCTTGGAGAATATGCTTATTTCCCTTTTGGGAGAAGGGGTGACCATATCTATGATTTCATTGGTTAAGAAAACTCATAACAAAGAAATATCCAATATTCCCTACCAAAGTAGGTCAGCTCCTGCTTTGCAATGTATAGTTAGAGCGTTGCCTACAGGTACTGAAATGGTAAGAGATTTACCCATCACCATTCAGCCTATATGTCAGAGGCAGGATTTGAACCCAGACTTTCCTCATTCCAAAGCCAACTCTCTTTCCAAAAATATCACCCTATCTCTATTCTAGTTCAATTCAGCAAGCGTTTAGCAAGAGCTAGTTATGAATAAGCACAGTGTTGGGACTGATTTTACATTCCTCGGGGAAGGGTAGAAGGTGGTGATGTAGATCCTATATTTGAATCATTATGAATAAAATACAGTAGGAAATTATGGAGGGGAGTAGAGAATTTAAACTAAGTGTTCTAAGAAAATTTGAGGAGCTAAAGGACACTTTAAAATAATGGTATAAAGAAAGGCTTCACAGAGGAGGTAGTGCCTAAGTTTGATCTCCAAAAGAAGATGCACCCACTGAAAAGCAGAGAAGAGGAGAGAGTAGTACATTCTCAGGATGTGGCAAAGCAAAGAAGTGGAATACAGCACAGTAAATTCTGGGAATTGCCTGGAATGTAGAATGCATGAAAGGGAATCATGTGAAATGGAGTTGGAAATGTAGCTAAAGTTAGATTGTGAAGGGCTTTAAACACCAGACGGAAAAGATTTTTGTTGTTTTTCTTTCAGAGTCAATAAAAAGTCACTATTTTTTGAGAAGAAGAGGGACATGGTCAAACCATGGCCTTGAAGAAATTATCTTGGCAATTATTCCATGATCAAAGAATGTATATACTAGTGGCCAGTCAATCCCTGTTGAGCTTTGGTGTAGTTACCTAGGCTGATTCTTGGATATTTGGTACAGTTTATTATTACCAGGACCTTAACCAAAAAACATTCCAACAGAGTAGAACTTTCCAGATTTTGTTCTCTGATAACTTATCTTTCAGAAGCTTTCTCAAATCCAAGCCATATTGTGGCATCTGGGTTATCCTTAGCAACCAAGTTTTTCAGGCATTCTCCAGATTGATCAAACGGATATCACCTATTCCAAATTCATAGAACATTGCTTGTTCACTGTTGCCCAATGAGAGTTCTCTGTGCTCATCTGTTTATGTGATTCCACCAAGCAATGTTTCTAAACCTTTTGTTGCTGCCTCTTTAATTCTAGGCATAACTCTATGCCTAATACCTACAGCGAATGACCTAACCTACTATAATTTGCTAAGAAAATTGTGACCCTTTGAGAGAACTTCCTTTCCTCCCCTCTTCTATTTCTCAGACTTTCATAGAATTCTTTCTTCCTTCTCTTGGGTCATAGAAGAGCTATCCCTACTACTCACTAAAGTTAGCCTACAGCTACATATTTCTCTTATGCCAACTCCAGGACCATTTCATACCCTAGGGTGTTGTTGAAGGTTGAAATAAATACAGCTAGATAACTAAAACGAAGCTTTAAGGTCATCCATGTTTTATAGTTCAAGAAAAAGAGATCTAAAGGGGTTAGGGTGAATTTCATGAAATGTCACTCTCGCTCATAGGGTGGATGTAGAGACTGTCACCCTAGCATTTTTCAGTCACCTCTGGTCCTGTGCTATTCTGGAGGAAACACATAATAATGAATAAACAAGAAGATCTATCTTGCTTCAGAAATATAAATATCCTGAGTATATAGACTATAGACACATCAAGAAGAGGGGCCGTGTCATTTAACTTAATGTTTTAAACATTTGAAATAAGTCTGTGTATGTAGCAATATGGTGTTGGGTAAACCACTAATCTCTTTAGGCCTCAGTTTCCTCATATGTAAAATGAGGATAATAATACTGGCACTATAGACTTCAATTGATAATTTGAATATTAAACAAGATTATGCATGTACATATATACATTTACAGGTTTTTTTTTAATCTAAATGTGTCAGCTAAATGAGAGCTATTGTCATGACCAAAATTGTCATTATCATTAGGATTATTTCTAAACTGTAATCCCTTGTACAGACTAGTCCAGGACTTAGCACATGGTATAAGATAAATAAACATATATTGAATAAACAAAGTAATAAATAAAGATATTAGAGATGTCTCGGGTATTCTCCTGAGCCTTAATGCCCAAACCAAACACAGATACATTAGTGCTTCACTTTTTCCTCCCACTTGTAATTTTCTTGTGACTTTTTCTTTACTTACTTTGATTTTTTAAAAGTCTCTGAAAATGGATGTCTATATAAACTAACTTTCTTGCCAACAGAATTTAGTACTATAACCTTTTATTGGTGGGAAACCTTATTATGGAAAAAAAACCTTCTAAAATATCTATGTCTACTTATGACTCTTGTAAACAACATGTAGTAAAGAGGGCAAAAACTTTGATGCCAAAGGAATTTTTCCTGGCATTCAAAGCCTTCTATGATCTGTCATTAGTCTATTTTTTTCCAGTTTTGTGTCATGCCATTTCCTTGTCAGACAGACTGAACGGCTTCTATTTCTTCCGTCTTCAATTGTCTTTTTGTCTTTGTATGTACTACCCCCCCCCAAAATCTGAAATGCACTTGCCAGTATCTCTGCCTGCTGATAAATTATTTCTCTTTCAATATCCTACTTCAATTTCATCTTGTCCATGATTGAATCTGTCAGGCTTCTGTCTGAAAATGTTTACCATTCTGGTGGTCCTTGGGCTAAGGATGAGATCACTTGCCCAAAGCTCCTGAGGAATCTTCTCCTATAATAAAAGAATAACTGAATTTAAAATATATGGTATATTAATGACTGTAAAGTCCTTCACATACCCAATACTATTTCCTCCTCAAGATAACCCTATTATGTAAGTGCCACTCTCTCTACTTTACAGATGAAGAAGAAAAAGCTCAGAAATGTTAAGTGATTTATTGTTAGTCACACAGCTAGCTAACAGTATTAAAGGTGGGATTTCCACCTAGATCTCTCCACAATCCATGACCAATGTTCTTTCCTAACAGTTCTTGTCTCTTATTTTTATCTATTCTCTGCTATGCACTTAATCATTTATTAATTTGTATTATGGTTACATATATATGCATATATATGTATGTATGCCTTATCTATAAGCTCCTTCTAGATTACAAATGCCTTTAGGGTGAGGACTGTACCCCACAAGGTGCCTGGCATGAGGTAGTACTGGATAAATAATTGTTGAGTGAAATAATTGAACTGAATGATTGAGGATCTTGTATAGTCTCAGGGTCATCATTGTGAACATCCAATTTTGATGACTGGAGTTGTAGATGAGATGAAGAGGGTATAGGAGCCTGGGCTATAGGTGCCCTAATCCCAGAGCACCTCCTAGAGATCATTTGGTTGGTTAGATTATTTTTACAACATCTCTGATAGCTTCTTTTTCATGGCAATTCCATCTCTTTAGAAACTGTGGGAAAACTCTTTCCCTAAGAGTCCCAGTGATTTGGGTAGTTATTTAGAGTCATGTATATAGTTGGGCAGGATATTTAATCATATATTCTGAGGCTCCAGTCTTTTTTTCATCAACAACTTGGATCAAGTGGTCAAGTTTATGAATCAAGTCATATCCCTAACAAGAATTCTCAGTATGATCTGGGGACAATCCTATCATAGCTTTGTGTCTCAATTCTTTTGTGTTTTCTTCATCTAGCAAATTAGATGAGTGATGGCATAACTTAGGGAGAAAAGAAATCACATGACATTTAAAGTAAATTCTATGAATTGTTTAAAGTGATGCTGTGAATTGACACAATATAAATATTCAAGAGAAAGTTGGTATTTTTGGCATAAGAGAAGGAATGTCTGTATTTCTCTAATTACAAATGGGAGTCTGTGAAATGGAAAGTACTTGGTTTAGTTTCTCATGAATGGTGGTACTTCCCTCCCTCTTTTTGTTCCTAATCTTTCCTTCCCTTTTCTACCTTTCTGTTCCCTCTCTTTGTAGCTGTCTCTTCCCCCTCCTTTCCTCTCCTCATCTATTTTTCCTTTCCTTTCCTTTCCTTTCCTCCTTCCTCCCTCCCTTATCCATGGCATAACTCAGCTAGCTTCTCTTATCTTGATGCCTCCTGTCCTTATAGAATACTATCCAGATTGAATCCAATGCCCTGTACCCAATAATGGAAGCCTGGTGAGGAGGCTGTCAATGGATTTAGGACATTATTTTGACATTACTTTTTATTTGGTCAATTTCAAACATTATTCCTTGGTTACAAAAATCGTTTTCTATTCCTTTCACCCCTCCCTCCACCCCTCTCATAACCGACATACAATTCCACTGGGTATTACATGTGTCCTTGATGAGAACCTATTTCCATGTTGTTGTTTGCACTAGGATGTTCATTTAGAGTTTATATCCCCAACCATATCCCCTCCACCCATGTATTCAAGCAGTTGTTTTTCTTTGGTGTTTTCACTCACACAGTTTTTTCTCTGAATGTGGATAGTGGTTTTCCTCATAGATCCCTCCAGGTTGTTCAGGATCCCTGCATTGCCACTAATGGAGAAGTCTATTACATTCAATTATACCACAGTCCATCAGTCTCTATGTACAATGTTCTCCTGGTTCTGCTCCTCTCACTCTGCATTACTTCCTGGAGTTTGTTCCAGTTCCTATGGAATTCCTCCAGTTCATTATCCAGGTCATTATAATGACAATCCTACCCAAACTTATCTATTTATTTAGGGCCATACTAATTGAACTACCAAAAAACTTTTTTACTGAATTAGGAATTAGAAAAAAACCATAACAAGTTTATTTGGAAGAACAAAAGATCAAAGATATCCAGGGAAATAATGAAAAAAAACTGCAAAGTAAGGTGTCCTTGCAATACCAGATCTTAAACTATACTATAAAGCAGTGGTCTTCAAAACAATTTGGTACTGGCTAAGAGACAGAAAGGAGGATCAGTGGAATAGACTTGGGGCAAGCAACCTCAGCAAGACAGTCTATGACAAACCCAAAGATCCCAGCTTTTGGGACAAAAATCCACTATTTCATAAAAACTACTGGGAAAATTGGAGGACAGTATGGGAAAGATTAGGTTTAGATCAACGCCTCACACCCTACACCAAGATAAATTCAAAATGGGTGAATGACTTGAATATAAAGAAGGAAACTAAGCAAATTAGGTGAACACAGAATAGTATACATGTCAGACCTGTGGGAAGGGAAAGACTTTAAAACCAAGCAAGACATAGAGTCACAAAATGTAAAATAAATAATTTCAACTACATCAAATTAAAAGTTTATGTACAAACAAAACCAATGTAAACAAAATGAGAAGGGAAGCAACAAATTGGGAAACAATCTTCATAACAAAAACCTCTGACAAAGGTTTAATTACTCAAATTTATAAAGAGCTAAATCAATTGTACAAAAAATCAAGCCATTCTCCAATTGATAAATGGGCAAGGGACATGAACAGGCAGTTTTCAGATAAAGAAATCAAAACTATTAATAAGCACATGAAAAAGTGCTCTAAGTCTCTTATAATCAGAGAGATGCAAATCAAAGCAACTCTGAGGTATCATCTCACACCTAGCAGATTGGCTAACATGACAGCAAAGGAAAGTAATGAATGCTGGAGGGGATGTGGCAAAGTTGGAACAATGCTGGTGGAGTTGTGAATTGATCCAACCATTCTGGAGGGCAATTTGGATCTATGCCCAAAGGGCGATAAATGACTGTCTGCCCTTTGATCCAGCCATAGCACTGCTGGGTTTATACCCAAAGAGATAGTAAGGAAAAAGACTTGTACAAGAATATTTATAACTGTGTTCTTTGTGGTGGCCAAAAATGAGGGGATGCCCCTCAATTGGGGAATGGTTGAACAAATTGTGGTATATGTTGGTGATGGGATACTATTGTGCTAAAAGGAATAATAAAGTGGAGGAATTCCATGGAGAATGGAACAACCTCCAGGAAGTGATGCAGAGTGAGAGGAGCAGAACCAGGAGAACATTGTACACAGAGACTGACACATTATGGTACAATTGAAGGTAATGGACTTCTCCATTAGTGTCAATACAACATCCCTGAACATTCTGCAGGGTCCTATAGGAAAAAACACTATCCACAAGCAGAGGACAAATTGAGGGAGTAAAAACACTGAAGAAAATCAACTCCTTGACTACAGGGGTTGAGGGGACATGACTGAGGAGACACTCTAAATGAACACCCTAATGCAAATACCAACAACATGAAAATGGGTTCAAATCAAAGACACATGTGATACCCAGTGGAATCGTGTGTCAGATATGGGAGGGGTGGTGGGAGTGGGGGAGGAAAAGAAAATTATCTTTGTTTCCAATGAATAATGTGTGAAATGACCAAATAAATTAATGTTTTAAAAAAACAATTTGGTACTGGCTAAGAGACAGAAAGGAGGATCAGTGGAATAGACTGGGGGCAAGCAACCTCAGTAAGACAGTATATGACAAACCCAAAGATCCCAGCTTTTGGGACAAAAATCCACTATTTGATAAAAACTGCAGGAAAATTTAAAGACAGTGTGGGAGAGATTAGGTTTGGATCAACACCTCACACCCTACACCAAGATGAACTCAGAATGGGTGAATGACTTGAATATAAAGAAGGAAACTATAAGTAAATTAGGTGAACACAGAATAGTATACTTGTCAATGGTTTAGGGTTAGCTACCACTCACATGTGTCTATTCCCTACCACAACTATCACAGCTGGTAAGCGCTCATGTGAAGGTTGTGAATGAGAGAAGTGGGAAGTCAGGAACATCCCCTACAAAAGATAAACATAATTAAGCAGACATGGCATTTTTTCCCCTAGCTTGAATGGGAGACTTTCAACTGAAGAAATGAATGAGTTTCAGAATGTCACTGGAGGTAAAAAGACTTCAGCTTTCTCAGCTATGGAAGAGAGATCTTTTTGAACCAGACCATCCCAGAGAAACCCCAAAGGAAAATTTTATAGTGGGAGGTCTCCTAACCCATCAGACTATCTCTGGGCTGAGGAGAGGATCACTTGGAACACTTGTATCAATTCATTTTTAGGACAAAACAAAAGATGGGAGATGGTAATTGCCCTGTGAATCTTTTTCTCTGCTGCCTAAATGCAGAACTATAACTGGGATGAGATGATCAGAATTTAATCCCAGGGTAGTGAAATTTGAATGGGCATGTGGAGGAAATGCAACTATC
This sequence comes from Monodelphis domestica, assembly GCF_027887165.1. NCBI lineage: Eukaryota > Metazoa > Chordata > Mammalia > Didelphimorphia > Didelphidae > Monodelphis > Monodelphis domestica. Next base: position 591,308,200 of record NC_077227.1, on the reverse strand, counting down.
TGGAAACCATTCTTTTATTTTATGGTCTTCCGCTGGTCTGTGTTTATGTGCAGTACAAATGACTCTAGGCCACCCCAACCCATACAGTTATATCATTCTTTTTTTCTTTCCTTCAAGACCTGCTATCCCTCTCTGTGCTGAAGTAAGGGCCATATTCTCCGGGGGACAGATGGGTCCATTCCTGATAAAATTATATCTAAACTGTGACTGCTTTTTCTACAGTCACCATACCCTTCCTTATTTTGCCTCTCTCTCCTTCTTCCTCAATTGAATTTGTTTCAGGTAAAAGAATTCCTAGTTATAATTCCATTTGAGCATGATTTCCAATGCCCTCATCTAGGTCTCAATTTTTCTATCTTGCATATGAGATAGCTCAATTAGAGGTATGATAAAAACATGCTCCTATAGCACGAATACATATTTTTTTATTTTGATTCACATTTCTTTAGCAATTATTCAGCACTTTTTAGCATAGCACTTTTATTATGACATATTTTGAAGTATATAGTATATATTATTGCTGATCTAGAAACTAAGGTTCATACATATAGTACTGGAACTAATACTTGAGCCCAGGGCTTATGACTCCAAGTAAAGCAATCTTCCCCCTGTCACATTCTTGCCTGGTATACAAACAATAACTCTTTCTTGGCTACAACCTTGTGAAATGGTCAGCAGAAATATCATCATTATTATTTTATAAATAAGGAAACAGATTTAAAAAGGTTAAATTTCACAGATTTAGAACTTAAAGTCACCATCTATTTCTACTCTCCTCATTGGACAAATGAGGAAAATGAACCTCAGAGAAGCCAAAACAACTTGTCCACAAAAGAGACCCACAGGAGAGCTAGAATTTGAAAAGGTCCTAAGACTATCAAATCAGTGTTCTAATTAATATGCCACATTACGTATTTTCCAGTGCCCAAACAGTGAGAAAAGGCAAATATTTTTTCTTTTAATTTAGAAATAATTCATTTTAACTTATGAGTGGAAAAAGATTAAATAAAACATGTTTATTACAGCACTGACATTTCAATTCCCATTTTATAAATGAGGAAATTGAGGCTGAGAGGTTACATCACTCCCTTATATTCAAAAATCATTTATTGTTGCATAGGACTAGCTGCACTCCTTTAGGACTCTGAGTTGTAATAAAGCCAAGGTACATTAAATATTATACAACTTGCATATTTCCTAGATTCAGGAATTCCCCAGTCAGGAAGGAAAATTGCAAGGAGAACAAAAGGTGAGTCTCCTTCCCAGAAACTTGACTTCTTTCTCAGTGAGATGAACAGCAAAAAACCAGTTATCTGTGCCCTTAAAGATATTATAGGATCATAAATTTATAAAAGACTTTATAGGTCATCAAATGCAATCCCCTCATTTTACAGGTGAAAAGCTGAGGTCCAGTGAAATTAAGTGACTTTCCCAAGGTCATTCAAGTAGGAAACAACAGAGGCAGGATTTAAACACAGATCCTAACTTGACAACAATTTTCAATGCATAAAGGCGCGCACACACACACACCCTCCCTACCTTTCTGATATGTAACACATTGGTATTACTTGGTATTAAAGAGAGCAAAAGTAGATGCTAGAAAACATCAGAGAATTAAGTATTTCTCTTTGGGGGAAAACAAAAGCTGGGGCTTTTGGAGTATCTATGTTTATGAAAGATAAAAGGTTTTCTTGAATGGAGAGTATCTGGCTGCAGCTGAATAATAATAAAGAATTAGTACCATACCTTCAAATCTTGTGTAAAGACTTCCTCCACCCAGTCCCAGTCCTTCAGCATCCATATCTATGACAATAACTAGGTGTTGTCCTTGGTCCTGGTTTAATCTGATTTTATTTGGGGTGAGGTGAGGATTAGAGCTCAAGAGAGATTTAGAATAAAAATAACACCACCACCAAAAATAACCATCACCACCACCACAACAAAAAAAGTGCCATAACCCCTCACCCCAACCCTGACTACCCAAACTGGGTAGAATAGTCATGAAGTCAGATATTGGAAATCGTTTCTGGTGCCTTCAAAGCAAGGTCAAAAGGAAAATTTATAGTAAAATATAAGGGGGGATCTAAGAAAAAAACAAGGCCAGTTATTTGGACTACTCTAGATTAGTGCTAGGAAAGCAGCAGGGATGTTGAATTAGACAAGGAATTATCTCCATTTGATTCACTCTTTTGGTCTGTTTTTGTGCTTAGCTGTTTGCAGTCAGGACTGTGCTCCAGTTTCTTCTGAAGTCTCTTTAGTTGCAATTCTCTTCCTCCTACCTTCATTGTTCTCCATGGCAACATCAAAGTCCATGAAGCATCGGACTCTGTGATGAGAGGTGAGTAAAAGGATTAGTTAGAGTAGTTGATTAGTAGCTAGAATACTGGAAAAAAATGAATATAGGACAAATAAACTATATCTCAGAGAGGCAGAAATTGTACTGAGATGCTGTTTATGAGAATATTCTTAATATTGCAATTATAAATTAATTTCTTGGCAACTTGTAAAAAACATAATAATGTACACTTTCCTCTTACCTCTGACCCAATTCCAATCACAATGATTGGTCCTGGAAAAGAAAGCAGCAATGGGTCATGGAACTGGTTTAAGGAAATGACTTCTTGTGATAAACAAAATTGAAACTAAATTAAAAGCAAAAGCAAAAACTGACCTGCTCCTTAAAAAAGGGCAGCATCCTCCAAAAAACGTAGTCAAGAATCATCAAGAATGGTGTGAAACTTCAAATACAGAAGGCATGATTTAGCTTCCAGACCCTTGGAAAACCTGAGGTGTAGTCTAGAGTAAAAAATTTTCCACTTATCTTTTCATACATATGAGTTGAATATACCATAAGTAGTAGGATAGTCACAGGGGGAGATGCACAGAAGACTTCTATCATTTTATTTTTGGTTCTTAGAGCAGATTTCACTTACTCTTCCAGCTACATTCTCAGTCTTACCCTCTCCACCAGAGTACGTCAAGTCTGCCCATTTATCTATGTATCTTTGGGTTTTTCTATGTCTCTGTCTATGTTCCTTTCTTTCTAAAGCTTTCAGTCTCTGCCTCTCTATTTGTCATTGGTTTCTTTCTTTTTGTCTCTATCTCTCTGTTTTGGGGTATGTGGCCTTATGTCATAGAAACCCAACAAGGTCTAAAAGATATGCTGATTTCAAATATATATATATACATATATATATGTATATATATATAATTTCACTCTTTGAAATAATTAATGTGTCGGCATCTTTATTTTTTGTCATTATTTTTTAATTTGTAAATTTCATCTTGATAGATTTATATGTATATGTGACTAAAAATGTACCCCAAAGTCCAAGTGTCTGGTAGTTCTCATGAAAGATCCAAGAAAAGTCATAGCTATTCAGTTGATTGAAATTTAGTCCACAGGATCCTTTAGTCCACCAAATGTTCATCATCCCCAGTATATGTTAGCTGGGAAGAGAAATGAAATTGAATCCTGAATCTTCTCCTCAATTATTACCTCACTGTAGAGAGAGATCAGATAAGGGTCTGTTTGAACAATAATCCTAAAGATAAACACTTATCCATACCTAGGACTTGAGAGATAAGAGAGAGAGAAAAAAAGACTCTGACCTTAAAGGCAATCAAAGGTGGAAGCAACAGAAATGATCTAGACTCAGAACTTCATGTTTTGATTCATTTAACTTCAATGTGTGTGATGTATCTGTGATCTTACCATGTAGACACTCCCTGTAAAGGTGCCCATCATCATCCATCTGTAGCTTCCGAACCTGCGTGACTCTTGCCCAAGTCTTCCCATAAATCTTCAGTAGGTGGTTCACCTAGGATGCTGGGAAACCTTCCTTAATACCTTGATATTACATAAGTACAAGGGAGCAAAAGGGCTATGTCCCTCTTATCCATACTTTCAGCACATCACCTCCACTTCCTTTTATTTTAATTTAATATATGTAAATAGCCTGTTAGAGGAAAGAAAGAGAGACAGACAGACAGACAGACAGACAGACAGACAGACAGAGAGACAGAGAGACAGAGAGAGAGAGGGAGAGCAAACCTATTAGAGTAAAGCACTAAGCCAAATATCTCAATATTTCAAAGAGGATGGGAATAAGAGACAACCACTGTGATTTATAATCCAGGCTAACTTTAAAGGAAGTTAAACTAATCACACTCACTGGGGGGTGGAAGTGCTGATGGGTTGAGGGACAATAAAGAGGTTGCTAGGCCCCAAATTCTCCCTCACAATTGTAGAAATTCTACAATAAGTGATTAATTTCCTTGGTTTAGCATTCTCCTCCTATTTGTGAGTTCTCCCCACATTTCCTCATACTCAAGTGCAAATAGGAGAGCCCTGGTCAAAGGACCCATTGAACAAAAAGAAGATGGAAGCATATACAAAGCTGCCACAAGGCAAACACTAGCCTGACTTAATGAGAACTAGGTAAGCCAAAAGAATTTGCTATTAGCTGGCCAGTATCTTTCTTTTACCCTCCTTGAAACTCCTTCTCTCATCTCTGCACTGTATGCTAAAAATGCTTCTGAGTTCTATCTGAAAGCTCTTGGCTTTAGTGGTAATAATAATCCTGCTAATCACGTTGGCCTTGGTGGTATATTTAGCACTATCGTATTTAGAGCTGGAGAGGAATTTTAGATATAATCTAGAAAAGGAGTGATTTAGTTTTTTGTATTTGACTTCGTCCTGTTGATGGTCTAGTGAAGCCCATATAATCTTTCACTGAATAATATTTTGAAATCCTAAAATACATATTATTTAGGAAACCAATCATATACAAAGTTATCAATTAAAAAAACAAACAAGTTCATGAAACATTGATTAAGAATCCCAAATAAAACACAACTCTTTAATTTTACCAGTGAGGAAACTAAAAAAAAAAGAAATGAAATCACTTGCCCAAGTCCACACACATAATGAGCAAGTCAAGATTCTAACACAGGCCTCCTCATTCCAAATCCGATGTCCTTTCCACTGTAGCATGTACTGTTCAAATTGGGAATCCTGCTCAGGACTCCTGATTCCCCCCTCCTGGGCTCAGGTCACTAGCCCGGGCTCCTCTCATTAATGATGCATTATTGTTATTTTCCACTCCAATAAGCTTATTGATGACTGGTGACATTCTAGTCTTCTACATGGTGAAGGAAGGGCTGTTTGTGTCTCTGCCATGGGAGCAGGGGAGGGTAATTAATAAATACCCAGAGCATTCCATCTTCCTGGGGCACTGGACATGAATATGCATTGGCTGCCTAGTAGTGCATGAAACAGTGCAGCTCTGTGCAGTTGGAAGTGGGGGTGGTTGGGTGTTGGGGAGGGATTGTCCCGAGGCTGGAGGCTGGAAGCACCAGACTGGCTGGTCACTAGGGATTAACATTAAATATTGCTCTCTTCCTTTCAGGGCTGGAGCAGAGTGCTGAGCCTAACTGGGTAGCTTTCATCAGCCATGTAATTCCTAGCATAAGACAAACTGGCAGATGTGAACATAAATACGCCACCACCACCCCACCCCCTCCTGCCTCACCTCAGTGCCCTGATGAGCTGTTAGAGATTTTAAATTACCATTTCAGTAAGATCCAAAAGAAAAGAAAAGAAGAAGATGTATTTGTTAACTTGGGAGCTTTGTTGACTTCAGCTCATGTTCTTCCTATTGTTAGCACCCTCAGGGGATAGGGGATCAAACTGGGGAGTCTAGTTCTGAAAATTCTAGAGCAACACCTTCAGATGTAGCCAGGATGAAGAAACTGAGATTGTGTAGCCCTTTCCAAGGCTCTGTTACTGGCTTCTGCCTTATAAAGGCAATTTTACCCATATGCAGGCTATACAGACAGCTGTATTATGGTAGATACAATTTTAGAGGTTTTAGAAATTGTCTTCTGCTCCTACCCACTAACAAAAAAGAAAGAGGAAGGAAGGAAGGAAGGAAGGAAGGAAGGAAGGAAGGAAGGAAGGAAGGAAGGAAGGAAGGAAGGAAGGAAGGAAAGAAGGAAGGAAGGAAGGAAGGAAGGAAGAAAAGAGATAGGAAAAAAATAGCTTTCCTAATCATAGTGCTGGAAATTTTACCATTTGAGCTACTTTAAGAACAGGATTTACATATACATCTATATCCTTCTATAGCATGTCCGTTAACTTATCCTAAATCCCAAATTCTATACCTATCACAAACAGAATTGATCACAGAATAGAGCTAGAAGTAGGATTCCTGCCACCTTGGACAAATTCAGTAAATTGGAGCAATCCTATATTATGGATATTCTTATATATATTTAAGATAAATTGAAGACTCAGGACATAAGATTGAAGATGTTGGGCAGTGAGGGCCCAGGGTATTCAAAAGAATTGGGGTTAGGCTGGAAAGGATGATTTAGAGATAGTAGAGTGAAGTGAAGGTTTAAGGAAGTCCACAAATGCACAAGGGCAGTACAGAATAGTGAATTTTAAAAAAAAGAAGAGGTGGTTGCTGCTGATTGAGTATATAGAAGTGGGAGAAGGAAGAAGACCATACCATATCCAATCTAATTATTTAACATAACAAGCTCCTTGAAGTTGGGGAAGTGTTGATTTTCACCTTAAAATACATAGGAAACATTCCTTGGCCCCATGCAAAAAGATTAAGAATATGAGCAGCTTTCCCTGACCAGGAGGGACCAGAGATATTAACCCAGAAGATGAATGTATGTGAAAGTAAGAGATCTATCACCAAGATCCTAGATTTAGAGCTTGAAGAAATCTTACAGATTAGTGATGGCAAACCTTTTAGAGACCAATAGAAACTGACTACACTCTCATGCCACATGTGATCCACCCTCTTACCCCAGACAGGGGAGGAAGGAACTGCTCCCATTAGGCTACTGAGCCAAGGGGCAGGTGAAATGAGGAATGTCTATATCTATGGAAGGGAGGAAATGGGCAGCCCCCCTCTGACAGGCATTGCTATAGGTTTACCAACACAGTTATATATAATTGAACCCCCTCATTTCACAGATGAGGAAACTGAAGTCCAGAGAAATGAAGTGATTTTCCTAAGATCACACAACCAGAAAGTAACAGAGTCAGAAATTCAACTCTAAATTGAGTCATCTTTTCCCTGAAGCACAGAAGAGAAGGATTCCAGGTAATACAATAGAAATGGTGGGAAAAGGAAGGTACAAGCAGAAAGACAAATTACTTTGTTCAGTATGAGAATGGAGATAGTTTGGAGGAGGCACAGTCAGCTTCACTCTGGTGGGAAGTCGGTCTGATATGGAGTGTGATGGCCATTGGGGCCTTGGGGGAATGGTAGCCCTAGAGAACAGGGGAAGGAGTCAGCCTGTACTTGGGTAAAGAAGCAAGGAGTGGTGATAGCAAAAAAGTATTCCCTTGACTTGTTAACCTCAGAGGCTAAGTGCTAGGGCCTCAGTGTTAGTCGTCTTTTAATATACAGGTCTGACCTATATCAATCATTCCCCTCTTGTTCCTTTTACCAGTCATAGCATCATTGATCTAGTGGTAGAAGGGACTCAGAGATTATCTATTTCAGCTCTCATTTTACTGAAAGAGAAAGTGCAGCCTATGAAGATAAACCAATTTGCTTGAGGTTATATGGGTAGTAAATTTTTCCTTTTGCATATGGTATTAACTATAAAACAACTATATATAATATGCATTGTATATTATATATATAACATAAATTAATATAATAATTAATATGATCATGTAGAAATTAATTATAAATCTGAAGTCTAGGATTTAAGCTTTCCCAACAGTCTGCTTCTAACTTACCCTTCTAGTATTATTTATTCCCCTTCATTCTAGTCAACCTAGGTCACATGCTATTCCCTCATCACATTTGTATAGACTGGCTCCCATGTCCAGAATATACTCCTTCTTTATCTGTTAATTTTCCTTTTTTTTCTCCCTCTCTCTGAAAGACCCATTTCAAGTTCTTCCTCCTTCTTGGAGATGTCCCTAATTCCACTTTGCTTCGTTAGTGGATGTCTCTCCTGTCCCAAATTTTCTGATGCCACTTCATCTGAATCCCTTATTGACCCTTATAATAATCTGTCTTGTAATATTCTTTACATTAGTACATACCATTTCGAACCTAATTATTTAATATAGCAAGTTCCTTAAAGCTGAGACTGTGTTGACTTTAACATTAAAATACAAAGAAAAGATGTAAAGTCAGAAGGTCTAGATTCAAATATAAGCTCTACCACTTACTACCTATAATGACCTTGAGCAAGTCATCTCACTTCTCAGTACTTCAATTGAAAAATGAAAAGGTTAGACTAGATAAAGTTCTGAAGTTCCCTTCCAATGCTAAAATATTATGGTCTAAGATCACTGAAAAACATAATTTAATTTAAAAAAGACCAAAAAACTCTGTAATACATGATTAACAATGATTCTAAAGGACTGATGATGAAACATGTTGCCTTTCTCCTGACCAAGAGGGGATGTATTCAGGATGGAGAATGAGGGGGGCAGCTAAGTGGTTCAGGGGACATAGTGCTAGGCCTGGAGTTGGGAGGACCTGGGTTCAAAGCTGGTTTCAGATACTTCCTAGGTGTGTGACTCTGGCCAAGTCATTTAACTCTATTTGCCCAGCCCTTTTCCTTCTGTCTAAGAGTAATTGTTAAAACAAAAAAGTAAAGGAGACAGAGACAGAGGATGAGATATACATTTTTTTTAAATTTTATAGTATTTTATTTGATCATTTCCATGCATTATTCATTAAAGACAAAGATCATTTTCTTTTCCTCCCCCCCACCCCCCGTAGCCGATGCGTGATTCCATTGGGTATCACATGTGTTCTTGATTCGAACCCATTGCCATGTAGTTAGTATTTGCATTAGAGTGTTCGTTTAGAGTCTCTCCTCTGTCATGTCCCCTCAGCCATTGTATTCAGGCAGTTGCTTTTCCTCGGTGTTTCTACTCCCTCAGTTTGTCCTCTGCTTATGAATAGTGTTTTTCTCCTAGATCCCTGCAGATTGTTCAGGGACATTACACCGCCACTAATGGAGAAGTCCATTACGTTTGATTATACCACAGTGTGTTTGTCTCTGTGTACAATGTTCTCCTGGTTCTGTTCCTTTTGCTCTGCATCACTTCCTGGAGGTCGTTCCAGTCTCCATGGAATTCCTCCACTTTATTATTCCTTTTTGCACAATAATATTCCATCACCAACATATACCACAATTTGTTCAGCCATTCCCCAATTGAAGGCATCCCCTCGTTTTCCAGTTTTGGGCCACCACAAAGAGAGCAGCTATGAATATTTTTGTACAAGTCTTTTTGTCCATTATCTCTTTGGGGTACAGACCCAGCAGTGCTATGGCTGGATCAAAGGGTAGATATTCTTTTGTCGCCTTTTGGGCATAGTTCCAAATTGCCCTCCAGAATGGCTGGATCAGTTCACAACTCCACCAGCAATGGATTAATGTCCCTACTTTGCCACATCCCCTCCAGCATTCATTACTTTGCATAGCTGTCATGTTAGCCAATCTGCTAGGTGTGAGGTGATACCTCAGAGTTGTTTTGATTTGCATCTCTCTGATTATAAGAGATTTAGAACACTTCTTCATGTGCTTATTAATAGTTTTGATTTCTTTATCTGAGAACTGCCTATCCATGTCCCTTGCCCATTTATCAATTGGGGAATGGCTTGATTTTTTGTACAATTGATTTAGCTCTTTATAAATTTGAGTAATTAAACCTTTGTCAGAGGTTTTTGTTATGAAGATTTTTTCCCAATTTGTTGTTTTCCTTCTGATTTTAGTTACATTGGTTTTGTTTGTACAAAAGCCTTTTAGTTTGATGTAGTCAAAATTATTTATTTTACATTTTGTGATTCTTTCTATGTCTTGCTTGGTTTTAAAGTCTTTCCCCTCCCAAAGGTCTGACATGTATACTATTCTGTGTTTGCCTAATTTACTTATGGTTTCCTTCTTTATGTTTAAGTCTTTCACCCATTTTGAATTTATCTTGGTGTAGGGTGTCAAGTGTTGATCAATTCCTAGTCTCTCCCACACTGTCTTCCAATTTTCCCAGCAGTTCTTATCGAATAGTGGATTTTTGTCCCAAGACCTGGGATCTTTGGATTTATCGTATACTGTCTGGCTGAGGTCACTTGCCCCAAGTCTATTCCACTGATCCTCCTTTCTGTCTCTTAGCCAGTACCAAATTGTTTTGATGACTGCTGCTTTGTAATATAGTTTGAGGTCTGGGACTGCTAGGCCCCTCTCATTTGTGTTTTTTTTTTCATTATTTCCCTGGATATCCTTGATCTTTTGTTATTCCAAATGAACTTTGTTATGGTTTTTTCCAAATCAGTAAAGAAATTTTTTGGGAGTTCCATGGGTATGGCACTAAATAGATAAATAAGTTTGGGTAGGATGGTCATTTTTATTATATTGGCTCGTCCTACCCATGAGCAGTTAATGTTTTTTCCAATTGCTCAAGTCTAGTTTTAGTTGTGTGGCGAGTGTTTTGTAGTTATGTTCATATAGTTCCTGTGTTTGTCTTGGGAGGTAGATTCCTAGGTATTTTATTTTGTCTAAGGTGATTTTGAATGGGATTTCTCTTTCTAGTTTTTGCTGCTGAGCTGTGTTGGAGATATATAGAAAAGCTGATGACTTATGTGGGTTTATTTTGTATCCTTCAACTTTGCTAAAGTTGTTGATTATTTCGATTAGCTTTTTGATTGAATCTCTAGGATTCTTTAGGTAGACCATCATGTCATCTGCAAAGAGTGATAACTTGGTCTCCTCCTTGCCTATTTTGATGCCTTCAATTTCTTTTTCTTCTCTAATTGCTACTGCTAGTGTTTCTAGTACAATGCCAAAGAGATATATATTTTTTGACATGAGAAGTGTAGTATTTTTTTTTGTTTGACTATTCATATTTGTTCCAAGGATTTAGTTTTCCTTTTTCTTCCTTTTTTCAATGTATAGTGATGTAGGGTAGAGGGAGAGAAAATATATTAAAAAAAATTTTTTTTGCTTCTGACTTCACACAATGTTCAGCATGTAATAGATTTATAATGAATATTAGTTGAATTGAATTGAACTTAACCCAAGCAAAGTGACCTGGTCATCTTGAAAGGGAATAATAAGGATAGTGGCCCTTGCCTTTGTTAGAAGGGGGAGAGACTTAACAACTGTGCTGACTTTTGTATTTGAAGAAAATGCTATTGGCTCATCTTCAGCGAAGGATGGCTTGGTGCTGGTGCTTCTTACCCACATTTGGCTTAGTTTGGCAAGGTCTCCACTTTGATTCAGGGTGCCCACTTGTAAGGGGAGACCTTGAGGTTCCACTCTGTGGCCATGGAAGGGAATTTCCTCTACACGTATACTACATGTATGAAGTTAATGAGCTTACATGAAGTTTGGGTGGTATAATACTACCATAGAAGGTACACTAAATTCTAATCTGGATCCTGTCATTAATCAGTTCTAAAACCTTACAGAATTTAGAATGAAAAGAGACCTTAGGGATCATGTTGTCTGTTCCCCTTAATATTAGGGTAAAGGAAATGAGGCCCAGAAAGTTTAACTGGCTCACTCAAAGCCACGCAGGGACTTAAGAAACACATCTAGGAATAAACAGACAAGTTCCGGCACTATGTTTTATACCTTTCCCACTACATGTGGGACTTGCCCAGGGCAAATTATATCATCCATGTCTTAGTTTCCTTATTTGTAAAATGGGAGGGTCATACCAATCTCTTAGCTCTCTCCCAACTCTGAAATTCTGTGGATCTCAGTCATTGACTAGTTTATTAGTACCAATTTAGCTCACCAGATGTGAAATCTGTGGGAAGGTGGCAGCTTCAATTCTCTCCACATCTCAGAATGTGGCGGCTTCTCATCTGTTTCTAAATCAACAGGGAAATTTGATGACTAGGAAGAAATTTTAAAATAAATTGGAGTCTAAATCTTTCCCCACCACCTCAGGAGGATAAAATTGTCCACAAAACTCATTTCTTGCTATGCTTCAACCTCTAGAATCCCGGTCCCAGTCACTAGTGAGCAAAGACATCTGGAGACCGGGGAGAGTCAAGCTTAAAACTTTCCCTTCCATTCTTCTTATAGACAGGGAGGCAGAGGAATGAGGAAGAAGAGAGCCTGGGCTCCCATCAGAAGTCAGTGAGGTTGACTTCAAAGGTCCAGCTGAAAATTCCTCTAATATTTGTGCCTAGGTGAACCAGAAAGAACCCAGGTTAAGAAATTAGAAGTCCAGGGTCCATCACTAACTTTCTGGGTTACCATAGAGAAGGTTGATCCATTTTTCCTTTTATCAACATGTAAAAAGATATCATTACATATATGTTGCATTTACATTCATATGTAATCATATATTGATATTATATAAATCTATAAAACACATATATAGACCTATATGTATATGAATATTTATTTATTTATGAGTCATATATTACAGACAGTGCTGTGGATAGAGTGCTGAGCCTGGAATCCAAAGGGCCTGAGTTCAAATTTGTCCTCAGCTATTTCCTAAGCAAGCTACTTAATCTCTGACTCATTTTCCTTAACTATGAAATGGGAATAATAATAGTACCTACCTCATAGAGTTGTGAGGACCAAGTGAGATACTTGTGAAGTACTTATGACAGTGCCTGTTATATTAGCCAGATATTTATATGCATACATGTAGCATAGACACGCATAGGTGTACACATGTATGCGGTGTGTGTATGTTTCCTGACTTTCATTGAGTACAATGAGGCCTTGATGGTTGAGGTCTGACTTTTTATGTACTCTAATGATTGTATCAGTCCATTCCACAATAGAAGACCTGGTGGTGGCAGATGCCAGAGAAGGGTGACAGCTCCCGGGAAAGACTCCCATATACCAGAGTTAAAAGGAAAACCAAAAAAGGACACCTTTCTATTGCAGTTGCCATATTGCCCTAATCTACCCTTAGCTGGCTGAGAAATGCTCTTAGAAAAGAACAGCCACCTCAATTAAAAAACATAGTCTCCTTTCCTCCCCCAGCCCTGCACCCCCACGACTCTTATGAACTGTGCATTTCACATCTCTGGTGCTCCGTTCCGTAAAATAACATCTGTCATCGCCAGCAGCCCTCAGAAAGCCCTGGTGCTTGGCAGTTTGCTCTATAGGCATAGTGCTAGGGAAGGAGAAGGGGGGGAGACTCACAGAGATGTTTGCAAAGTTAGGACTGAAAGAGAAGCCCTGAGGGAGGGAATTGGGTTGAATTTGATGTTGTGTTGGTACTCTCAAAGGGTGCATCTTCAGATGTGCACTGTGGTTATTTAGTAAGTTCATAAATACGCTACTTGTCTCCTCAACTAAAGTCTTCTAGGAAAGAGACTTTGTTTTTGCTTCTTTACAATCACCACAGTGCCCAGTCCACAGTTGAACTCAATAAACTCTTCTTTCTTCTTCCTCATTCTGCTGCCTCCCTAACTATAGGAAGCAATAGAAGGGAATGTTTTAAGTTTGACTCTTCTCAGTTTCCAAATGTCTTTGCTCACTTGAAACTGGGGCCAAGATTCCAGGCTAAAAGCACAGCAATGAATGAAAAAAATGACCATGACCAAATATCTGTTAGTCAATCAATAAACATCTACTATGTGTCTGCTAGGTGCCAGGGACACTGCTAAGCACTGGGGATACAAAAAATATCTGCTCTCAGGAAACTCACAGTCTAATAAAGCAGACAATATGCAAGCAACTATATACAAATAAGCTATGTACAGGATAAATTGGAAAAAATCAAGAAGGAAGGTACTAGATATCAGAGAGACTGGGGAAGGAAGAACGGAAGGAAGGAAGGAAGGAAGGAAGGAAGGAAGGAAGGAAGGAAGGAAGGAAGGAAGGAAGGGAGGGAGGGAGGGAGGGAGAAAAGAAGGAAAGAAGGAAGGAATGAGGGAGGGAGGAAAAAAGAGCGAGAGAGAAAAAATGAGCATTTACTAGGCATATATTATGTGCCAGGCACTGTGCTAAGTTATTAAGAAAGAGTATCTCATTTAACCCTCAGAACAATTGTTAAAGGTAAATGCTATTATTCCCCTCATTTTGTAATGAAGGAAACTGAGTCAAACAGAAGATAAATGATTTACCTAGGGTACATAGTAACTTTCTGCAGTCAGATTTGAACTCAGGTTTTCTTGACTCCAGATTTAATTTTCTATCTTGCATGCCACCTATGTGGACAACATCAAGGTCCCAATACCTTTGATATAGGTTTGCCCCCACCACCTCAACAATAGACAAAATCTCAGAAGATGTTGTGATGGATTAAACTCTCACTGACAGTCTTCCAAAATCATTCTAGCCCAAACTGTTGCTATATTGAGACCTCCAATGCCTGAGACCTCATTAGAGAAACATGCAACAAAAAGGGGAAAAAAAACAAACTGGTATGTACATGTATCTCCCCCAAGCTACACTGCTCTACCACAAGGACAGTTCGTTTCTCTCTTTAACTCTCCCTCCTTCCAACATACTCAGTTCTACAACCAGAATAAAAGGCTAGTTTAGGGAATACCAATTGAGAGGCCAGGACTCAGCTTCTATACTGCCTACAGGCAGCCTCTGAGTGAGAGAGAAGTGATGCCTTCATTAAGGCTATCAGCAACACCAACTCTCTTATTGTTTTTGCAGTTCAACTTCCTTGCCTCAATGATGGTGGTAATAGGTAGCAGCTAATGCTATCTTCAGGAGCACTAATAAAGACACAGGGTACAGGGAAAGACATGTTGAAATCCTACTGTCTTTTGACATAATGATTTAGTCTGGTTGGACTCGACCCCTTCTGCCAGATGGAGAAGGGGGAAAATGTGTCAGAAACAGCGAGAATGACTGATGCCTTTTACAGCCCCTGAAAACAAAGGAATTCTGCCAACTTGTGTCTTTATCCTTATCTAGACTACTCATGATTTGTGTAATCAGGTCAACAAGAAGTTATTATGTGCTTGCTAAATGCCAGGCACTGTGCTAAGCACTGGTGTTACAAAGAAAGGCAAGAAACAGTCTCTTCCTTCAAGTTCATAGACTAGACAGAAAGGGAAAACAAACAAAAACCAAGGTAGAAACAGAATAAACTGTGATAATCAACAGAGGTAAGGCACTAGCATAAAGAGATGAGGTTGGGGTGGCTCAGTGGATAAAGAGCCATCTGGAGACCTGGCTTTAAATCTGGCCTCAGTCACCTCCTAGTTGTGTGACACTGGGCAAGTCTGACTAGCTCTTACTGCTTTTCTGTATTGATAGCAATACTCCATATTGATTCTAAGACAAAAGATAAAGGTGAGAGAGGAAGATTTGGAGAAGTTTCATGTTGGGGTGAGATCTTAAGTGCTATTCAAAGGAAGGCAGGGAATGCAAGAGATACATAAGAGAGGTAGATAATTCTCAGAGAGGAGAGAGCTAGATTGTCTTAGATCCAGAACATCATTGGATTCAACTCTGAAATTCCACGATTTTATAATTTTACAAAAGACGACTCTTTTAATTAAGCACACTTTTGGCAGATATAACAAAATTAGGCTTATAGCACAAGGAGAGTAGCCCTGGAGTAGATACTTGGTATCCCTCCCTACCGCCTTCCTTCTTTCCTTTCTTTCCTTCTTCCTTCCCTTTTATCTTCCTTCCTTCCGCCCTTCCTTCCTTCCTTCCTTCCTTTCTTCCTTCCTTCCTTCCTTCCTTCTCCATCTTCCTTTTTTCCTCTCTCCCATTCTTTTCCCCCCTCTCTTCCTAAATATTCCATGCACCATACAGCTATGCCCTGCCACTTAAGTCACCATGACAACTGAGTTCTGTGATAATTACAGCCCAGGCAGCAAGGTATCTTTTCCATCAGGAGCTCCACTGCTCATTCTACATCCATTACCCTACTCCTTAACCCAGGATGTGAATTAGCCTCTCTTTAGATCTGCATGATAATCAGAAATCACATTTTAAAAGCTGTAGGAGAAGGGGGGAAAGAGGGAAGGAAGGAAGGAAGGAAGGAAGGAAGGAAGGAAGGAAGGAAGGAAGGAAGGAAGGAAGGAAGGAAGGAAGGAAGGAAGGAAGGAAGGAAGGAAGGAAGGAAGGAAAGAAAAGGAGGACAGAAAGGTAATAGGACAAAGAAGGAAGAGAATAGAGGGAAAGAAACAGGTTAGGTAGGAAAGTTGTAAGTCAGGGAAATGGGAAAAGGAAAAGATGCAAGAGAAATAAGTTAGAAGAAAGCAATGTAAAAGAGGAAGAGTGAAGTAGAGAAAATATAAAAATATGAAGAAAGAACAGGTTTAGTAATAAACCTGGGAGGAAAGAGAAGGGATGAAAGAAGCTTGCATGGAAGAAGAAACTGAAACAAAGATGAAAGAAGAAGAATGAGTGGAAAGAGTGGTGAAGAGAGCAATGACATTGAGGAGTGTTTGGCTCTTCACATAATCCTTAATTATTGCCACGATGTTTTCCATCTCTATCTGCTCTTTGATCTCTGGTGTTACATTTTAAATATGAGCAACAAAACGCCAGCATCTCATGTTTAAAAACCTGATGAGGCTCGACTTCAAAGTGAGAAATAGAACAAAACGTCTCAGCCTGGCTGGCTTTGCTGGCCCAATTAGGTTAAATGGGGCCCTGAAATCCTTTCTTGATCCGAGCTTCTCCTCACTGTGCTTTCCCAGTCTGTCAGGCTTAATGAATTTAGGGGTTGGGGGTGGGTTGGAGAGCCCCTTTCTGCTCCTGCCACTACTTCCCTTTGAGCCAAGGGGACAATAGAACAGAAACTTTCTGGGTGGGACTCCAGGCCCCTGGCCCCTGACAGCCTACTCTCTTCCTCTGGCACTCAGGAGCCAGGACCAGACTGATTCCCTCCCATCTGCTCTCTTAAATCTCTGGGAAGAGACTATTCCAAACTGACAGATGTCTGAATGAGCCCTGTGATGTGGTTGGGATCTGATCTTGGAGCACACAGCCCAGCCCTTCAGTGGTGGTACAAAGCTACATTGGGAGGCAGTGTGTTCGCTAGAAAGACCTCCAGATAGATATCTGGGTTCTAATCCATGCTCTGCCACTAATTCAAGATGTGTCATTTTCAGCATTTCATTTACACTTTCTGGGCTTCTGTTTTGTTTGTTTGTTTGTTTTATTTGTAAAATGATATTGGAATAGACAATTTGGACAAAATGCCCAAACAGAAGCTATATTGTCTATGGAAAGAAGGAGCAAGCATGTATATGTTATACACCCAAAATGCATGGTAAACCCCATGCTATATACATGGGAAATAGATGGAGCTAGAGTGTTCATCCCCTAATTTTGATTAGCTGTGTGATCTTGGGCAAATCAATTCCTCTCTCTGGACTTCAGTTTTATCATCTGTTAAATGATAGCTTTTTACTAGATTGTCACTAAATCCCTTCTAGCCTTACTATTCAGTGGCAAGAATATTGGCTTTGAAATCAGATGACTTGTGTTTGAACTTTAGCTCAACCAAAGCTTACTGCATGTAGGATTTAGGCCAAGTTCCTGATTTCTTTGGGCCTCAGTTTTCTCATCTTCAAAATCAGAGAATTACATAAAATGGCGTTCCAGTTACAAATCTATGTCCCCTGTCAGCCCTCTCTCTGCCTCTGCCACTTAGGAGCCAGGACTAGGCTAGATCTCTTCCATCTGCTCTCTTTCACCTATAAATCTATGTTCCTAGAATGAAACCATCACTATAATCTGGCAATAAAAGGAGGCAAGAAGTCTTGGAAAGATAGGAGTGAAGTAAATGGTGTGTCTCCTCATCACAATCCCAAAATGTCTCATTGGATGCCCTAAAGGAACCAGGGGAAAGCAAAAGGAACATAACGATGAGATTAATTTCCTGTAAGACCACTTTGATCAGGCCATTTCTCTGCTTAAACATTTCAATAGCTCCTCTCTGCTGAAAGATAAATTCCCAGCTCTTTAGTCCAGCATTCAAGGTCATCAGGGTCTCTCTCCAATCTACATTTCAACACAAATAAAATCAACCAGTACTTGTTAATATATTCCTATGGGGAGGTGTGGGGGAAACTATACCATTTGCTGTAGGGGCATGCAAAAAGTGGTAAAATACCGTCTTCAAAGTCTTCAAGCACAGTACAATCTAGATAGAGAGACAGCAGCAGTAGGTGAATAGTTAAACAAGAGAAGCAAATCACATTCCAGGGTGGCTGAAGAGTTCAAAAACAAATCTTTGCTCTCTGGGCCTCAATGTCCTCATCTGTAAACTGATATCTGAGGGCTTGTTCAACAAACTCTGAATCTATAGTTCTATGAAACATGATGAATTACCTAATTAATACATCATTTAAACAGTAAATGTTTAATAGGAGAGCAAAAAGGGAAGAGGTGGAGCTGTTTCTGGTAGACTTTACATTAGATTTGCATCTTGAATGGGTGGCAGGATTTGAATAAGCAGAAATTTGCAAGAAAGAAGTCCATGAAAGATAAAAAGAAATGTGGACCCAGGTTGGAGAGTTAGTTGGAAAAGATTTTATTCATTAAATAATGAAAACTCATAGAAAACATCTCTCCCTACCTCCATACATGAATCCCCCATTTTAGTATTAGTTATCTGTTTATTGTACCTTGAACAACATACCTTGAATATTTCTGATTCTATAATCTTGTAAATGACTGTTCCCCTACCTAGATCACCTTTCCCCTCCTTTTTACCTGTTGAATACTGTCCATCTTTAAAAGCCCAACTCAAATCCTACAAATTCCAAGAAGACCCCCAGCCCAGCCCAATTTCCCTCCAAAACTCTTACCATTTGGGATATTTCTTTTACATCATGGGAAGCATGCAGGCATTTAAAAAACCAACTATTCATAAGATCATAGATCTAAAGCTGGAAGGGGCCTCAAAGGCCATCTAGCACAAATCCCCTCCCCCAATTATGAAGATGAGGAATATGAGATTCAAAAAGGGTAAATAACTAGATCATCACACAGTGGTTAAGCAGCAGAGCTTTGGCTTAAACTCCATTCTTCTGATCCTGAATCCAAAGCTTACTCTTGTTGCTCTACATTCATAATCTGGTATAATTATTCCATCATATGAAAAATATTGTGTTCTTTGCCAACTATTCAGTACCACAAAAGCCTTGCTTAAGCATGAGAAGACTTATATGAACTGAGATAAAGAACATTAAGCAGAACCAAAAAATAATATACATGATGATTATTTAATGCTAATGGAAAGAATAAGAACAACAAAACAATTGGTACTAAAAAGTCTAAAATAACCAAACTTTGCCCCAAAGAAGATACAGGTATGTATTTTCTTCACTTACTTTTTTTTTTTCATTTTAAAGGTTTTATTGATTTTTGACATTATAAACCTTTATATATTACTCCCATTTCTTGGCAGATCTTTTGTAATAAAATAAAAAAGTTAAGTGAAACTAATAATATAATAGCCTCATTTGAAAGTGCATGTGATATTTCACATCTATAGTGCACTCTCTCTTTTTAAAATTAATAGAAATATCTTTTCGTTCCCTCCTGCTTCACCTCCTTAAAAAATCTGTATGTATAATCATGTAAAAGAGATTCTCTAGTCATGTTAAAAAAATCTATGTACCCTGGATTCTAAATCTATCACTTCTCCATAATAGAGAGCATATTTCATCATGTGGAAAAACAGAAACCAATACTATTGAGGGACTTGTGAATTTTGAATTCCAATTCTGGAAAGCAATTTGTAATTATGCATAAAAAGTTATTAAATAATGCATGTCTTTTTACTGAGCAATCCTGTTGTGAAGGAAAGAAGGAAGGAAGGAAGGAAGGAAGGAAGGAAGGAAGGAAGGAAGGAAGGAAGGAAGGAAGGAAGGAAGGAAGGAAGGAAGGAAGGAAGGAAGGAAGGAAGGAAGGAAGGAAGGAAGGAAGGAGGGAGGGAGGGAGGGAGGGAGGAAGGAAGATGTTTTGATTTGCATTCACAGTCTGTCAGTTCTTTCTCTGGAGGTGTATGGCATTTTTCATTATGTCTTTGAGATTGTTGGGGATCAATGTTTTGCTGAGAATAGCTAAATCATTCACATTTGCTCATCAAACAATATTGCTGTTATTGTATACAAATGCTTTTCTAGTTCTGCATCAGCTAATGGACGTCTTTCCAGATTTTTCTAAAATAATCCTTTTCATTATTTCTTATACCATAATGCTATTCCATTAAAATAATGTATCATGACTTGTTCAGTCATTTTCCAGTTGATGGGAATTCCCTCAATTTCATATACTTTGCCATAAAAATGGTTACAAATAGTTTTGTATAAGTAAGTCCTTTCTCCTTTTTTTGGAACTTTTTTTGATAGAGATCTACTAGTGATATTGCTGGATCAGAGCATAAATAGTTTCATAACACTTTTATGTGCTCTTTTGGTCATAGTTCCAACTTGCTCTCCAGAATGGTTAAATTAGTTCACAACTCCACCAACAATGCATTAGAGTCTCAATTTTCCTACATCACTCCCAATATTTATCATTTTCCTTTTATGTCATATTAGCTAAACTGATAATTGTGAGGGGGTCCCTCAGAGTTGTTTTATCTCTAATCAATACTAGTTTAGTACATTTTTCATATGACTATAGATAGTTTTGATTTTTTCTCCTGAAAAGTCCCTGATTTTATGTCGTAAAATGAATTGTATTTTTAAATTTTTATCTTGGTTCTCAGTATATTTGAGAAATGATCCTTAATCAGAGAGACATTCTGTAAAATCCCCCCACTCCAGATTTCTGCATCCCTTCTATTCTTGGAGGCATTGTTTTGTTTGTGCGAAGCATTTTTAATTTAATGTAATAAAAAATCATCCATGTAAATCCTGTAATGACCTCTATCTTTTGTTTGGTCATAAATTCTTCCCTTGTCTATAAATGTGGCAGGCAAATTATTCCATATTCCTCTAATTTACTTAATGTAACACCTTTTATATCTAAATCCTCTGCCTATTTATTATATGGTGTCATATTTTGGTCTATACTTAGTTTCTGGAAAACTATTTTCCAGTTTTTCCAACAATTTTTGTCAAATAGTGATTTTTTTCTCCAAAAGTTTGGATCTTTGAATTTATCACATATTAAATTATAGTCATTTATTACTGTGTATTGTATCCCTAATCTATTCCATTGATCTACCACTCTATTTCTTATCCAGTATAAGATCGTCTTTATGATTATCACTTGATAATGCAGTTCAATTTTCAAATCTTATAATTTGTTTCTCCATATCTTATTTTTCACAAATATTCCCACTTCCCTAGTCACACAGCTGCCACCCCAGTCTCATACTTGTTGCTTTTCTTCTGGATTAATTAAATAGCTTTATAATTAATTTATTTCCTACCTCAAGTCTCTCCCCACTCTAATTTTTCCTCCACTCAGTAATTTTCCTAAAACTTAAGTCTACCTGTCATCCCTTTTCTCCTATGCAATAAACTTCAATAGTTCCCTTTTATATCTAAAAATGAAATACAAATTCATTTCTGTCATTGAAACCTCTTTGTGACCTAGTGCTTTCCTACTTTTCCAGTCTTCATATGTTCTACTCTCCATATACTCTGTAATCCAGTCAAACTGTCCTGTCTACTATTGCTCACATTTGACAATTTATCTCCCATTTCCATGTCTTTTGTGAGTCAAATCTCTATACCTAGAATGATCTCCCTCACAACTTGCATTTCCTAGAATCTCTTGGTTCCTTGAGTATGTTGTGATCAAAATAAGGCAAACTGAGGCACAATATTCTGAGCATGTTCAATTTAATAGTAAAGTGCAAATTTACCAATAAATAGGATCTCAGATTCCTCAGCAAAGCTAAGCATCTGAATGAAGGGAACAATTCCCATTTATAGTTTTGGGGAAGGATTGGGGCAAAGAACAGAAATTCATAGGTAGAGAACAAGTTATAATTGGTAACAAAAGCTTGACATCATGAATACCAAAATCAATATGACTGGTTAAAGAACTGAAGAGTGGAGGACAATATGATTGGTTAAAATTTGGGAATGGAGGCAAGTAGATGGTCACTGGAAAGATAACCAGGTTCAGGAAAAAAAGACACTGTGGTTTGAAATATGGTTTCAGACACTTCCTAGTTGTGTGATCTTTGTCAAGTCACTGAACCCCAAATGCCTATCCTTGACTGCTCTTCTTCGTTGGAACTGAGACTTACTTCAGATTTTAATACAGAAAACATGGGTTCTAATTTGTTTTTAGATTGGTTTTGAGAGGCAACCCCATCTTTTTCTCTTATAACTAATAAATGTTTATTGCATGAGTTCACCTGCAAAGTTAAAAATAGTGGACCAGACGTCCCTGGAAAACAAATCAGACATCCTTGAAGAATAACTGGGTGGCATAAACATACAGAATCACTGGTGTCCACTTGCCTCTCCTAAGGATAACAAATTTCCTTGAGACAAGAATAGAACAGCGATTAGCGGAACTGGATTTCTAAACATAACTCACTATAGGACAGTTGAATTTCTGAACTAAGCTCAAAGACAAAGAACTATAACAGGCACTTACAGAACAAAATCAACTGTAATAGGATCAATAAAATAAAATGATACAGAATCAATCTGATTATTTCAAGA
The DNA here is from genome assembly GCF_027887165.1 of Monodelphis domestica. NCBI lineage: Eukaryota > Metazoa > Chordata > Mammalia > Didelphimorphia > Didelphidae > Monodelphis > Monodelphis domestica. The sequence continues at coordinate 591,285,605 of NC_077227.1, read as the reverse complement.
ATTCAGCTGAAATACCACCTTCTCAGAGGAACCATGGTTGATTCCTCCCCTTCTCTAAAGTCACTTTCCCTCTGCTCTAAATTTATCTTCTATATTATGATTTGTATTCAATACATGTTCAAATGTAAGCTCCTGGAGGCCCAAGATCATTTTTGTTTTTACTCTGTTTTAGTCTGCATTGTATGTATCCTGAAAGTTTTAAAAAGTTTATTTCTTTAAAAAAATTAGTTTTTACATAATGATTTCAGATTTACAGAGGATTTTCCACAGAGAAACCATATTAAGTAGGTAATAGAAATATCCCCCCCCCCATTTTAAAGTTTAGGAAACTGAGATCATGTGGCCATGAATATATAGTGCTGTCTCTCAGTTTCCATTTTGTTTATTATATCCCGAACTTCTATGAATGAATATCAGAGATGAATTAAGTTATGACCTTGTGAGCTTTGAAAGAGCCACCAGATCCAGGAATTGGAGTCCAAAGAAATGTCTATCAGTAGCTGCAGCCCTGAGCACCTCATTTCCCTTCAGGTGGCCTTGCAGTCCCAGATCTCAAACTATTATATAAAGCAGTGGTCATCAAAACAATTTGGTACTGGCTAAGAGACAGAAAGGAGGATCAGTGGAATAGACTTGGGGTAAGTGACCTCAGCTAGACAATCTATGATAAGCCCAAATATCCCAGCTTTGGGGACCAAAATCCAGTATTTGATAAAAACTGCTGGGAAAATTGGAAGACAGTGTGGGAGAGATTAGGTTTTGTTGAACATCTCACATCCCACACCAAGATAAACTCAGAATGGGTGAATGACTTGAACATAAAAAAGGAAACTATAAGTAAATTAGATGAACACAGAATAGTATATATGTCAAATCTTTGGGAAAGGGAAGATTTTAAAACCAAGCAAGAGTTAGAAAAAAATCAAAAAATGTAAAATAAATAATTTTGATTACATCAAATTAAAAAGTTTTTGTACAAACAAAACCAATGCAACCAAAATTAGAAGGGAAGTAACAAATTGGGAAACAATCTTCATAACAAAAACCTCTGACAAAGGTATAACTACTCAAATTTATAAAGAGTTAAACCAGTTGTACAAAAAATTAAGCCATTCTCCAAATGATAAATGAGCAAGGGACATGAATAGGCAATTTTCAGTTAAAGAAATCAAAACTATTAATAAGCACATGAAAAAGTGCTCTAAATCTCTTATAATAAGAGAAATGCAAATCAAAACAAATTTGAGGTACCACCTCACACCTAGCAGATTGGCTAACATGACAGCAAAGGAAAGTAATGAATGCTGGAGGGAATGTGGCAAAGTAGGGACATTAATGCATTGCTGGTGGAGTTGTGAATTGATCCAACCATTCTGGAGGGCAATTTGGAACTATGCCCAAAGGGCAATAAAAGACTGTCTGCCCTTTGATGCAGCCATAGCTCTGCTGGGTTTGTACCCCAAAGAGATAATAAGGAAAAAGACTTGTATAAGAATATTCATAGCTTCACTCTTTGTGGTGGCCAAAAATTGGAAAATGAGGGGATGCCCTTCAATTGGGGAATGGCTGAACAAATTGTGGTATATGTTGGTGATGGAATACTATTGTGCTCAAAGGAATAATGAACTGGAGGAATTCCATGTGAACTGGAATGACCTCCAGGAATTGATGCAGAGTGAGAGGAGCAGAACCAAGAGAACATTGTACACAGAGACAGATACACTGTGGTACAATCGAACGTAATGGACTTCTCCATTAGTGTCAATGCAGTGATCCTGAACAACCTGCAGCGATCTACGAGGGGAAAAAAACAAACTATCCTCAAGCAGAGGACAAACTGAGGGAGTAAAAACACCGAAGAAAAACAACTGCTTGATTACATGGGTAGAGGGGATATGGACTGGGGATGTAGACTCTAAATGAACATCCTAGTGCAAACACCAACATCATGGAAATAGGTTCTGATCAAGGACATAAGTAATACCCAGTGGAATTGCATGTCAGCTATGGGAAGGGGAGGAGTTGGGGAGGGAGGGAAAGAATATGACTCTTGTAACCAAGGAATAATGTTCCAAATTGACTAAATAAAATTAAAAATAAAAGAAAGGCTTCATTTTAGAAAGAGTACTCTTGAAAGAAGGTAAAAATGTTAAGAGGCTTCAGCAGGAGAGGCGGAGTCAAGATGATGGCCTAGAAAGAGCAGAAGTTCAGACCTCTGAATACCCTTCATAACTGATCATAAACTGAATGCTCCCAGAGGACTGAAAAGCAAACTTAACAAGAAGACAGAGCCAAGGAAGCCTTCTGCTGGACTTAATTCAAAAGGTATGCCCCCCAAAAATCTGGAATCCGAGAACACTCGGGTTTAAGGAGAAGACAGAAGGAAGGTCCCAGGACCCATTCCCCCCTCCCACCCAGAGTGCTAAGACTCCCAGACTCCAGAGGCAGCGGGAACTTCTGGGAGCCAAAGGTGCTGGTCTGGAGGGCATACATTGCAACCAGGGCTGTGATAAGTTCAGAGTGTCCAACACAGGTGGCAGGGAATGAGCTAGAGAGGGAGAAAAGACCTGGCAACCTAGCCAGAGCTGTGGAGATCCTCCATATTTCCTCCAGCCTTCCAGGAAGATTAGAACTCAGAGCACATCCAGCCCAACTAAGCTGAACTTAATCCCATCAAAAGTCTCCAGAACTCAGGGAAGCCCAGGCTCCACACCCATCCTCACTGACAGTGGGATTGTAATCCAATCAAAAGCCTCCAGAAGACAGGGAAGCTCAAACCCCAACAAACCTCCACCAGAGACTACACTAAGAGATTTCCTGTTAAAGCTCCAAGAGGGGAGACTGACAGAAGCCCCCAAACCAAAAAAAAAATGAGAGGAGCAAGAGCACAGACAAATACGGGGACTAAAGAAGGGGTGAATTTGAGCAAACAACAGAAAAAGAAGAAAGAAACTACAATAGACAGCTTCTACTCAGGAAATGGAACATAGGGGGAGAGATCAGCAAATGATAAATCAGAATTCCCAGTGAATTGGATACAGGCTGTGGAAGAAGTCAAAACACAATTAAGAGAGGCTGAAGACAATTGGGAAAAGAACTTAAAAATTAAGATAAGTCATCTGGAAACAGAGCAAAACGCAAGAAAATAGAGTGGATTAGAATCCCAAACCCTACCATATGCTGCCTGCAGGAAACGCACATGAGGAAGGTAGATATGCATAGGGTGAAAGTAAGAGGATGGAACCAAATCTATTGGGCATCAACTGATAAAAAGAAGGCAGGAGTCACAATCATGATATCTGACAAAGCCTAAGTAAAAATAAATCTAGTTAAAAGAGATAGGGAAGGTAACTACATCCTGATAAAAGGCAGTATAGACAATGAGCAAATATCTGTACTCAATATGTATGCACCAAATGGCATAGCATCCAAATTTCTAAAGGAGTAACTAGAAGAGCTCAAGGATGAAATAGACAGAAAAACTATATAAGTTGGAGATCTGAACCTTCCTCTATCCAAACTAGATAAATCAAACCAAAAAATAAATAAGAAAGAGGTGAGAGAAGCAAATGAAATATTAGAAAAATTAGAGTTAGTAGACATGTGAAGAAAAATAAATAGGGAAAAAAAGGAATACACCTTCTTTTCAGCAGCACATGGAAAATTCACAAAAAATGACCATTTATTAGGGCATAAAAACATTGCAAACAAGTGCAAAAGGGCAGAAATAATAAATGCAACCTTCTCAGATCACAATGCAATGAAAATAATAATTAGTAAGGGTGCATGGATAGATAAATCAAAAATTAATTAGAGATTAAATAATATGATTCTTTAAAACCAGCTAGTTAAAGAACAAATCGTAGAAACAATTAATAACTTCATTGAAGAAAATGACAATGGTGAGACATCCTTTCAAAACCTGTGGGATTCAGCCAAAGCAGTACTCAGGGGAAAATTTATATCCTTTAGTTCATATATAAACAAATTAAGAAGGGCAGAGGTCAATGAATTGGGCATACAAATTAAAAAACTAGAAAGTGAACAAATTAAAAATACTCAGATGAAGACTAAATTAGAGATCCTAAAAATCAAAGGAGAAATTAATAAAATTGAAAGTCAAAGAACTATTGATTTAATAAATAAGACAACAAGCTGGTAGTTTAAAAAACAAATAAAATTGACAAAGTACTAGTCAGTCTAATTAAAAAAAGGAAAGAAAAAAACCAAATTGACAGTATCCAAGATGAAAAGGAAGACCTCACCTGTAATGAAGAGGAAATCAAGGCAATCACTAAAAACTATTATGCCCAATTATATGGCAAAAAATATGGCAATCTAAGTGATATGAATGAATACTTACAAAAATATAAATTGCCTAGACTAAAAGAAGAAGAAATAAATTACCTAAACAACCCCCTATCAGAAAAAGAAATTGAACAAGCCATCAAAGAACTCCCTAAGAAAAAATCCCCAGGTCCAGATGGATTCACAAATGAATTCTATCAAACATTCAAAGAACAGTTTACCCCAATACTATACAAACTATTTGAAATAATAAGCCAAGAAGGGGTTCTACCAAATTCTTTTTACGACACAAACATGGTACTGATCCCAAAGCCAGGTAGATTAAAAAGAGATAAAGAAAACTATAGGCCAATCTCCCTAATGAATATAGATGCAAAAATCTTAAATAGGATACTAGCAAAAAGACTCCAGCAAGTCATTACAAGGATTATCCACTACAATCAGGTAGCATTCATACCAGGAATACAAGGATGGTTCAATATTAGGAAAACCATCCACATAATTGACCATATAAATAAGCAAACCAACAAAAATCACATGATTATCTCAATAGATGCAGAAAAAGCCTTTGACAAAATACAACACCCATTCCTATTGAAAACACTAGAAACAATAGGAATAGAAGGGCCTTTCCTAAAAATAATAAACAGTACATACCTAAAACCATCAGCAAACATCAACTGCAATGGGGAAAAACTAAAAGCCTTTCTAATGAGATCAGAAGTCAAACAAGGATGCCCATTATCACCTTTATTATTTAATATTGTACTAGAAACACTAGCAGTAGCAATTAGAGAAGAAAAAGAAATTGAAGTATTAAAATTGGCAATGAGGAGACCAAGCTGTCACTCTTTGCGGATGATATGATGATTTACTTAAAGAATCCTAGGGAATCAAGCAAAAAGCTAATCGAAATAATCAATAACTTTAGCAAAGTTACAGGATACAAAATGAACCCACATAAGTCATCAGCATTTCTATATATCTCCAACCCAGTCCTGCAGCAAGAATTAGACAGAGAAATTCCATTTAATGTCACCCGAGACAATATAAAATACTTAGGAATCTATCTCCTGAGACAAACACAGAAACTATATGAACACAACTACAAAACACTCTCCACACAATTAAAACTAGATCTAAACAATTGGGAAAACATTGATTGCTTATGGGTGGGATGAGCTAACAGAATAAAAATGACCATCCTATCCAAACTTATCTATCTAATTAGTGCCATACCCATTGAACTACCAAAAAACTATTTTACTGAATTAGAGAAAACCATAACAAAGTTCATTTGGATGAATAAAGGATCAAGGATATCCAGGGAAATAATGAAAAAAAAATACAAAGGAAGGTGGCCTTGCAGTCCCAGATCTCAAACTATATTACAAAGCAGTTATCATCAAAACAATTTGAGACTGGCTAAGAGACAGAAAGGAGGATCAGTGGAATAGACTTGGGGTAAATGACCTCAGTATGACAGTCTTTGACAAACCCAAACACCCCAGCTTCTGGGAGAAAAACCCACTATATATAGATAAAAACTGCTGGGAAAATTGGAAGACAGTATGGGAGAGATTAGGTTTGTATCAACACCTCACACCCTACACCAAGATAAACTCAGAATGGGTGAATGACCTTAACATAAAGAAGGAAACTATAAGTAAATTAGGTGAACACAGAATAGTATACATGTCAAATCTTTGGGAAGGGAAAGATTTTAAAACCAAAAACCAAGCAAGACCTAGAAAGAGTCACAAAATACAAAATAAATAATTTTGACTACATCAAATTAAAAAGGTTTTGTACAAACAAAACCAATGCAACCAAATTAGAAGGAAAGCAACAAATTGGGAAACAATCTTCATAACAAAAACCTCTGACAAAGGTCTAATTACTCAAATCTATAAAGAGCTAAACCAGTTGTACAAAAAATCAAACCATTCTCCAATTGAAAAATGGGCAAGGGACATGAATAGGCAGTTTTCAGTTAAAGAAATCAAGACTATTAATAAGCACATGAAAAAGTGTTCTAGATCTCTTATAATCAGAGATGCAAATCAAAACAAATTTGAGGTATCACCTCACACCTAGCAGATTGTTCAACATGACAGCAAAGGAAAGTAATGAATGCTGGAGGGAATGTGGCAAAGTAGGGACATTAATGCATTGCTGGTGGAGTTTTGAATTGATCCAACCATTCTGGAGGTCAATTTGGAACTATGCCCAAAGGGCGATAAACAACTGTCTGCCCTTTGATCCAGCCATAGCTCTGCTGGGTTTGTACCCCAAAGAGATAATAAGGAAAAAGGCTTGTATAAGAATATCCATAGCTTCACTCTTTGTGGTGGCCAAAAATTGGAAAATGAGGGGATGCCCTTCAATTGGAGAATGGCTGAACAAATTGTGGTATATGTTGGTGATGGAATACTATTTTGCTCAAAGGAATAATGAACTGGAGGAATTCCATGTGAACTGGAATGACCTCCAGGAAGTGATGCAGAGTGAGAGGAGCAGAACCAGGAGAACATTGTACACAGAGACAGATACACTGTGGTACAATCGAACATAATGTACTTCTCCATTAGTGGCAATGCAGTGATCCTGAACAACCTGAAGCGATCTACGAGGGGAAAAAAAAAACTATCCTCAAGCAGAGGACAAACTGAGGGAGTAAAAACACTGAGGAAAAGCAACTGCTTGACTACAGAAGTTGAGGGGACATGATCGAGGAGAGAAGCTAAATGAGCGCCCTAATGCAAATACCAACAACAAGGAAATGGGTTCAGAGCAAGGACACATGTGATACCCAGAGGAATCTCACGCTGGCTAGGGAAGAGGTGGTGGGGGTTTGGGGGGGGGTGGAAAAGAAAATGATCTGTTTCCAATGAACAATGTATGAAAATGACCAAATAAAATAATGTTTAAAAAAAAATGAAAAACAACTAATCCCAATATTATACAAACTATTTCACAGAATAAGCCAAGAAGGGATTCTACCAAATTCTTTTTACGACACAAACATGGTACTGATTCCAAAGCCAGGCAGATTAAAAACAGAGAAAGAAAACTATAGACCAATCTCCCTAATGAATATAGACACAAAAATCTTGAATAGGATACTAGCAAAAAGACTCCAGCAAGTCATTACAAGGGTTATCCACTATTATCAGGTAGGGTTCATACCAAGAATGCAAGGATGGCTCAATATTAGAAAAACCATCCACATAATTGACCATATTAATAAGGAAACTGACAAAAATCACAAGATTATCTCAATAGATGCAGAAAAAGGTTTTGATAAAATACAACACTCATTCCTATTGAAAACACTAGAAACTATAGGAATAGAAGGGTGTTTCCTAAAAATAATAAACAGTATATATCTAAAACCATAAGCAAACATCATCTGAGATGGGGATAAACTTGAAGCCTTCCCAATAAAATCAGGAGTAAAACAAGGATGCCCATTATCACCTTTACTATTTAATATTGCACTAGAAACACTAGCAGTAGCAATTAGAGAAGAAAAAGAAATTAAAGGTATTGAAATTGGCAATGAGGAGACCAAGCTGTCACTCTTTGCAGATGATATGATGATTTACTTAAAGAATCCTAGGGAATCAAGCAAAAAGCTAATCGAAACAATCAATAACTTTAGCAAAGTTACAGGATGTAAAATGAACCCACATGAGTCATCAGCATTTCTATATATCTCCAACCCAGTCCTGCAGCAAGACTTAGACAGAGAAATTCCATTTAATGTTACCCGAGACAATATAAAATACTTGGGAATCTATCTCCTGAGACAAACACAGGAACCATATGAACACAACTACAAAACACTCTCCACACAATTAAAACTAGATCTAAACAATTGAAAAAACATTGATTGCTCATGGGTGGGATGAGCTAACATAATAAAAATGACCATCCTACCCAAACTTATCTATCTATTTAGTGCCATACCCATTGAACTACCAATTTTTTTTTTTACTGAATTAGAAAAAACCATAACAAAGTTCATTTGGAAGAACAAAGGATCAAGGATATCCAGGGAAATAATAAAAAAAAAAATACAAAGGAAGGTGGCCTTGCAGTCCCAGATCTCAAACTATATTACAAAGCAGTTATCATCAAAACAATTTGGGACTGGCTAAGAGACAGAAAAGAGGATCAGTGGAATAGACTTGACATAAATGACCTCAGCAAGACAGTCTATGACAAACCCAAACACCCCAGCTTCTGGGACAAAAACCAACTATATATAGATAAAAACTGCTGGGAAAATTGGAAGACAGTATGGGAGAGATTAGGTTTGTATCAACACCTCACACCCTACACCAAGATAAACTCAGAATGGGTGAATGACCTTAACATAAAGAAGGAAACTATAAGTAAATTAGGTGAACACAGAATAGTATACATGTCAGACCTTTGGGAAGGGAAAGATTTTAAAATCAAGCAAGACCTAGAAAGAGTCACAAAAAGTAAAATAAATAATTTTGACTACATCAAATTAAAAAGTTTCTGTACGAACAAAACCAATGTAACTAAAATTAGAAGGGAGGCAACAAATTGGGAAACAATCTTCATAACAAAAACCTCTGACAAAGGTATAACTACTCAAATTTATAAAGAGTTAAACCAGTTGTACAAAAAATCAAGCCATTTTCCAATTGAAAAATGGGCAAGGGACATGAATAGGCAGTTTTCAGTTAAAGAAATCAAAACTATTAATAAACACATGAAAAATGTTCTAAATCTCTTATAATCAGAGAGATGCAAATCAGAACAACTCTGAGGTATCACCTCACACCTATCAGATTGTTTAACATGACAGCAAAGGAAAGTAATGAATGCTGGAGGGGATGTGGCAAAGTGGGAACACTAATTCATTGCTGGTGGAGTTGTGAATTGATCCAACCATTCTGGAGGGCAATTTGGAACTATGCCCAAAGGAAGATAAAAGACTCTCTGCCTTTTGATCCAGCCATAGCTCTGCTAGGTTTGTACCCCAAAGAGATAATAAGGAAAAAGACTTGTATAAGAATATTCATAGCTGTGCTCTTTGTGGTGGCCAAAAATTGGAAAATAAGGGGATGCCCCTTAATTGGGGAATGGCTGAACAAACTATGGTATATGTTGGTGATGGAATACTATTGTGCTAAAAGGAATAATAAAGTGGAGGAATTCTATGGAGACTGGAACAACCTTCAGGAAGTGATGCAGAGTAAAAGGAGCAGAATCAGGAGAACATTGTACACAGAGCAGTCTCTGTGTTTGTACACTGTGATACAATCAAATGTAATGAACTTCTCCATTAATGGCACTACCATGTCCCTGAACAATCTGCAGGTATCTATGAGGAAAAAAACAAACTATCCTCAAGTAGAGGACAAACTGTGGGAGTAAAAACACCGAGGAAAAGCAACTGTTTGACTACAGGGATGGAGGGGATATGATTGAGGAGAGATGCTAAATGAGCACCCTAATGCAAATACCAACAACAAGGAAATGGGTTTGGAGCAAGGACACATGTGATACCCAGTGGAATCACGTGTTGGCTAGGGGAGGGGTGGCGGGAGGAGGGGGGGAGGAAAAGAAAATGATCTCTTTTTCTAATGAATAATGTATGAAAATGACCAAATAAAATAATGTTTTTAAAAAAAAGAGGCTTCTGCAGTGAATAGAGTGGGCATTCTGGTCATGGGAAACAACCTATGCAGAAGTCACAGAGGCGGGAAATGGAATGTCATGTGCGGAGCACATCAAGAAAGATTGTTTGCCTCTACCGTGGATTGTGTGAAGGTTTTGAATTACCCTTCAGTGAGATTTGTATTTAACCCTAACAGTAATAAAGGACTGCTGGAGTTTACAGGACAGTCAGCGAGCTGGGTGGTTCTATATTCTAGGCAGCTATATGGAGGATGGTTTTAAGAAGGGATAACACTGAGGCAGAGAGACCAATTAGGAGACTATTGCAATAGTCCAAGTGAGAGCTGAACTAATATGGAGACTATAGGAGTGGAAAAAAGTGGAAAGGTTCCATGGATGCAAAGGTAAGATGAATAAAAGCTGGCAACTGATTAGCTATGAAAGATGAGAGAGGATGAGAAGGGCAGGAATGCCTAATGTATTGCCCTTTGTTTTATTGGGCTTTGTAGACATAGTAGTTTTTTATTTGTTTGTTTTTTACAAAATGAAGGGTGGTGGCAACAAACTGAACAAATTGGCTCTATTTGTCCAATAGCACATGCTCCTATATTGTCCCACTGTGACATTTTGGTAATTCTTGCAATATTTTGAACTGTTTAATATTCATCGATGTCAGTGATCTGTGATCAGTAATCTGTGTTGTTATAATTGTTTGGGTGCCACAAATGATGCCCATATAAGACCTGGAATTTAACTAATAAATATCATGTGTGTTTTAACTGCTCCATCCTCTGGCTGTTCTCTCTCTCCCTCTCCTTGGGCTTCCATATTCCCTAAGGCATAACATGATCCAAGAATCCTACATAACTTTAGCTGGTAAAGCAGTGGCAGGGTTTGAGGGGATTGACTCCAATTTTGAAAGAAGTTCTACTATGGGTAAAATGCTATCAAATGCTTCCAAGAAATCTTTCATGAAAGGAAGAGTCAATGAATGTGGCAAACTTCATTGCTGTCTAATTTTAAGAAATTGTCACAGTCACCCCAGCCTTCTGTAACCACCACCCCGATTAGCCAGCAGCCACCAGTTCTGAGGCAAGGTCCTGCACCAGCAAAAAAATTACCACTCGTATGTCACTTGACCCCCATTGCCTAGCTCTTACCATTCTTCTGCCTTGGAACCAATGCATCGTATTGACTCCATGACGGAAGGTAAGGGTTTAAAAAAAAAAAGATTACCACTCACTGAGGGCTCAGATGATGGTTGTCATTTTTTAACAATAAAGTATTTTTAATCTAGGTATTTATATATATTTTTAAACATAATTCCATTGCATATTCAATAGACTATAACATAGTATAACTATAGCTTCAATATGCACTGGGAAACAAAAATAATATATGATGTTGCTTTATTGCAATATTTATTTTATTGTGGTGGTCTGGAACCAAACCAAATATTTCCAAGTTAAGCCTTTGCAGGATTATTCTGAGGTTAAGATCCTTGGCAACTAGAGGGATGGTGATAATCTCAACCAGCGATCAACAGACATTTATTATGCACCATCAATTTGTCAGGTACTGTGCTCTGTGCTGATAAGACAGAGATAAAAGTGAGACTGTCCCTGCCTGTAAGGAATCTACTTTTACACATACTATGTATATGAACACAGGTATGTGTAGAGGAAAGCCCAATATGCCTATATTGTCTGGGGTGAGCAATCAAAAAACATATATTAAGTGTCAACCATGTTCCAGGCACTGTGCTAAGCAAATATGAAATAAAATTAGTCTCTGCCCTCAAGGAGTTTACAATGTGGTGGAAAAAGACATTACCAGAAAGGAATCTGACAAGGGGGAGGGAGAAGAGTGAAGATTCTGGGCTGGGAGCAATATGGAGAAATCCCCTCCATGCTTTTCCTGCCCCAAGGAATGGCAACATATTGAGTCTTCTACTTATGTATGGCTATGTACATTATAAGTATATTACATATAATATATATATAATATATATAATACCAGGTCATTTGGGGACTGGGAGAGGCCATTGAGTTGGGAGGATCAGGAAATGTCTCATTTCGGAGGCAGTATTTTAGTTGAATTTTGAAAAAAACTAGGGAGACTAAAAGATTGAGGTGAGGAGGAATGTGTTGGGGATGAGGATGGGGAGAATCTTTGGAAAGATGTGGAGAAATGAGAGGACAGATGGAGAAGTAAAATGGGCAGTAAGAGATGCGGGATTGGAACTGAGGGGAGATGAAAATTTGACAAATAGCTGGCAATTTTGATTAATAACAGAACAACCTCAACAACAATAATATTCTGGATTTTGTTGTTTATGTTTTTACTGCCTGGAAGTATAAACTCACTGGAAAGACAGGATTCACTCACATACACCAGAAGACAAAGACTTATAAATTATCAAGTACCAAACTAAGTGGTTTAGGAAGCAAATACAGTGGGGTATGGGGTGGAGGAGGAGACAGGAAGAAAAGAACTCAGAGAAGAAAGGGATAGTTAGGGAAAGGTTCATGGAAGAAGTGGGACTTCATATGGCTCTTAAAGATGATGTAGGATTTGCTTAGACAGCAAGAAATCAGAAGTTGTTTTGCTAAACTAAACAAATAAACCATATACACTAGATTGCAAGGGTAGAAGGCATTAGGTATTTATGCTACTTGAGGGAATCAACTTTAGAACCACCAATTTGAATAGCTACAATATGCTAATTACAAAGAATTCTTTTCTTCACTGAAGTAGGTCCCTGAGGACTGCTAGCCAGTCCAGGTCTATTTTTAAAACACATAAAATTTTGAGTACTTTTCTTTTATACTTGCCTCTGCTGTAGTGTCTCCTTATAGCTGAGAAAGCTACTAAACAAAACCAACCATCAAAGTAATCTTTTCAGACATTTCACATCTACAGACTATAGCCTCTCTACCAGATAAGGGAAGTTTGTTTTGTCCTCTGGAACCAAGATTGAATATTGCATTAAATCCAAATAATGCTATTATTTATTGTTGCTTTTCATTGCATTCCTCATTTTCATTGCAATAGTCATTGTCTCTCTTGTTCTCATTAGTTTCTTTTGTTCATTCTATACTCAGTCAAAGGGGGAAGTTAAAGAATCCAGATAAAGGAATCAATTGATAAACCACGCCACAAGTGCCTATGTGCTAGGAAGAAGGAAGAGTTGCTAAATTAATACTTCATGGACTAAATCCCATGATCATCTAGAAGTAAATCTATGTTTTTAAATATATTTATGAGAAGGATAAGACACTGGGAAAATGTGAGAATGGAGACAGAAAAGGTGAGAGATAGGGGAGACAGAGGTTCATATTCACCTAATATATAAATGAATAGATAAAAGAAAATTTTCAGTCATTTCTTTGTAAGATAATAACGACCACATCAATAATAATAATAGTATTTAAATAGGCTATAAGTTTTACAATGATCTATACATGTTATCAAATCTGGTACAATAATCCTTTCATATAAATGCTATCATTAATCTCATTTTCAGATGAAGAAATTAAGGTGGAAAAAGGATTAAGTGACTTAGAAAAGGTCATATAGCTAGTAATCATCTGATTCAGTATTTAAATTCAAGCGCTTCCGACTATAAATTCAATGCTCTTAACTCTGAATTACCTTCTTTTCCATTGTTGTCATTCATACCCAAAGAGGACCAAAATAATATCATAACATCAAGGTCAATGTACAGTGTGTCCAATTGTGGCCAATCAGACCAATATGAGCATGGAAGGCTCTACCACAGATCAAGCGTAAATAGTCCATAGGAACATTTGGAAATGTCTCTAGATATGACTGTCTCACATTTCCTTTGAATTTCTGCAAATCTCCTTTGCTCATAGAGCACAGCACCTTCTTTATTGCAGCCACACCATGCTGGATGGTCCTATTCCAGTGCCTTCTGTGTCTCAGAATCAACACCAAAGTTCTTCAGAGACCCCTTGAGAGTGTCTTTGAATCACTTCTTCTGAGCTCCAAATGAGTGCTTGCCTTCTGTGAATTCGCCATAAAATAATCATTTAGGCAAACTTGCACGTGGTATTTGACTAATGTGGCCAGTCCATCAGAGCTGTGCTCCTGGAGTAGTTAAGTAGTTGTTTTCCAGAGTGGTTACTGTTGAAAAACAGGATAAAATAATACCGAGGAAGGAGTAGTATAGAGTGAATAACCATGGAGTACTTGCCCTTGAAGTGGAAAGGAAAGGTAACATTAAAATCACTCCCACTAGAGTGGAGTAAAGGACAAGAGTTTTGTAATAGATTGGATCTAGGGAAAATTAGGATATCACCTTCTTGGGGAAAAGGTTTTACTGTTCATACCCAAAGAGAAGGGACTTACAAATTTTCTAAGGAAATACAATACTCAGCTTGATAGAAAAAACACAAATCTGAAGACAGAATAACTTAATCTTAGGAGTGGGTGAGTGATTGTGATGAGAACAGGAGTATGGATGAGCCTCAGGACTCAGGACATAGGAGAATTTGACACATGATCCTGCTTCCATTCAGTATTGTTTCCTTCATGAACTCATATTTCTAAGTGTGAAGTGCAACATAAAAAAGGAGGATGGGATCAGATCTACACATGCAAAAATAGAACTGGGATAGAGAAGGCAATTCAAAGGTAACACTCTGGAAACTTTTCCATCGTGATAGATGCAGAAGGAATAAATAAGGAATGAATAAGGTTGTACCCAGTGAAATGGAGAATAGAATTCAGAATAGTCTGGAATGAAAACTAAGACTCCTGGGATGATAAATGTAATACTGGAAAGAAAAGTAGAAGTACAGCCAACCATTTTGTTTTACAGTTGAGGAAACTGAGGGCCCAAGATGTTAAATGACTTGTACAGTCCTTTGGCTAGTGAGTGATTGAGGCAGGATTCAAATACAGACATTCTTGACTCCAAGTCCAATAACTGATGTTGAGGGGAAATCTTTAACTACAGATTGAACTGAATAGGTAAAGAAAAAAACTGAAAAGAAGATAAATAATTTTTAATGAGCATGTTAAATGAAGTAAAAAAAGTCAGAAAAAAGATAAATAGGAGTAAGGGACTGTGAGGAATGGGTCTGTGAAAATTGGCTATCAAAAATGACGACAAGAGTTCATATTAGTTGATACAAATACCCTTGAATTTCTCTGAATTCCTCATATTTGTTGTTCCTTATAATGAAAATAAAGTTTTGTTATACTCCAATATATACCAAATGATGAACAGTGCAATAATTGTAATCTTTATATTGTTTGATGTTAGAGTTAAAAAGTAACATTCCAGTATGTAGTCACTTACATTAAGTGGTCTTAATATTCATAAAGCATGTAGACAAGGCAGACAAGGTTGTTCTCTTCCCACTTTTTAGTTTAACCCATGCCTTCTGTCATAGAATATATACTAAGTATCAGTTCTAAGGCAGAAGAGTAGTGTGATAAAGGATGAAAAGATTTGCAATTTGCAAAACTATTGCAAAAAAAAAACAACAACTGAGAAATGCAAACCTTAGGAATGATTGACAGTGGCATGTGACCAAGGGTCACATGGGAGCCTGAGGCTGAGGATCTGGGAAGATTCTGTGGACCAGAAGTTTGTCTACTGAGTATGTCTGCTCTCCTGGAAGACCTTAAGAGAAGTTTGCCTTTGATCAATAGAGGAAGGAGTTTTTCTGGTTCTGACTGCTGGCAGCAGCAGTCTGGATTTACTTGAACATCTACAGCAAAAGATCCTGGCTCTTTTTGATTTGGACTTGGATATTTGGGAAGTTAAGGTTTTAGTTTAGTAACATAGTTAATATAGCTTAGTTAGTTTTAAAATAAGAAATAAGAATAAGTATATCCCTAAACCCTTATTCCTTTCCCTTCCCAAACAATAAAGCAGATTTATTTATATGTTTTCATCTTGTTTCTCCCTTACCCCAAATCTTACCTTAACAGGAGTAAGGGCTAGGTAATGGAGTTAAGTGATTTGCTCAGAGTCACAATGCTAGGAAGTGCCTGAGGCCACATTTGAACCCAGGACCTGCCATCTCCAGGCCTGGCTTTCTGCCCACTATATTTTTTTTTTTACTTTTCTGATCTATGATAATTCTGTTTCAAGCAATTAATGCTCACACTTTCTGATTGGATAAAACTCCTGGCCAATTGCAATATTGTCTGAGTCATTCTCCTCCTGCTGATTCATATAGTCAATTCAGACCCACTCCTGGTTTCTGGATCTGATAAAGAAGCTTCTTTTACTCCTCTCACGCAGGCTTGATTTCTATAAGTAACCAAAAGAACATCTCTGCCACATGTAGGGTTAATTAGGAATACCCCACCTCCCACATCTGATTGCCTGTTTTCTACCAAGCCCACTTTAGCGTATAGAACTTTGCTATAATAACTCCAACTTTAAATATGTTCTCTCCCCCAAACATCTCCCTCTCCTTTATATTGGGTGAGTCTCTTATATTCAGTGTGGATGAACCTCTCTCTGTATTGCCATATATTTTGGGAGAGTGTACGTCCTTATCTTCCCTGATTGATGTGGGGCATATTTTTTTTTAAAGCTTTGTTTGTACCAGCTTCTCTAGTACCAATTTCCTTCAAATTACCAAACCCAGATCTTACCAAGCCGAGATCTTGCTGTTAACCCAAGAAGTAAGGTCAAATAAAACAATTCTCTACTTTGTTTCCAGTTGTTTTGTTACAAAAGTGATACCATAAATATTTTGATATATGGGAGTTATTTTTGTTATTGACTTGCTTGGAGTATAGTGAACTTGTTGGGTCAAAGGATATAAACAATTTGATAACTTTTCTTCCAAAATCCAAATTATTTCCCAGGATTGTTACAATTTACAATTCCATCACAACAGGAACGGTAAGCCTACCTTCCTGCAGTCTCTCCAACACTGATCATGTCTTTTATCACATTTGTTGATTTAATAGATATGAGGTGCTATCTAAATATTATATCAATTTGCCTTTCTCCTATTAGTGATTTGTAGCCTTTTATGTAATTATGGATAGGTGATACTTCCCTTGAATTTGCTATTATGATTAACAATAACCATAAGCATCATTTACTTGGCATTTAAGATTTGCAAAGAGCTTTACAAATATTCACCTATTTTCTCATTTGATCTTCCCCACCTAACCCAGGGAGGTAGTAGCTATAATTATTATTCCCATCTTGCTGGGGATAAGATGAGGAGCCTGAGGCAGGTAGAAATTAAATGACTTACCCAGGGACATGTTAGTTGTCAGGATTGACAATACCTCTTGTTAATTTAGCTGCATTGGTTTTGTTGATGCCAAAGATTTGTAAATTTTGTCTTATCAAAAGTGACTACTTTGCTTTTCATGATTTCTTCCATTCATCATTTAGGACCAATTTATTTTTTGTTTCATCCCATAGTTGTTGCTATAAAGGTTTAGAGAAAATAAAGCTACTTTTTTTGGAGATCTGAATATATAGAGATTTTCAATAATCCAGACTGGCCTAATTAACATTATATTGTCTAATCTGACAGAGAGAGAGAGAGAGAGAGAGAGAGAGAGAGAGAGAGAGAGAGAGAGAGAGAGAGAGAGAGAGAGAGAGAGAGGGAGGGAGAGGGAGAGAGAGGGAGAGGGAGAGGGAGAGAGAATGAGGAAGGGAGGAAGAGAAGAGAGAGAAAAGGGGGAGATGTAGGCAGAGAATAAGGGTGTATTTGTACCAATAATAGCTGTGAGAAGGAGAGTACCTAAGGGATTCTGGGGCTGTTTTGTAGCAGACACCAGCTTTTACTGTTCGTAGCAGCAGTGAAGAGCTCCTTCTGGGGAATGTGCCACTCTTCTTTAACAGACTGACACTCCTTTTTGAATGTCCCTCAGAAGATGCAGAGAGTTTAGGCTTTTAAGAGCAAAGCAGGGGACCTTTTAACTACAAAAAAAGAGTTTTGATGATAGCTCTCAAAGGACTACAGGAAAACATGTCATCAGACCCAAGTGCATTAATAGCCGAGGGAACAACATGATCAGAGATGTCTCACTGTTGACTCTTTGAGAACAAGTACCAGAGACCTAAATTACCAGTCAGAGAAGCCAAACAGTTTCTAAAGAGAAGTTCTAGTAGTTATGGCAGTCTCGGGAGGATGTTGTCACCAGCTGAGGATTGGGGTGAGTGTATAGATTTTCATCCCAAGAGAAAAATAGCCCAAGTTTAAGATTGACCAACCCGGCTCAACATTTGGTATCATTTCCCAACACTGGCCCTCCATTCAACCCCATGATGAGGTAGGATAAGGTATATACATGTGTGGTGTGTGTGCGTGTGTGTGTGTGTGTGTGTGTGTGTGCGTGCAATGTTCCTTCCCCTTTAGTTCTGGGAAGAATCTAAGAAACAGAAAACAGAAGGTAGAGAAAGAGGTTAAAAGCAGTACCTAATTGTCAGAACCACATACATTCAGCAGCAGCTAGCTGGTTCAGAGAGTAAAGTGCTAGACCCAGAGACAGGAAGACCTGAGTTCAAATCCATTCTCAGATACTATCTGTGTAACCCTGAACAGGTCACTTAACCGCTGTCTGCCTCAGTTTCCTCAACTTTAAAATGAGAGATAATAATAGAACTAGGTGGTGCAGTGGGTGAGCATTAGGCTTGGAGACAGAAAGACTCACCTTCCTGTGTTCAGTCTGGTCGCAGACATGGGTTAGCTTTGTGACCTTGGACAAGTTATTAACCCTGTTTGCCTCAGTTTTCTCATCTGTAAAGTGACCTGGAGAAGGAAATGGCAAACCATTCCAGTATCTTTGCCAAAAAAACACCAAATGGAGTCATGAAGAATCAGATTTTACTAAAATGACTGAAAAACAGCTCAGGGTTGCTGTAAGGGTCAAATGAGATAATGTTTGTAAAGGTTTTAGCTCAGTGCCTCCTGCATGAAAGATGCTTAATGAAAGTTTGTTTCATATTAACAGCATGATCACAGTTATAGATACAGAAACAGAAGGGAGCATTAAGGCATCTAGTCCGATCCCTTCATTTTCATTTGAGAGATGGGGAAACAGAGGCCCAGATAAGTCAATCGACTAATTTAAGATCACAGAGCTTAAATGACAGGCTAGATTTGAGCCCACATCCTCTGCCTCCAGATTCAAGGCTCTCTCTACTATGACTGGTTTCCTCTCCAAAGACAAAGGAAAGAACACTGATGATGAAAAGACCTCCCTTGTCATCACTTCTCTAGATAGCTAAGTGGCAGGACGGGGATGCACAGGGTCTACAGTTAGAAAGACCCAACTTCAAACAAGACTCTGTCACTTATTAGCCATTTTACCTCTGCTGCAATTTCCTCATCTGTTAAAAATGGAGAAAACTGGGAGCAGCTAAATGGACTCAATGGGTTGAGAGCCAGGCCCAGAGAAGGGAAGTCCTGACTTCAAATCTGGTCTTAGACACTTCTTAGCTGTGCGACCTTGGACAAGGCACTAAACCCCCATTAGCTAGCCCTTACTGCTCTTCTGCCTTGGAATCAATACACAGTATTAATTCCAAGAGCTTTGTAAAAGGTTTTTAATTAATTAATTAATCTTTTAAAATGGAGAAAATTATAGCACCTGCTTCACATGGAGCATTAGGAACATGCCTCACACATAATAGATAGTTATTAAAGGCTTCTTTCCTCCTCTCTCACTAGCCAACTGTTGGAGTCTTGGACAAATCCCTTCACCTCTGTGGGCTTCTATTTTACCATCTTTAAAATGGGGATAATAATCCCTCCTCTACTGAATTTTACTGAATTAAAATGACACATTCATTATTGTTATTATTATAACTGTTATTGTTTCTGTTCAGTTCAACGATAAGGAACTCCCACTGAGGGAAATTCCCATCAATAATGCAGATGTGAAACTGTTCTGGAATTCATTGTCCTAGAGATTTATCTGGGACATTGTGAGATTAAATAACTTGTCTCCTTCAGACCAGGCCTTTCTTTATGCCTCATAGATATTAATTATTAACACTAATTTCAATACCAGGAACATATTGTTATCTAATATACCTAGACCAGAACTGGGAATCAAGAACATGAGGATCAGTTTCCTTCTGGGTCTTAGTGGCCCCTCCCAGATTGATCTTACACTCCTCCCTTTCATATATTTTACATTCTTGGAAAAGTATATTGATGCCTTTGGGGCACCTGGGTGTCTCCATAGCTTGAGAATCATATCTAGAAATGAGAGTTCCTGGCCTCAGACAATTCCCAGCTGTGTGACCCTGGGCAAATCACTCAATGCCCATTGCCTAGTCCTGATCGCTCTTCTACCTTAAAACCAATATACAGCATTGAATCCAAGACAGAAGGTAAGGGTTTATATATATATATATATATATATATATATATATATATATATAGAGAGAGAGAGAGAGAGAGAGAGAGAGAGAGAGAGAGAGAGAGAGAGAGAGAAAGGGAGAGAGAGAGAGAGAGAGAGAGAGAGAGAGAGAGAGAGAGAGAGAGAGAGAGAGAGAGAAAGGGAGAGAGTCCCTACAGAAATAGAACTTGCATGATTTCCCATGTAAAATTGATTTCATATTGTTTGCCTTCTCAGTAGTTGGGGAAGGGGGTGGGAAGGAAGGTGAGAATTTAAAAGCCAAAATTTAATAAGAAAAGAATGTTAAATGTAAATTAATAATACATTTTTAAAATATAAAACATGTAGTATATCGGACTCTTTTTCTTGATCTTGCTTTGTCCAGCTAGGTGACACAGTAGGTAGTGTTGAACCTGGAATCAGGAAATCTGCATTAGAATCTGGCTTCAGTTACTTATTAGTTTTGTGACTCTGGGTAAGTCACTTGATCTCAGCCTGCCTCAGTTTTGATAACTGTAAATGAAGTAATAACATTACTTCATAGGGCTGCTGTAAAAATTAAATGAGATGATATTTATATAGTACCTAGAACACAGTAGGTGCCATATAAATCTTTATTCTCTTCCCTTTCCTATTGTCATGGCTTTGCACATATCCTCTCCTCATTCCTGAAACAGACTATCTGTCAACATTTACATTTTCTACCTTTTGAAAAATGTATATAATGGGTTTCAGCTAAGTAGCATTCACGGAACAGATGAATTCCTTCCAGTTTGGGGAAAGGGCAAGTTTGGATGGTAGGGAGAGAGAGCTATTGCCAACAAATTCCTGCACTGTGAAGGGGGTGTGAATCACTACACTGACAAGTCAAGAAGAGAACCTGCCTATTCAGGTCTTGAGCCTATAGAGTTAGGGGTATCTGCAACAGAAGCAAAATTAAAAAGCATTAAGTCTAAGATGTTGCCAAGAAATAGGTCCCAGGCATGGATTATGGTGGAGAGGCAGAACAGGTAAGTGGAAAGAATGCTGTATTTGAAGTCAGGAAAGATTTGTGTCTGGAAATCTTTCTCATTGGTTGTACCACTATGTATATAGTAAGGAGGAAACACCAATGGTTTTCTAGTCAGAGGACCTGGATTCTAATCTTCATTCCTCCTTAGGCTTCATGTCCAACTCTCTAGACTATGATATTGCTAAAAACCCTTTTCCTTGGAAGCTCACCCTACCCCTGGACTCTTTTCACATCCTCCCGTTTAGATTGGCTGGTTCTTCCCACAACCTCCATTTAAAACAGGATGCCCAGATCATCTATATCGTCATTTCTCTTTAGTCTGCACTCCTGACTCTTTGGACTTTCCCTGTAATGTTTTTGTGCATGATACCATCATCTCATCCCTTCCTCTCCACCCCAACCTAGTCCCTTTTCAGCTTTCCTTCAATATGTCATCTTTCTCCATTACAATATAGGCTCTTTGTGGACAGGGACTCTCGTTCTGCTTGCATTGCATTCCCAGTGCTTAGCATAATGCTTGGCCCATAGTAAGCACTGAGCAAATGTTTTTTTGACAACTTTAATCCTACCTAGAACCATTTGTTCCTTCAATAAGTTTCAGCAAATTATTTGACATTCATGGGACTCAGTTTCTTCATTTATAAAATAAGAGGTTTGGACTAGAGGACCTCTAAAGTCTCTTCCAATTCTAAATCTATGATTCCATTATGTCATTTTAATAATAAACTAGACCCAGTTTTCTGATCTGTAAATCAATTTATTTATTTGTACGTGTTCATCAGGAAACTACTTCTACCAATACAGACTAGAAACTTTTCTGAATCTAAAATCACCATAATTTTGTAAGCTATTATTACTTGGAACATTTAAATGTTCTCTGGATGTGAACATTTTTTTCATGCCTGCCCCACCCCCCAGATTTCCCTGAATTCCCTTTTTAGGTTAGCTCCTGATACTCTCCTCCCCAATCAAATGCTCAAAGGCAATGGCTAAGCTTATGTAGTAGTAGACCAC
This sequence comes from Monodelphis domestica, assembly GCF_027887165.1. NCBI lineage: Eukaryota > Metazoa > Chordata > Mammalia > Didelphimorphia > Didelphidae > Monodelphis > Monodelphis domestica. The sequence goes on along the minus strand of NC_077227.1, from coordinate 591,263,245 downwards.
CATTATTCTCTTCATTCAAAGCCCAGTACAGATGTGACCTCTTCCATGAATTCCTTCTTGATCCCACCAATTAAAAGTGCCTGCTCTCTTGGAATAATATCAGCCTCCCATGTTTACATTTTCCCTATGAACCTACATATCCTAACTAATGGGGTAAATGGGGTGTTCAGGAAGAACTGCCATCCCTGGTGTGAGGGCTTGCCAAGACCTTTTTAGGAATGTTTATTCACTCTGATGTGCACCTGGCACTGAATTCTCACCTGTGACTCCAAGAAGCTATAGTATGTGCAGTTGCCACATCCCAGGAAAACTCTCTTGGGATATGGGTTAAACCATGTTGAGAGTAACTGACAGGTATCAAACCCATTCATGAGTTATAGGGAATGTTTACCCCAAGCATGTGAAGGCTTTCCCTGGTGGAATAGGTAGATGAGAACAATTTGTTTCAGTGGCCATGAAGGTAGCTAAAGCAAGCACTATGGAATGCTTTCAAATTAATCAGAATTAAAGATGCCAAGGTCACCTACTCAGTCCTGAGCCATCACCAGTTTTCCTGCCTTTTGTCTTGACATTGTACTTTAATGACTCAGGAAGAGAGAGTAAGGCTGCTAACTTTGTGCAACTCTGCCTTAGTTAAATCCAATTCATCAACAAGTCAAGACATCACCCAGTGATATCATTGGTCCACTTTAAAATGAAAGATGAGGTATATGTTGGTGATGGAATACTATTGTGCTCAAAGGAATAATAAAATGGAGGAATTCCATGAAGACTGGAACAACCTCCAGGAAGTGATGCAGAGCTAGAGGAGCAGAACCAGGAAAACATTGTACACAGAGACTGATACACTGTGGTACAATCAAATGTAATGGACTTTTCTATTAGTGGCAATACAATGACCCTGAACAACTCAGAGGAACCTATGAGAAAAACCACTATCCACATCCAGAGGAAACACGGTGGGAGTAAAAACACCAAAAAAAAACAACTGCTTGAATACATGGGTCGAAGGAATATGGTTGGGGATGTAGACTAAATGAACATCCTAGTTGTGAATCTTAAAATTGCTCAGACTATACCTCAGAAGATTTGATTAAGCTATTCCCCTATTGTAACAATGGAGGTACTTGGTCAGAAATGTATTGAGAAGTTTTCAAATTACTCCACCCTACTCAGACAGTGCCTTAGGGGAAGATAAAGTTACAAACTCCTTACTGAACAATGAAAAGTCCCTAACTCATACTTATAGTAAAGCTAGAACCTTAAGCTAGTTCTATTTTTAGATCTAATACAAAAAGGTGCTAACTACCTATAAAGGTTAAATTAGTCACTAAAAGGTCAAGCAACTTACAAAAGGCAAGCTTAACAAAAAGAAGTGTGAAGTTTTTATCTAACCAGAGAAGGTGAGAACAAAAGAAGATAAGAACTAGGAATGAGCAGTCCTGGGAGGAAAATCATCTACTGTGATTGGTAGATGTGAAAATTTAGGGGAGGTGACATAAGAGAAAATTTCTTTAAAAGGAGAAGGATTGAACTCAGTTGAGGAGTTCAGGAGTTTAGTGGAGGACTGGAGCTTGCTTGAGACGAGATCTTGTGGTGAGTAATAAAGACTGACTCCCTCTCCCTTAGGCTCAGGCCTAGGCCATTTGTACTATTTTCTCTTTCTCTCTCTTTCTCTCCTTCCCTTAATTCCTTCATTTGTATTAATTAAAATCTCCATAAAACCCAGCTGACTTGGGTATTTTCATATTTGGGAATTTTCCCATGGCGACCACTTAATTTTCGATTTTAAATCACGACACTAAAAATTATCTTTACAGTTTGGCCGAAACCTTTACAGTTTTGTTAATTCACAATCTTGGCAAAACCACATTTTTATGGTTATATAGTGTAAACAACATCATGGAAATAGGTTCTGATCAAGGACACAAGTAATACCCAATGAAATTTCACATTGCCTACGGGAAGAGTGGGCAGAGGGGAGGGAGGGAAATAATGTGATTATTGTAACCAAGGAATAATATACTAAATTGACTAAATAAACTTATTCAAATGGAAAAAAATAAAATAAAAAATAAAATGAAAGATGAACAACATATAACTTTATTGTAGATATATGTGTACAATTGTCAAACACACACACACACACACACACACACACAAATACCACTATCTCTAAGTTTCTTTAGAGCAGGATCTGGATTGGTTTTATTTGTACTAGTAACCCTCAACTCCTACCCTGAGAATTTGTCAGATTTTGGATTCAAATCTGCTCAAGTTCATTATCCAGAGTCCCCACCTATTGAATCTTTCCCCATTTTAGGACAAGATTGATTACACAACTCCATATTGTCTCTCAAGAACCTTAAAAAATGAATTTTTTAAATCATTATAATATCAAGAAGCGATCAAGGGAGAGTCTCAAATATATTTAGTGCAATCATCATCCTAAAGCATCTCTTCCCACATTCCCAACTCACAAGTCTCAGGTAATTAGGATCATGAGTCCATCTCCAACTGAGTGAAGATATTAAAGCAATTATCCATCTTAGGGAAGATAAGAGTATAAAATGAGTCTATCAGATGAACACAAAAAAGGTGACATCTCAAAGTTTCTGTAGCAGTGTCTTTCAACAATAGATGAATTTGTCTCCTCATCCCTGACCTAACTCCTGGAGCCCCCAGGTTTCCCTAAATTCCCTCTATGAGAGAACTCCTCCTCTCCCAAACCATTGCTTCACAAAGAATATTATACACAAATGTTAGGTTCTCAAGTGTTCCACAGTCACATTGAGCTCTTACATTTATGATTGTCAGAAAGGGAAAAATGGTAATGACTACAACACCCCAACAGGCTAGGATATTGCTCAAAGGATATTCCTGTCACTCCATCTACTTTTATTACTCCAATTGTATCATCTTCTAGGCAGTGAGGTGGTGTAGTAGATAGAACACTGAGCCTGAAGTCAGGAAGGTAAATTCAAATCTGGCTTTGGTTATGTATTAACTGTTTGACTCTGAACAAGCCACTTAACCTCTGTTTGCCTCATTTTCCTTGATTGTAAAATGAGAATAATAAAAGTACCTACCTGCCAGGATTGTTGTGAGGATAAAATGAAATAATGTTGGTAAAGCCCTTAGCATAGAGCCTGGCATATAGTAATGTAATTTGGGGAGGGGTGGAGGCTCATACTCCTTAGAGAAATGAAGGTTGAATGCAGTGAGGAAAGGGTTGATGAAAATGGCTTCCCTCACTACTCCCTCCCAAAGTCCCTGAATTACTTGAGGGAGACAAACTGGAGATCTCCCCTTGGTGAAGGCTTGCCCCTTCATGGTTGACCTGGCCCTCAAGGATGGCGAGGAAGTCTTCTCTACAAGGAGTGGTATATGGGACCTCAATCCAGATATGCACTGCTTTGGGGCTCTCACAAGCCTACCTCTCATGTCTTCTTAAAAACTGGCAACAAGATGGAGTCTGCCAATGGGCTTACTCTCTAGTTGTAAATAAACAAGATTGAATTCTTTATCTGACTGCTTATTTTATTTAATTGTTGATTGGGGCAAAAGGAAAAGGTTTGGGGTCGCCCTAAATCTCTTTCTAAATAAAACAAATTACTGAAGTACAAAGTTTTCTCATAGCCAGGGAAAAGGTAGAATAGGGGAGAGAGTGCTGCTCACCAATTTGAGTTCAGTATCTCAATAGTTCATGGAAATGAAAGTCTTTGAAGAAATTAGGTTTCTTGACAGGAACCAGTGATGTTTTAAACAGGAACCCCTGATGTTAGGATTTCTGTCAGTGTCAGAAATCCCCAAAAGTGACTTGAACGGTCCCAAGAAACAGCTCCTCCTTCCACTCCTTTCTGTATCTCAGCCCTCAAGACCTCCTCCTCAGGAGAATTTTCCAGAAGTCCTTGTTCAGTTTCCAACTGTTGTTTCTATCTCAATCTCTGTAGAACTCTCCCAACAGTTCTTTTTTTTGCCTACTCCCCATCATTACAATAAGTATTGTATAAATATTAGCTATTATGATTATTTTTATTTTTTCCTAACCTTCATACTTCTTGTTTCTACAAGTTTGTCCCAGATTATCTGGGAAATCCCATGACAAATGGAAAATGGAGCTACTCTGAAAGTACTTCATAATGATAGCTGCTAGACAAGTCAATCTTATCTATTCTTACTTACTTTTCAGATATCTTTGTTAAACACCAAGTACTGTGTCTTACACATAATAAGTGCTTAATAAATTGTTGTCAACAAACATTGAATGCTATGAGATATTGTAAATCTTGAAATTTCTCAGACTTGTGAGTGTTAAAAATTTCCACATTGAGGAATCCTCCATTGGAACAAATTCCCTACTGGGAAACATTCCCCATTTTGATGTGAGAACTCACCAGGATCAGAAATGGGAGGACCTCTACTCCACCCATACTTAAGATTGCTTTAGGGCAGAAAACTCCTTGCTAAACAATGAAAGTACTTGAAAAAACATAGTTATAAGGCAAGGAGTTCTTTGAGCCAGGCCTATTTTTAGAATTGATACAATAGGATGCTAGATACCTAAAAGGGTCGGGCAAGTTTTCTCTTGATGAGATTAGTTGACTGAGCTGTGTTTTCTCTCGTTCAGACTTACTGAGGAGATTGGTCAACACAGCAGCATTTTTTCTGATTCAGACTTACTGAGGAGATTAGTCGACTTAGCAAGAATTCAGATGGGCAGTCCTTTGGAAAATGTCTACAGTGATTGGTAGATGTAAGGACTTAGGGGAGGTGACATAGGAGAAAAACCCCTATATAAGAAAAAGCAGAATCTCTTGAGGATATATCCTTTTGGAGAAAGATCTTATGAGGATTGCTTGGGAAGAATCTCTTGAGAGAGGCTCTGGAGAACGGAAGCTCTTGGAAGAATCTCTAAGGAGGTCTCTCTGGAGCTCCTCTGAGGGGACTCTGTCCCTCTAGAGGCTCTGGAGAGAGGCCCTTTAAAACAGTCTCTGGCTGGATCTCTCTCTGGTGAAATCAGCTGAGTTGGAGCTGGCCTGGTGTCCCTAGAATTCTTGCTTAGACAGACCTTGTGGTGAGTGATAAAAGACTAACTGACTGATCTCTCTCTTAAGACTCAGGTCTAGGCCATGTTGGCTTAAGGCCCTTCATACTTATTTCCTTTTTTCTCTCTCTCTCTCTTTCTTTGATTACTCATTGTACTATTAATTAAATTCTCTATAAAACCCAGTTGACTTGGGCATATTGAATAATTGGGAATATTTCCCTTGCGACCACCTTATATTTGATTTAAAAACCAAAACACTGTAGTGAAACATATTTTCTGCGGTCACAATTTACTCACCCTCTCTTATATCTATCACAATTTACATCTTCCACTATTTTAATCACTACAGTTTAAGACCTCAACCATTTTAAATCTAACAATATCAAACTCAAAAGAGGAATAAGACTAGTGTTAAATACTAGACAGTAACATGGATGCAACATCAAAGGGTATGGGTTCATATCCCAAATGACTACATACTATATGATTTTAGACAAATCACAATTTCTCCAAGCTTTATTTTTCACGTTTGTAATTGGAGGGGTTAGATAAGAGTATATCTAAGATCCTTTCCAGCTCTAAATCTTTGGTTCTTTGCATATACTGCTTTTGCCTAAGGTAGCTGTGCTCAGTGGTATAATATAAAAAAAGAAATTTGGGACTATATTGGTTGTAGACTGGGATGATTCAAGACTTTTAATCACTACATTCAGTGTTTTGCTGGCTAGGGAGGAGCACTGAGTAATCTCTCCTCATTACAGTGAGATTTCTAAAAATTATGTCATTCAAGGAGCCATTGATGGTTTGGAGATATTTGCCCTAAAGAAAAAAAAGTCTTAAAGGTATGCAAAGGCTTTCATTTTTTAGATTTCTATATTTTTAATGTAATCTACATTGATAATTGTTTGTATTTCATACATTTTATTTGCTATTATGTGAACCAAGGAGTTGACTTGCTCCCTATTGCCCCCTAGGAAAGAAAGGTTTAGAAGTAATGAGGACACACATTGGGTTTAGTATAAGGACTGACTTCCTTATATCCTGCAATGGATTTTGGCTGCTTCATGAGGTAGTAGGCTTATTATTAGTTTAACTGTCCAAGTAGAATTTTGGTGATTGTGTGTTCACAGTGCTATAGGAAGAATTCTTTGATTAAATGAGAGGTTGAGTTGGATAACCCCATTGAGTCTCTTTAAAACTTAATAGCTTATGAGTCCATGATTACCCTTTGGCAATTAATCATTTAACATTTGCTGGGTAAAGGGTCTTTAGCTGAGGAAACACTAAGTGGGCTGGGTGTATGTTTAATAACCCCTTACATTTATGCAAGATGGCAGAATTTGCCAAGTTCTAACATACACACACACACACACACACACACACACACACAATCATTATTCCATGTGCTTCTCACAAACCCTTCCAAGGTAGGTAGGATAGGGGAAAAAAGATATTAATGTACATTTTATCACTAGGGAAATTGAGGCTCAGGAAGGTGGCTTACCTACAATCACAATGAATAACAATGGTAAGGTTATAGCTCAGCTATTCCCATGTCCAAGTTACTACTTTTCCAAATACAACAAGAAACAAGTATTTATTATATACTAATTCTGTCCAGAGTATCACATATCATTTAGGGTACCAATATGATACAAAATGGAATGGGATAAAGCAAAGAGAAGTCTAGATCAAGTGTTTTTAAAGAATTTGTTCTTTTATTTTTAATTTCCTAAATTTCCCCCTATATTTTCAAAGAAAGAAAGTGTAAAGATAAATTTAGGGTTATGACTTAAAGATCTAGAGTTAATTGGTCGCCGGGGAAAATCCCAAATAAAATACCCAAGTCAGTCTGGAAATATATGGTAATTTAATTAATATAGAAGGAGAGAATTTAAGGAGAAGGAGGGAAGAAGATATAGGATTCTCCTGCCTGGCCAGGCCAGGGGGAGTTTTAAAATCCCTGCAACTAGGTCTCTGAAGAAGATTAGAGGCTTCTAAGGGGATAAAGTTGGAAAAGTAAAGGAGGGAAATTCAGCCAGAAACTTACCACCAAACTGGACAATAGCTTGTAGTCACACTAAGATGCCAAAAGGCCAGCACGCTGCTCTCAGCTAACTCTCCACTGCCAATCAGGGAAAGAGAATGTTCTGAGAGATAAAAAAAATCCCAAATATATAGACCTTTCACCCTTGTGTCTCCTCCTCTAAATTTTCACATCTATCAATCACATCAAAGGCTTTCTCCAGGACTTCCCATACTTTTAGTTCTCATCTTCTTTGATTATATCTTTTGAGTTACTTAACATTTCTTTGTTACATTCACCTTTTGTTAATTAATTGATCTTTTTGTGATTAATTTAACCTTTATAGTTACTTAACACCTTTTTGTATTAAGACCTAAAAATAGACTTAGCTTAAAGTTCTAGCTTCACTATAAGGTGAGAACTAAGTACCTTCATTGTTCAATCAGGAGATTACAACTTTATCTTTCCCTAAATTATGTCAAAGTAGGGTGGAGTAATTTTAAAGTTCACAGTTCCCTGATATACTAATTTAGTCATCTTAAAAAAAGAAAAAAAGAAAGAAAGAAGGAGGGAGGAAGGGAGGGAGGGAAGGAGGGAGGGAGGGAGGAAGGGAGGGAGGAAGGAAGGAAGGAAGGAAGAAAGGAAGGAAGGAAGGAAGGAAGGAAGGAAGGAAGGAAGAAGGAAGGAAGGAAGGAAGGAAGGAAGGAAGGAAGGAAGGAAGGAAGGAAGGAAGGAAGGAAGGAAGGAAGGAAGGAAGGAAGGAAGGAAATGAGGAAGGAAGGAAGGAAATGAGGAAGGAAGGAAGGAAATGAGGGAGGAAGGAAGGAAGGAAGGAAGGAAGGAAGGAAGGAAGGAAGGAAGGAAGGAAGGAAGGAAGGAAGGAAGGAAGGAAGGAGGGAGGGAGGAGGGAGGGAGGAAGGGAGGGACAGGGGTAAAATCGGCCAATTCAATCAACAAATTAAAATAATCTGACAATGTGTTCAATGTTCCTCACCCACAGACCTCTCTACCTCTGCAAAAGGAGTTAGGAAAGATATGTTTTCTCATATCTCTTCTTTGGTTCCATCTTTGTTCTTTGTATATTTGTATCATCTAAGTCAAATCTTTGGGGTGGTTTTTCTTCCAATTTGTGCTTTCTATGTGACAAAGTACTTGATGAAAATTTGAGGTGAGAGAGGTTATATTCTGTTAGGATCAGGGGCATTGCAAAAGCCTTCATGGAAGAGGTAACTTCTGAGATGAACCCTGCAAGATCATTTCAAGGCATTCAGAATTCTCTGGAGAATACATAGAGGTGTGAGAGGGCAGAATACAATCAGGAAATAGGTAGAAGTTCAGTTGATCTGACATGTGGATTGCATGAACAGGAGTACTGTGAAATAAGATTGTAAAGGTAAGCTAAAGTCCAATGGTGGAATGACTTAAATGTCACTAAGAAAAGAGTTAGCCCTTTCCTGGAGAGTGGGCTGGAGAAGGGAAGATATTCTGATTTTTTTTTTAAGAGAAGATAGCAGAGTTTACCAAATAAAGGCCACTGAACAGGACTTCCATTTTTGGTGAAATTCTAGATCATTAAAGAGAGGGTTATTGAATAAGAAAAAGTAGTCCAAAATGACTTTGTGAACAGATTATTTCAGGTTAAATGTATTTTCTTTTTTGACAAAGTTATTAAAGTAATTGAGTAATGGAATGTTGTAGATATAATTTACCTGGAGATTAACAAAACATTGTAAAAAGTATTCAGTGTTTTCTGGGGAAAAAAAGATGGATAGATGTAGATTAGACAATAATAAACTACATAATGCAAGACTCCTTTAATAGCTGGTCAGAATAAATGTCCATTTGTCAGATCTTTTGTGCAGTTCCCCAAGCATCTGTGTTCCCTATGTTATTTATCATTTTATCAATGGCTTACAAAGAGGCATAGATGGTATGCTCACAAAATCTGAATATGACATTAAGTTGAGAAGGTATAACTCTAATACTGGATGACGGGATCCAAAAGGTCTTGAAAGACTAATGCATTGAGTTGATAATAAAATAAAATTCAAAGGGGATAAATATGAAGTCTTATACTTGGGTTCAGAAAATCAAATTCATAAGTAAATGATGGGAGAGTCATGGTTAGACAGAAATTTTAATGAAAAAATTATTTGGGGGTTTTAGTGGACCTTTAAGCTCAATACGAATCAGGATATGTGGTTCATATTGAGAGATTCAAGGTGATAGTCAGTGAAAAATTTAAGGTTATCTTAGACTACATTAAGGGAAGAGCAACTTCCAGGAAAAAATGGAGGTCATAGTCTTCTTGTGCTTTGTTTGCTCTCTGAAGACCTCATCTGAAGAGCTATGTTCAGTTCTGCATACCACAATTTAAGGACATCGATAAGTTGAAGAGTAGTCAAAGGAGCAGAGCCTGGATGGTGATGGGCCTTGAGTCCACTGCTATGTTATATGAGGATTATTTTGTATCTCTATCCTCCAGCACCATATCTTGTACAGAGCAAGACTTTAACAATGGCATCTAGACTGATATCTAGATAGATGGAGAAATCAGTGATGTCTATCATCAAAAAGACACAGAAGAGACTTGATTGGTATATTCCAGTCTTTGAAAGGTTGTCATGAAGAAGCATTAGACTTGTTCTCTTTAGCCCACGTAGCAGAACCAGGAGAAATGGATGGTAGGTACAAAGACTCAAATTTACACTTGATGTCAAGAAAAAACTTCTTAATAATTAGAGCTATTTAAAAGTGAGATTAGGGGAAGCAAGATAGTGTCTTGGATAGAGCACCAGACCTGGTCAGGAAGAATCATCTTTTTGAGTTCAAATCGAACCTCAGACTTGACACACCTAAAATTATTGAACAACCACAACAAAAGTGAGATGAGGTGCCTTAGAATGTAATGAATTTTGCTTCATCAATAGTCTTCAATCAGAAGTTAGATAACAACTTATAGCTATTCAGTCATCCCAGTCCTGTCTGACTGTGTGACTCCATTTTGGTGTTTTCTTGGCAAAGATACTTGGCAAAAGCTCATTTTACAGATGAGAAACTGAGGCAAACAGAGTTAAGTGACTTGCCCAGGATCATATAGCTTGAAGATGCCTTCCTGATTATAAGCCTGCCAAGACCACTTGTTAGGCACATTCTAATTGGATTCTTTTTTGGTATGAGTTGGACCAAATGACTGTTAAGGTCCCTTCCAATTCTAAAAATTTATGCTTTTGTGAAATTGTGTTTTATCTTACAGACAATAGGGAGACACTGAAGATTTCTGGACAATAGAATAGCATAACTGTCTCTTGAAAAATTATTTTGTTAGCCTAGTCAACAATTCTCTGGAGAGAAGAAAGAGGGTCTGGGACCAGAGTAACCCAATGAGTAAGCTAGTATAATAATCTGTGGGAGAAGTGATAATGATCCAAACTAAGGTGAGGGGAACTATGGGTGGGGGAAAGGGGACATGAGGCAATAAAGAATAGCAGATTTGAGGTCAGAAAACTTTTATCATTCACTACCTGTATGAAATTGGGCAAATTATTTCATCTCTCTAAGCCTGTTTTCTCATCTATAAAATTAAAGGATTGGACTAGAACATCTATCATCCCTTCTAGGCCCAATTTCATGATCTTCTTGTCCTCCATAAAAGGAGTAGAATTAAGAAATTTCTTTTCTATATTTAACAACAAAAATTGATTAACTTTTAATTATAGGCAGTGACTTATATAAGATGAGGGGGAGGGAGAGGGATGCTGGCATAAATTATGGCATTAATGTAAAAATTTTATTTTAAAAGTAATAGACCTGGGGGAGCTGGGTGGCTCAGTGGATTTAGAACCAGACCTATAGGTGGGAGGTCCTGGGTTCAAATTTGCATTCAGACAACTCCTAGCTGTGTGACCCTGGTCAAGTCACTTAACCTTCATTGTCTAGCCCTTACCACTCCTTTGCCTTGGAAACAATACACAGTATTGATTCTAAGATGGAAGGTAAGGACTGAAACCATGCCTTGGTGCCTGGCAAGGTGAGGCTGGGAGCGCTATTTGCTATCTATGGTCTATGTGCCTTCTAGAGTCCTGAAAGAATCAAGGGCTAAGGAAAGGCATACTGACTATCAGGGAGTAATAAGATTGTAGAACAAGAAGGGACATTGAAGGTTATCTGGTCCAATTGCTCTCATTTTATAGATGAGAAAACTGAGGCCTAGAGAGAGGTAATGGAATGGTCACTGAAGGAAATAAGGTTAAGTATTTAAAATGGGATTTCAAAAGTCAGAAGAGATCTTGAGATGGTCTAATCTAGTAGCACTCAAAGTATCATCTGGGGGAATGTTGGACATCCTTGAGCCATTTTCAGAGCATCTGTAAGGTCAAAATTATTTTTATAATAATTCCAAGATGTTTTAATTTCTTTAAAAAAAAACTCTTACCTTCCATCTTAGAGTCAATGCTAAATATTGGTACTAAGGCAGAAGAGGGTGTAAGGTCTAGACAATAGAGGCTAAGTAACTTGCCCAGGGTCACACAGTGAAGAAGAGTCAGAGGCCAAGTCTGACCCTAGGACTTCTTACCTCTACACCTGGCTCTCAATTCACTGAACCACCTACCTGTCCCTGATGTTTTAATTTCTAATGTGGCAAATGCTGATCAATATAACCCACCCAAACAAATGTTCTTTAGCATCCTCCCTTTTTTAAAGGAATTTACACTCTTTGGTACTGAGTTTATACTCTTTGGTACTATTTTCTATATACGTAAAAGTCAGTAATATCCTCATTGTTGATAACTCAAGTTAGATTACAAAGGTAAAATTGCATTCTTTGATTCTGAGACCATTTGAGAACTGTTGGAATCCAAATCCTCTCACTCTCCTCACTCTACCTTTCTTCTGCTTCTTAGAATGTCTAATTTCCTCAAAGCTCCACTTAACAGCCATCTCCTTCATGAGGTGTTTCCTCAGGGTTAGAAGCTGTCACTCCTTTTAGCTGATTTTGCTTTGACACTCCAGGTGGCATCCATCATGTAACTAATATTTCCAAAGAGGGATGCAGAAAATCTTGCCCTCTCCACTCCAGTATCATGGCAACCTCAATCATATGGCAACTAGGAAGGGAGCTCAACAGACTGAGGTTGTGTCTGGGCTCTCGGCTACCTTTTCATCTTTGGTATTGGTTCTATCCCAGTCTTAATGAATATCTATCTGAAAATATATGTGTCCAGCCTTGGCAGTGACCTTGTGAGTTTGAGAGGAGTTCAAGAAGTCCAAATGGGTGGGAATGTTCACAGCTGAGAAATCCCTGCCAAGTACTTAGAGAAAATGGGCCAAATCTGTTTAGCCAGCAGGTATGTATTGTGAGTTGTTGGACAGTGAAGGGATGAGGTGAAATGTAAAATGCCTAATTAGCAATTCTATACACTGTTTATGTTCTGATTAGATTTGAGTGTTAGCTTCACAGCAAACTATGAGTGTTTTTTAAATTACTGAATCCTGTTTTAAGTCTCTCTGGTAACATTTACCATGAGTATTTTGGTTCATATTTCCTTTATGTGTAGGAATAAATGTCCCATCGCAAACCTGATTCATATTCTATATTGAGTACCTCTTTATTGCTTCTTTTTAGAAGGAATACTTAATATGAGCCAAAATCTAAGTTACAAGTAAATTTGTTCTTGGAGCATCAGTGTTTGGGATTGGTAATTGTGGTGGTTAATGAGCTGAAAACTGTAGTAAAAAAAGCAAAAACCTAATCCCCAACATTAGGGTGTAAGCTGCCCCAAGACTAAAACCAATTCAACCCTAGACTTGGATTCAGGAATCCCCTGTGGGGTTGCTATTGTTTATTTTTTTTACAATGCAATTTTAATTTTTGTTTAGTTTTTCATTATGCAATTGTTGTAAAGATCCAAATAAAATAATACTTGTCAAATACTTGATCCATTTAATTTTTTCAAAAACTTAACCACCAAATGGACTAGGCATTGTAGAGAGAAACCTATGAGGTTTAATTGAACTAAATCCTTGGTTTTTATTATTGGGAAACAAAATCAGGTTTATAAACAAGTACATATAGGAGGCACATAGTAAATATAGGAACTTTCTATGAAGGGTAAGTGGAAATGGTGATAAGACATGAAAATCTAAATAACTTGGGTGGGGTGATAATGAAGGAAGTTCTATGAAAGTCACGGCTCTTTTTTTTTCTCCTAGTTCTTTGGCATTGGTACCATAACTCTCAGTAGGGCAAAGGGTAGAAATTGCTTTTCCCAAGGTAAGAGATAATGAGAGGGAGGGGAAGTCTGGATGTTGGTGGCCACATTTCAAGCTAAACACAGAAAAATGGAAATTTGTCAATTATCCAGTTAATCTGATCAATATAGACAGACCACCTACATAATTCATACCTTCAATGCCTCTTTGCAGCCTGAAGTATCTGGTTTAGTTATATTCTATGATTAGATTTCCCCTACTTTGCAATATGGAACCTCAGCAAATATGAGTTTGTATCCTTTGGGTTAAAAAAAAAAAGTTATAACTTAGTTTAAGGGGGAAAAAGGGTAAAATGTTAAAGGAATCCCACCACCACCACCACCAAATAGCCCTTATAAAATACATTTGATTCTACTGGAGTCAAAACAAATGTCACCAAAGTTGGTGGATTCCACTTCTCTGTAAATGTTCTTGAGATTTCCAAGTGCTAGGAGACAAATCTATCCAATCTATCCCAGGATTTGTAAATGCCAATACTAGGGGAAAATTCTTGAGGTCATAGTGGGGAAAGCTGCCGGTCCATCCCTCAAATTACATCAGGAGGCTTTGAGATGTCTAGACTCTGCAACATTTGGGTAGCTATGCTCTGTTGCTCTCTAGAAGAGTGTCCAACAAAAGGACATGTGGATCTGCTACTTCCTTGAAGGTCCCTCCACCAAATATATCTTAACCAGGAGCTCTTAAGCTATTTAGCTTCCAATAAATAGAAATGTCTTATAGAAAGAAGACTATTTCTGCAAACCCAGCACCTTTACCTATCTAAAGTGAGAGGGAATATTTTGAGGGACGAGTAGGAGTTTGAGAGAGATCAGTAGCATTTCCTATGTGGTGAATGCTTTCCAGCTGTCCATGGTGCACAGACAGCTTTCCCAGCAGGCTGGAACTGAATCCAGCTGCAAATGAACAGCAGGATGCATTAAACAAAAGCATCCTTTTCCAGGCGAGCAGGGCCTGTGAAGATTACACCTTTCTTTGAGGCTCCAGCGAGTTTATATGTGATGCATCCCAGCTGTGGAAGGGAGAAAGGGCACAAGCCCAGAGGGGGTGGAAAGAGGGGATGTGCCTATGTGAATCAGAGGCAATTTTCCCAAAGGGACCCTTCAACTTCATTGGTCCTTGACTTCCTTCCAAATCTATCAGTGAAAGCTTCATTAAAGGAAACCACAATTCTCAGGAGGGAAAGGAGAGTGGGAGACAGGCTTATATCCAACAGGGCTTTGGGGAGCTATGTAACAGATTTTGTATAACAAAGAGAGAGCAAGAGGAAGAAGGGGGTGTGGAGAAAGGAGGAGAGAGGTGCTCCATGAGATAAAACTTTTTTTTTTCAGCAAATGAGCTTCTTATTATAGCACCAGGGAACTTGGATGCGTTTGTGAAGGGATGAGGCAATTGGAAATACTGCAGCTTGGCCTCTGCCTTCAGGGGTTCACAGCAGCTGGCTATAGATGTATAAATCATGCAGGTCAGGGAAGAGGGGTGCGCTCCAAGCCAGCAACATTTCAGCTGAGATGAAAAGCGATCATAAATCCCAGGACTTCGAGGCTGCCATCTTTGATGAAAAATTTACTGAAGACAGCCCACCTCTATCTTTCCCTAGGGCAAGCACATGCCAGCACTAGGGACAGCCTGCCTCCTCAAATGGGTGACTGAGCATGAGGGCTCATTGGAAAGTCAAGAACTTCTTCTGCCATCTGGGAATAGATGCACGCCCCAGGCATGGTGAAACCTCCTCAGAATCATTTTGGTTAGGGACAGTTCTGGTAGGGTGACAATAAAGTCCAAGAGCCACTTCACCAGCAGAAGCAAAGATGGAGGTGTAAACTGGGCATCCATCAGGTTACCCTGAGCCTAGACCACCTGCACAAGTATGCAACATACAGGATTCTGATCACAAGTGGCCTTTGGAAGTCAATCCACTTACAGAGGCCATGGGGGAGGGTCATTGATTAATCCTCAGGTAGAGATTGAAAGTTTCCTTCTAAATTCTCTTTAGGCTCTGAGATTCTTAATACAGATACAGCCTTATTTGATGAGGACCAAAATGATATCACATCACTGGTCATGTCTTTTGACCAGAACATTAATTGAATTTAAGTAAGGGGGAGGTGTACAAAGTCAGCCACCTCATTTTCTCTTCTCAAGTCATCTAAGTACAAAAGTTAGGATGTCTGGTGATGAACTGGGATGCAGTGGATGACCTTGGCATCTTCAATATGTAACCAAGCTTGCATCACTCCATGGCATCTGCTTCTGTACCCTTCATGGCTGTCAGAACAAATTGTCCTCATCTTCCCCTTCGGGTGGGGGAAGTCTTCACATGCCTGGAGTGGACATTCCCCTAACTCATCAGTGGGTTGGATGCCTGTTCATTTCCCCAACCTGGCTTAGATGGTTTTACAAGTATGTAGCTGTTGCTCATGATGTAACTTCTTGGAGCCAAAGATGAAACTGGGGTGCCAAGTAGATGCTAAAGTAGGAAAGTAGCCCTGAAAAAGGCTCACCAGAAGTGCTAATGTTCCTGAGCATCCATATACCTCTTAGGTCCTTAGGGTCCAATATAAGCAATGGGAAGAGGTTTCCTCTATTTCCTCCAAAGATTTTCCAAAGGTCAAGAATTGTGCATTTGCAAGCCATGGTCCATGTACATTATTAGCATCATCATCACTAGTGTCAGATAACATGTAAAACAAATTTGACAAAGTTTGGGTTACTAGATAGTTAGGGGAAACATCCATATAGCACCTACTAGGACAGCTAAGTGGAACAGTGGATAGAGCTCTTGGCCTGGAGCCAGGAATATCTGAGTTCAAATCCATCCTCAGGCATTCACTAGCTATGTGGCCCTGAGCAAGTCACTTCATCTCTCTGTGCCTCCATTTCATCTTTTGTAAAATGAGTTGTGCCACCTAGCAGCCCTAGTAAGTACAATGTAATGCTTATTCCTTCCCTTCAGCAGACAGGTCCCCTGAAGAGAATCCCTCACTTTCATCCCCAAATCTTTGCCTACAACATTCCTGCAGCTAAGAAAGTCCACTCCATTCATAGGATCTTTACACTTGATCAAAAACATCCTTTAGAGATCTCCTAATATAAGCTACTTGTTTTTATAAATGAGGAAACTGAGGCCCACAGGGACAAAATTGCCAGTGGTAGCTTGGGGATGAGGCCAGATTGTATCTCCTACCCCCAAGCCCTTTGGCTTTCCCCTATTTTGTACTTCCAATACAATCAAGTAACCACTAGGAAGCATAAGACAATAAGAGGCAGTATAGTGTAGGTATATGGTGGTGAGAGAGCTGGTTTCCAAGCCACAAAGGTCTAGGTTCGAGTCCTGCCTCTGATGTATATTGGTTCTGTCACCTGGTCAATTAACTAAACCTTTCAATGCTTTAGCCAACTTTCTGAGACCAGAATTTGCAGAAAGGGGGCCAACCTTATTTGGTAAAGGAAGCTTCGTCTCCTGGGAGTTCCCCTTGCCAAGAAGCATTGGTCCCGTCACTAGACGGTGTTAGAGGATACTACGACAAAGTGGATGGAGCCTGGGACCTACAGTCAGGATGTAGTGACCTCAAATCCCACCTCAGACACCTGTTAAGTCCTAGGACCCTATGCAAGTCATTTAATCTCCCTCAATCTCAGTATCTTCATCCACATTATGGAGCTAATAATAGCACCTGTCTCACTGGGTTGTTGAGATGTTTGTTAAGTGCTTCACACACCTTAGAGCACCATATCAATGGAAATTATTATAATTAATTGTTAATTTTCCCTATCCCCATGAGCAAAGCACTGTACTTAGCACCTGGAATACTAAGACAAAATGGGGTGGGGGAAGCAATCTATGCCCTCAGAAACATTATATTCTACTCAGGAATTCCACATAGGAGCAGACAAAGCAGATGCAACATGCCCCCAAAGCCTCAGTGCTGTTTTATCTTTTAGTAAATTAAAACTGCACTATGATTTTTGGGACAACTCACATATGATAACTTAAGAAGGAGGGAAGGAATGCTAATAATTAGCAGGATTGGGAAAGGCTTCCTCTAGCAGGTGGCGTATGAACTTAACTCTAATAAATAGGGGATGTTTCATTCTCTGTACTCACATCCATAGTATGTCATAGATCCTGGTACAACCTCAATGTTTAATAAATACTTGTTGATTGATGAAATCATAGATCAGTAATTGAAAAGAATTTCAGAAGCCACTAAAGAGTTCTATGTGAGGTAGCAGATAGAACGTTGGATCTGGATCCAGAAAGATCTGAGTTCAAATCCCACCTTAGATACTTACTAGATGTGCGTTCTTGGACAAATCATTTAACTTTTGTCTATCTCAGTTTCCTCAACTGTAAAATGGAGGAAATAATGGCACCTGCCTCCCAGAAATGAGATATCTGTAAAGTGCTTAACATGATGCCTGGAATATAGTTGGTGCTTCATAAAGTTGTGTTTCCTTATTTCCTTACTCAGATACTTCTTACCTGTGTGACCTGGGGTGAGTCTCTTAACCTCTCCTGGTCTTATTTTTCCATTGGTAAAATGGGAATAATAATAACTCCTATCCTGCAAGGTAGTTGTAAGAATTCTGTGAGCTAATATTGGCAAAGTGTTTTGCAAATATTAAATGCTAGTTGATATCAACTCCATCTCCTCCTCTTTATAAACAAAGAAAAAGTGACCCAAGGTAGTGAAATGACTCATCTGAGATGCTACAGTTGCTATTGATTCTAAGGGACAGAAGTAAAGAGAATTGACATTCCAGGGCTGGGAGCCAATCTATGAAAGGACATTAGAAAGGAACAGGGAGGTAGCACAGTGGATAAAGCTCCTGGCCTGGATTTAGGGGGATCTGGATTCAAATGTGATCTCAGATACTACACTAGCTATGTGACCCTGGGCAAGTCACTCAATCCCAATTGCCTCACCCTTACCGTTCTTCTACCTTCGAATCGATTTGGATTCCAAGACAGAAGGTAAGTGTTGGTTAAAAAAAAAAAAGACATTAGGGGCAGAAGAGCGAAAGCCAAATTCAGGGAAGAGCAAGTAGTGTGGTTGGTTCACAGAGTGTGTGAAAGGGAGAGTGCCTAGCATTGTGCCAGAAGCAAAGAAAGTCATTTTTATTGAAGAAGCTAATCACTCCCGTTGGGTGTGATTTCTTTCCAACCAAGAGGGCAGAACAGAAAGCTGGCCATTTCTTCAGCCTCTTTCCCTGATAGAACTAAAAAGTAATGAGGCTAGTTCCCACCAGCCCTGTTGAAAAACCTGTATCATTACCTTCTTGTCACACTCCCGTTTTATTAACGGGCTGCTTTAGTGCCCTGCTTTTGCCATCCTCGTCCCTGTTTCCCAGCTCCTGCCATTGCTCCATCTCACAACAGGACTGCCCTGTCAGCAAAGGTCTGACAGTTCAATACAGCCCCTGCTGCAGCAGCATTTTTTTCTTTTTTCTTCTCTGAGCTTTTTCTTCTTCTCTCTCTCTTGCCTTGGTCATATGATTATTCTAAAGGTGGCTTCCTGCCTGATGTTTCTATAAAATACTGTTAGTCTTTGGCAAGAATGGAGGAGGGGAGGCAGGGGAACCACTTTCTTCATAAGAGGCAATTTCTGGCTGTGCTGATATAAAGTCAAAGAGGTTAGCCATTCACTGCTTACACATTCAGGTATGACCTCCGTTATTCTGCAAATGGAAAGGAGAGTAATTAGTTACTTTAATGGCTCCAAAATATTCCAAAAAGAGAGGAGGGGGTGGCGATTGTTCAAATCAGCAGGTTTAGGAGTTTAATTTCTTTGTATTCATTAGGCTTCAAGATCACTCTGACATGCTCCATTATAAGACAGTGGC